>NC_081553.1:210772116-211102249 GCF_963082655.1 Stomoxys calcitrans
AATTTTGCTTTGATCTCTATAGAACTTGCGTGAGGTGTTTTATTTGAAATCCTAGCACCTGTGCTTAATTTCATCAATGTCGGTCCAGATTTAGATATAGCACCCATATATATATCTTTCATCCGATCTGACCCTCTAAGATTGTAGTAGACACACAGTAGATTATACCCCTATTTGCAAAATATTGAAAAAATCCTTGTTTGTGCTTTTTTGACTTTGTTTTATACAAACTTTTACTCTTTTTACACTTTTTATAATTGTCTGGTTGCGCTTTCATTTATCGGTTTTAGCCGGACAATATTCGGTAATGGAATCTCAATTACGCTGTAACATAGTAAATTGTTGACATCACTGGTCATCTGTTATATCTGACTATGCAAAAAAGCCAAATAATTTACAATCCTCTCTCTCTCTCTCTCACACACTCATTCTATTTATTGTCATTCACAATGACAATTATCCCCTTTTGTAAGCAATGCTGATGTGAAAATAATTACAGCTTTCTGTTTTCGTGATGCCGCTCGGACAAAAGGTTTTTTTTTGTTTTGCCATAATTATTTGCTCTAATCATAACCAAAATACTATTGTTATTAATTTTAATTATTGCATAGCGTCTGCATGTATTGCAATTGTTTGCATGTTAATTATCAGAAATTTTATTTGCGCCAGCGCTATGAAAAGCAAAAGAATGTTCAGCTGTAGGAGGAGGGTGAGAGAGAGAGGGATAGTGAGAGACTGATCAATGAAGAAAAAATCAAAAAAAAAATAAATAAATTACAAACGTGTACAATCTATTCTCCCTGGATAATGTCAGGGAAAACCTATTGGGATATTTAAAAATTATAAAATTTTTTCAAATATCTACAACTGTCACATAGTAGTTACAAAACCTAAAGAAACAAAATAAGAATCAATTTCTATTTAAGTTTCTTATAACGGTAAATCAGTTGTATTCAAGACAACATTACCTAGGATAACGTTGCAAAGCTTGGCTTCAAGGGGTCTTTCACACATGGGATTGGTGAAAGTCCCTATTGGACGGAGAAAAACAAGAAAAGGAAAATGTGGCTTAAAAAATTAATAATATGTAATGGGTAGTTTTTTAAACTTTTATAAATAATATTTTTTTTAACTTCATAACAAAAGTAGCAAAAAAGCTTCCGAAATAAGGTGAAACCCAAATAGATAAAAATCAAAAGACTACTCGGAGCGGACCTGTGGAACAGTCCAACAAAAATTCTGGATGAACGGCGAGGTTCTCAATGTTGGAAAAGAGATCTGTAGGCTTTATAACAGAACACATCATAAAAGATCAGCAGTTTATTATGATAGAATCCGGATTATTATGCAAAATCGAATATTAGCCATATACTATTTTCCAAATGCGGTAGTGTTGTGTAAACATAAAATGACTCTTATGTATTACACAATATCCAAGGGATATAATGGGATGACCAGGGTGGTGAAACACAACTTCTGGAATCTGGAAAAACATTGTAGCTAGCAGCACCAGATTCCAACATCAAAGACTCGACTCAGCTGATTCAATTGACTGAAGAAAGCACTCCATGTTTTGACATTATGTCACTCAATGGAGAAAGCTGCAACATCAACACTTGAGTACCAAACGACCTGGAGTGTCAAAAAGCTACCAAAGCCAAGATTGCGGCATACAGGGCTATTTTACAGTCAGTAGACACGCTAGGAGAAGGAGAGGTATCGGGAGAAAACGAGATAAGAGAAACGTCTATTCGGCAGAAAGAAAAAGGAAATGGAAAGACGTGAGGGTTAGGGCTTTGAGATGTTTAGGAGCCAGAATAAGGTCCGAAAATTCTACCAAAGAATTAATAGAAAACATCAAACCGATGGCTTTGGTACAGGCACATCCTCTTGCAGAGATAAAGAAGGAAATATGGTAGCTGATACAGATAGTGAGTTGAAAAAAAAGCAATTTTCCCAGCTGCTGATATCCGATGATGGTTATCATCAGTATACTACATAACCAATCCCTGATGATAGTATAGTATGTACCAACTAGGCAGAACGAGTTCAACGTAGCAATAACCGGGATCAAAAACAATAAGGCAGCAGGAATCGATGGTTTGCCGGCTGAACTATTAAAGACCGGAGGCGACACGCGGATAAGGCGTATACATAATCTCGTCTGCGCAATTTGGCTAGAAGAACGCATACCCGTTGATTTGAACCTCAATAAACGATGTCTTGTACACAAGAAAGAGGATAAGGCGGTATGTTCCACCTACAGAGAAAGAAGTCTCCTCAAGAAAGATTTAAGTCTAACTGAACTAACTAAATTTTCCATGAACATAGCATTAAGGAACAGGGGAATGTTCTTTCAAATCAATAAGTGCAGTCCAATTAAAGTCAATGATAAGGGGTCTCCTTTTTATGCCGAGTTCTAACGGCGTCCCGCTTAACAACACCACTCGGTAGAGGAGTTTTAATATGGCAGAATACCTTACTAATTTAGCCATTATTAGTAAGGCGATAATCACCGCTGAAAATTTCGCTGACGATCACGCTGGGATTTGAACCCAGGCATCCGTTATCACAAGCGGACGTCTGCGCCACGGTAGCCTCCGTGGTCCACGAAATAATTGGGCCCTAGAAGTGTGGATTTAGACCTGGTAAATCCACTATAGACCAGATACGTACACTGCGCCGAATCCTGAGAAATACCCGCGAAGGACAAATCAACAACTACCACATTTTCGATGACTACAAAGCCGCCTTCGACAGCCCTATACATTCAAAGGTATTCTAAGCCATGTCTGAATTTGGTATAACTGCAAAACTGATACGACTTTCCAAGACGACGCTCCTCAGTTAGAATAGGAAAGAACCGTTCAATACAAAACGAGGTTTCGGACAGGGATACAGCGTATCGTGTGAATAAACTGCTGGAGAGGATTACACGAGAAGCAGGTGTGAATAGGCATGACACGCTACTCACAAGAGAACATATACTACTCGCCTATGCCGATGATATCGATATTATGGGTCGGTCAACGAAAGAAGCAATTGCAGTCTTTGAAAGTATAGAGAGAGAATGATATCCACTCCCACAAAGCCCTATAAACCCGTTAGGTGGTTAGGTCATGTTGTCAGAATAGATGAAGAAACTCTAGTAAAAAAATTCTTTTGAAGGCGACCATGATAGGGGAAGACCAAAACTCCGATGCAGTGACCAAGTGTATGGAGACATCCCGAAACTGGGTGTTAGAGATTGGAGAAGAAGCGCAGAAGAACGATGTGCTTGGAAATCTATTCTACGTTCGGCTAGAGGAATATATTTTCTATAATGGCCAAGTATCGGAATGGGGCAGACTGGCCTCCGAGTGCACTCATCTTTCATAGGGGGCTACATCTTTAACATAAACCGATGATTGCAAAAAAGTTTTCGCTTACAACTGGAAGCTAGGTTTTGGTTTTAGAGCCACTGTTTCTTGGTTAAAATTTCTTAGAATTGGTCGTTGTTTGCGGTTTTTTTGGTTATCTAGATACGACCGAAATTCTTATCCTTCTTATCTCGTCGCTTTATCTATAATCTAGGGACTGAACTAATTCATCTTTCTTGGGTATCACAATTGCCCCACACTGACCATAGATATGTTGTTGTTAATGTTAACTCTAAACCCAACACCCTAGAACAATAAATGAACATTTTTAGTTGTTCGTACCCATACCAATTACGTGGCATTTTTAGCAGCTTTTTTTCAATGAATGAACTTAACTTGGCCTTTAAATTAAATATTCGTAAAAAATAGCTACATCACAATATTTTTCAAAACACGAAAATGTTTTTGTTATTTGAGTTTTCTAAAAATGTGAATCTTGACTTATTTCCGAAAATCACAGAGTGCGTTACCTTCCTAACATATGTTCTAAGAGTGGTGGCAACACTGCTAAACAAACCGTTAAAGCTAGGCTTCATGGGGACTTACACTCATGAGTCTTGTTGCACTTGTCTAAAGGAGGCATCACACTACAAAACCTATGAGCTTGGCTACTATTTGCATTCATTAAATTTTTTTAAATTGTTTTGTTTGATGTGTAAATAAATGTGCAAAAACAATCGAACATTTCCTCTTAACCCAAGCAAAGAAAAATAATCCCAAGGCTAGCCTTTAGCGATCATTTAAGGAATAACGATTTTGCGAGTGAACAAAAAAAAAACAACCTAGAGCAAACATTGTGATAAATGTACGTTTTCTTGGCGTTTTGTTTTAGCCACATGATTATTGCCTTACAACAACTTGTTGTTTTCTTGGCTAGAGTGGATTTTATGTATTTTTCGATTTTATTTTACTTTTTTGTTTTTTTCCTTTTGTTTTTTTTTTCATTTTGATCGATTTTAGCTACACATGCTTGAAACGAAACGTATGAAATGCCTCACTCTTGAATACAAGGAAAGGAAATGAAAGGGGCGAAAAAAATTAACTCGGTTAGATAACACACAATATTTTGTGAGAGAAAAAAATAGAATCTTTTTTATAATGAAAAACTTAAAAGAATCCAGCAGAAAAGAGTACTTACCTTGAGTAAAGATTTGGGTGGAGCATCGTTTCTGTCCGGCCGCTTGATGTTCAAAAATGAATTACGCACATCGGGACATTTTTCAAACATTAAGACACGCTCGGCCACCGAACCTCTAGTCAGAAAGGGACTTTTAACTGGATTTGTGAAAAGTAGTAGTAGACCAGTCAGTGACCATCATGGCCAGTGGCAAGTGACAGAAAGGTCGTTGTTTAATATGAAAAAGAAGAGAAGGTTGTTCATTTAGTTTTTGCCTTGATTTTATAGATGAGGGGGGGTGTTGAGAATCTTCTAGATCCCTAATTACCGGCTTTCTCTTGACTTCCATTGGTCAAGGGTCTGTTGGATTTGAGTTTGGTGGGCGTCAGCATGCTGCTGCCATTGCTGCGTGCCACTTCCATATTTGGAGTTTTCTCAGTTGTAGCTGCCGCCGCTGCTGCTGCTGCTTCTGCTTCGTTTACTGTGGCCTCTATAAGATTCTCCAGCGAAGATTTGGTGGGACTTGGCTCACGAATATGCGTGGATTCTTTTGATTTGCTGCTGGATGCAGTTTCTTTGGTTTTCTCTTTAGCACTCTTTGAGGTTTTAGGCGACGACGACGACGAAGAAGATGATGACGATTTTGTTAGGGACTTTTTCACTGTGTGCACAGGTGCTGTGACAGTAGTAACAGATTCTGCGTTCTCTGCTGGCTGGTTTAAGTGGGCTGGCGACTCAGCTGTTTTTGCAGAGCCCGATAATGATTTCGATTTCGATAGCGGTTCCGATGTAACGGTTATGTTATCTAAAGAGGCAATGACAATACCCAAATCGCCATTGCTAAGAGAGCCACTATTACTGTTGCTAATGCTGCTGGCAGAGGTGCTGCGTTTTTTAGTGTTGCCGTTACTGCTGCTGCCGCTGCTGCTGACTGTGGTATCTCTATTTTTATCGGATTTTCGATTCGATTTGTCAATAACTGTTGCTATCGGCGTGTGATTGATGCTGCCCAACTGTCCCTGTCCCTGATGTTGAAGATGATGTTGTTGATGATTATCTAAAGCATCTAAAGCACTTTTCAACAGCATGACGTTGGCATCCACAGCATCTTGCGCTGGCTGCTGTGTACTACCAATGGGGCTGCTGCTGCGGGGGGAACTTTTTGTTTTGTTGCCAATTTTTTTAATTGTCGTCTGCTGTTGAGGTGTTTCGCTGGCATTTATCAATGTTTTGGTTTTTATTACCTTTGTGGTAGTAGTGGGTTCCTGGCCAGCGGATTTGTGATTAACCTCCTCCAGCAGAGTGGCCGACTTCTTGGAACTTTCCCCGGCAGATTTTTTCACTTTGGCTTTTGTAGTGGAGATTGTCGGGGATTTCTCTATAATGACTGAGGGAATTTTTGTGGTACCCTGTGAGGCACCTTTGTTTGGTCCATTTGTTTCCTGTTGCAGTAGTTCCTTGATTTTCTGCAAATTTTCGGTCTGTTGCAGTGTCAATGCGGGTATATCCAGATTCAAATCCAAACTTATTTCAAAATTCAAATCCAAAGGCTTGGAGGGAGTTTTCTTAGCCGTCGACGCAGTGGAAAGTTTGGCAGACTCATTTCCCACAGCTGACTGCACCTGTTTGTTGCTCTTAAATTTTGTTGTGCCGGCTGAAGTTGCTGTTGTTGGTTTGGCATAGTCCCCCTCGCCTGCCTGAGGCTCTGCCAAACGTGAGATTTTTTGTGTATTCACCAAATATGAAGGGGTACTATTTTGGGCAGTTTTTAGGGGGCTAGTGCCGCCACTTATTTTCGTGGAGCTGGAGGGTGTTGTTGATTTCTTTATGGTTATGCTGTCACCAGGCTTATCCAGACTTGCCTTGAGTGCATTGCTGCTGCTGCTGCCCATGATAGATGTGGCAGCTGTTGACCCCGCCGAGGGTGAGGGAGAACGCGATCTTCTTTGTTGTGTGGCTGTCATCTTTGTCTCGCCTTTGCCGACTGAGTTGGTACTGCCACCAGTTTTTACTGCACTTTTATTTAAGGTTTTAACGCCTCGCTGTTCTTTGTCTTTAATCACAAATGAATTGACCAGTTTCTGTAGACCCTCTGTGCTTTTGACATCCTCTGTTATGGAACCTGCAGCCGCTGCAGCTGCTTCTGCGGTATATATGTCCAAAAATTCTGTGGGTGCTATGCCATGACTTTTCCAAGTCTGATACAAGGCATCGGCATGTTCGGATATTTTCTTGGAGATCTCCTCAATCTCCAGGGAGGTTTGCAAATCATGACCTTTGACCCCCGAGCCATTGCTAAGCAGCACTGAGGGGTTATTGTTATTGAGAGCTGATTTTGTTTTGAGCCCAGTAGTTTTGCTGGGTTGCATTAACTTGGTGGTGTGATGGCCTGTTAGTTTGGTGGTAGTGGTGGAGCTTGTGCTGGAAGGTGATGATGCTGATGATTGCATTTTTGTTGAGTATTTTGAAAAGAAAATAATTGTTTTTTTTCTGTAATTTCTTAAAATTAGGTCGCCTTTCGTTTTTCTTGATATTTTTACAAAAATTTTTATCTCCCACTTTAGTGGGGATGTTTTTTTTTGTGTTTTGTGGTCGAGTTATTCTCTCTGTGGGTTGTGTTGTGTTGATTTCCTTAATGACTTTTCACATTTTCACTTTTTTTTTTGCTTGGCTTATTTTCTCTTTGAAACAGATCCCCCGTTTGCCACGGTTTTGCGTGAGGCAAAATAAAATTTTCCGACTTTTCGCGTTTTGTGCCCGTATTTTTGGCGTTATTCACTTATTGTTGTAGTTGGTTGTGTTGTTGTGGCTGCCGACGTGTTTGTCTGTTGTATTTTTTTTGTTTTGTGTTTTTACTTTTCTTATTCGCGTCGTGTTCCGTTTAGCGAAATTCTATTTTTAAATAAACATTTTTATTTTTTTTTCTGAAATTCACAAAAAAATTCCTATTTCAGCCTTTTAGATTTTTGCACTAAAGTTCTGGTTTTCATTAAAATCCAATTCAATTCCCCCCCATATAGAGGGGTGTGGTGTTTGTTTGTGTGTGTGTGTATGTTTTAGCTTTGGTTCTGAGATTTTCTTTTGGGGGAAATGAAAATTTATTCACTTTCTGTTTTTCCTAATTCTTTTGTATAAATCATGACCGGCATAGGGAATTAATTAATTCGGCAAAATCATTAAAACTACTTATTAAACATTATGTGAAGTCTTTGACAAAATTTATGGGAATTTAAGAAAAATGGGAGGAATAATAGAAAAAATTAAATAAAAAATTCTGAAAAAAAAACTTTTGTTTTCATTTACCAAAAATCGAGATATGATGATTCTAAGGTCCATAAGAATTTAAGTAATTTGTAGTCACATTTAAAATGTTTAAAAAGATCAAAATACTGCACTATGGCCTAGATAAAGTTGAGTTATAGTGGTAATCACGCACACTGTCAGTGTACGAGTTCGCTTCTAGCTCACTTGCTAGGGCGTTTATCCTATGACCTACCTTAGTTTATGATATTTATATGCAATTCATTAAAAAAAAAACTTAAAAAATTCCTAAAAAAAATCCTAAAAAAATTCTTAAACGAAAAATTCTTCAAAATAGTGCAGTTAATAATTGATTCACATATTCATATATGATGGAGTTCAAAGCCTGTAGATCATTTTAAAATTTTAAAAGTATAAAATATATGAAGTAAAATAGAAGTTATTACCAATTTTATGTAATATCATGATAATTAATATAAATCATACGCAACAATGGTCCGATATACTATGTCTTAGAAAAAGTCTTATATACCGTGTTTAAAACTACTGTAATATTATATTCCAAAACATTTTTTTGATATGCAAAGAAAATCCCAAATAAATCAATCATCACATAAACCGATAGGTAAAGAATTAATTTTTTAATTGATTAAGATATGTCCGTCCGTCTATAAATTAGATTTTGTTGTTTGCGATTTAATTGAACTATCATGACTTTAAACATAAATACATTTTATGGTCTAGAAACAAAGAATATTAGAATTGAGATCGTTCGATTTTAAACATTTTCTGCCTCCCTGTTGCCACTTTGGTGCATAAGTTAGCATATCCGTCCAAGACTATTAAGACCTAGGTTGGTATCCGGGTTAAAAATTCGTAGGATCGGACCAATAATTGGTTTAAAGTTTAGACTATTATAAAGTTTAAAGTCTGTAGATTGTTAGAATTTAAAAATTTCAAAATATATGACGATAAACCAGAGTTATTCCTTATTTTCTCTAATAATGTAATATTTAATATGAATCATACGCAACCATGGACCGATATACAATTTTATTGAAAATTTCTTATATTACAATGATTTTCTCTCTCATGCAAAGAAAAACAAAGCTTAGTCAACCATTGTGGAGTGAGAGCAGAGACAACGGAGGACATGTTGAGGCTTTTGGTGAAAACGCATTTTCTACAGGATACAACGGGACTCACGGAGGCACCGGTATCTTCGAATAATGAGGTTGATCGAATGTTTATCATAACAGAATTTATGCTCAAAGAAGCCTTGAGGAGCTTCAAACCATTAAGTCGCCCGGATCGATAGAATAGTTCCAGCCTTATTACAAAAAGAGGGAGACTATCTGGCGCCTCATCTGCCCACTATTTTCACAGCGTGCCTAGGACTTGCATATACTCCGAAAGCAAGTTATGGGACACGAAAGGCCTACAGACCTATAATCCTCACATTCTTTCTACTCAAAACCATTTTGTAGGACTATGTTAAAGCTCATGTCTATGCAGACAAGCCCGCTTCAATGGACGTATTGGAAGACAACATTGAAGCATTTATGCGTGAGATACCGGCCGAAAGAGTATGCCAAAATTGGACTAAGCCGATTGACCATTTAAGGTGCTGTCACGGCCAACACTTGCATGAAATAATCTTCAAGCACTAAATTATATGGACCGCAGAGGTTAGCATGTCCGCCTATGACGCCGAACGCTTAGATTCAAGTCAAGTGAACATTATTCAAATTTTCAGCGGGTGTTATCCCCTTACTAATGCTGGTTACATTTATAAGCGATCGAATGTTTATCATAACAGAATTTATGGTCAAGGAAGCCTTGAGGAGCTTCAAACCATTTAAGTCACCCGGATCTGATGGAATAGTTCCAGTCTTACTACAAAAAGAGGGAGACTATCTGGCGCCTCATCTGCCCACTATTTTCACAGCGTGCCTAGGACTTGCATATACTCCGAAAGCCTCCTAAGCCCAAGTTATACGACACGAAAAGCCTGCAGACCTACAATCATTACATCCTACTCTACTCAAAACCATGAAGATACCATGGAGTAGGACATCCACCGAACTGCTCAAATACAAGGTCAAATACTTGGGAGTGATATTGGACAGGAAACTGAATTAGAAGTGTCTTATTCAGGAGCGTACTGAGTAGGCTTACATATATTGGGCACTAAGTAGGCGGGCCGTAGGCTCAAAATGGGGCCTGAATCCGAGGACAGTCCACTAACTCTGCAGGAGCGAAATTAGTTTGGAGGACTGCTATGGAGAAAAAGGATCATACAACGGGTTCAGAGGACTTGTTGTCTTGGCATAGGCGGAGCGATGAGCACCACGCCCACTAAGGCACTGGAGACTATACTGGATATCCGACCCATTGACATACAGATTAAGTGTGAGGCTGACACAGCGGCTATGAGTCTTTAGGCGATGAGAGAATGAATTGAGGATGCGAGCAGCTCATATCATCGCGGTATAATCGAGGCGACGATAGGTAACCTGGAAGGAAGAAAAGAGGTTTCCCATTGGATACCTGAGACGAAACTTGAGGTGGGAGTGCGAGGCATTGCTGGCAGCGCCACAGTCTGGGCTTGATATAACCTTAATATGGCCATCTGGAAGATCTCATGTTACACGGATGAATCAAAGCTAGAGGACAGAGTGGGGTCTACTTTGAGAACCCAGGGACTGAGATCTGTTTTAGACTGCCTGAGCATAATATAGTACTGCAGGCGGATATTAGGGCGATCACGGAATACGTGAGGTTGTGCGGTACTAACGAGAGGACGTCAAGTGTGAACATCTTTACAGACAGTAAAATGGCCATAATGTTAATAAAAACCAGGAAGGTAAGGTCACGAACAGTCTTGCAGTGTAAGAAGGAGATTAACTCCTTCTCTGAGTATGGTAAAATTCGCATTGTTTGGGTGCCGGGCCACAACGGAGTAAGAGGAAATGAAAGAGCAGACGATTTGGCAGTGAAGGCCAGAGAACTGCAGTCAATAAACTTGGTTAACACGAAGCCTTTCGGGTCGACACAGTCCGATTTAAGAGTGTGGGCGACGAACTGTGGAACAGCGAAACAGCTGGTAGGGTGATCCGGATTGTGAGAGGACGAGGCTATTACTGAAAGCACGTAAGAAGGAGGTCAGTATAGCTTTTGGTATCATAATGGGCCCATGTGTCCCCTGCGAGCTCACTTACGCAAAATCGGTGCGGAAAGTGATAGCATGTGTAGGGCATGCGGGGAAGATATGAGACGTTGGAGCATTTCCTTTGCCATTGCCCGGCTTTTGCGTCTAACAGATACCGGCACTTAGGTTGGGACACAATACCAGACATAAACCAACTTAAATGAGAGGTATGGAAAACAATTAAGGATTTTGTAAGTAGCACGGATTTCCTAACTTAGATTTGCTTTTTCGAAGTTACTTTTTTAGTGTTTAGAGCGCACAACAAGCCAATTACTGGTTTAGGTGTATGTCCATAGTGGCATGCGACGGTTTAATATCCGCAACCTCTTTTCAACCTAACCTAACCAAAAAACCTTGGATGATATCTACCAAGAATAGAGACTTCATTGAGCTCTACCGAAGCAATTCTGGAGGTCGCCTTAGAAGCAGAATACTGGGCTGTCTGAAGGAAAGGAAAGGCCGTTGTACAAAATTTCAGTCAAATCTGTTAAGAATTGCGCCCTTTAAAGGCTTAAGAAGTATAATCGGGAGATCGGTTGAGATGGGTGCTACATCAGATTATGAACCGATTAAGACCATGCTTGGCAAACTTGTTGGAAGTCAAAGTAAAGCACTTCGTATTCTAGAGGCTCAAGAAGTTGAGACACCAGATCGGTTTATATGGCAGCGGTATCAGGTTATGGACTGATTTGAATCATACTTACCATAGATGTCGAAAGATATAACAAAACACCTCAGTCATAACAAACAACAAAATTTCAGCGAAATCGGTTAAGATTTACGCCCTCTAGTGGCTCAAGAAGTCAAGATCTAAGATTGGTTTATATGGCAGCTATATAAAAACATGGACCGAAATGTCGCATGTACAATCCCAACCGACCTACACTAAAAGGAAGTGTTTGTGAAAAATTTCAAGCGCCTAGCTTTACTCCTTCGACAGAGAGACGGACGAACGGACATGACTATATGGACCTAAAATGTCATGACGATCAAAAATATATACACTTTATGGGGTCTTAGGCGAATATTTCGAGCTATTACAAACGGAATGACGAAATTAGTATAGCCCCATCCTAAGGTGGAGGGTATGAAAATATGCCAGTGTCGATGCACTGAAGAGCGGAAATACCGGTAGATTACATTCGTGCAGCTTGTAACTCGTTTTTGATTGACTCAGAGCAATAGTCAAGGCAAAAGGTGGTCATATCGGGAAAAATAGGTAACACCTTCGTGTCAGCTCAGCCAAAAGCATTGCTAGTCATTTGGCATTGCCGGTCAATTGGTCTCCTAGATCGTGCGATTTAATGTCCTTAGACTATTTTTTGTAGGACTATGTTAAAGCTCATGTCTATACAGACAAGCCCGCTTCAATGGACGTATTGGAAGACAACATTGAAGCATTTATTCGTGAGATACCGGCTGAAATATTGGAAAGAGTATGCCAAAATAGAACTAAGCAGATTGACCTTTTAAGGTGCAGTCACGGTCAACATTTGCATGAAATAATCTTCAAACACTAAATTATATGTCCGCCTATGACGCCGAACGCTTAGATTCAAGTCAAGTAAACATCATTAAAATTTTCAGAGATGGTTATCCCCTTACTAATGCTGGCTACCTTTGTAAGCTATCCCGTCATGTTAAAACTTCTCTACCAAGTGGTGTCGCTATGTGGCACGCCGTTCGGACTCGGCATAAAAATTTTAAATTTTACACAATGACTTCTACTAAGGTCTCTAACATTCAATTCAATTATGGTCCGATCGAACCATAACTTCATATACAGCGGTCAAAAAAAGTATTCATCATTAGCAAAATTGATAATAAATTCACTTATTTTGGGTAATTGAAGAAAATTTAAAGTAAACAAATAATGCAGTTTTATGCAATAGTTTATTTTTCGTAATATGTTTTAAAATAAATTCAAAAAATAAATTTAATTAGCGCAAAAAATGCAATTTTATATAATAACACCAAAAACAGAACAAAAAAAGTATTCATCATTGATGTGCTATCATCAAAGTCAAATTCAAATATTATTTGGGAATCCCCCTTTTCTGTTTTATTTAGTAAAGGAGGCTTTGCCCTTGACAGCAAATATTTAATTTCATTGAAAATATAGTTTTTGTCAAAATGGGTCGTAAGCAAAACGAGGTTTCTGATGAGGTAAAAGTTTTGATAATAAAACACCACAGGAATGGTTTAACTCAAAAAACTATCAGTGAAATATTAAATAGACCACGATCTACTATACAATCCATCATCAGAAAGTGGACAGAAACGAAAACTGTTGACAATAAACCAAGATCTGGTCGACCAAAAGCACTTTCAGTTGGAGATGTGCGTTGGCTAGTGCGGCAAGTTCAGAAAACTCCGAAGACAAATGCGACCATTCTTCGTAAAAACACTATGGAATATTTAGGGAAGGAAGTTACTACACAAACAATTCGAAATACACTCAAAAGGCATAGTTACAGAGGAAGAACTGCACGTAAGAAGCCCTTTATAAATAAAATAAACCGAGTGAAAAGGCTAAACTTCGCAAAAATGTATGTAAAACAGCCCGAATCATTTTGGAAAACAGTCATTTTTGCAGACGAGAGCAAGTTTAATCTTTTTGGGTGCGATGGAAAGGTCATAGTGTACAGAAAACCAAATACAGAGCTTGAAGAACGAAACACAGTTGCTACTGTAAAACATGGTGGAGGTGGTTTAATGGTTTGGGGGTGTATGGCGGCTTCAGGAGCGGGAAATCTTGAAATTATTAATGGAGTAATGGATCATAAGTATTACATTGAAATTTTAAAGAGGAATTTAAAAGATAGTGCTGTAAAACTTGGGCTTGGTAATAACTTTCAATATTATCAAGATAATGACCCCAAACATTCTGCTTTAAATACAAAGATGTGGATGCTGTATAACTGCCCCAAAGTCATTAAAACTCCTCCTCAAAGTCCCGACTTGAACCCAATTGAACATCTTTGGGAACATCTCGAACGCAAATTGAGAACGCGCAATTTTTCGAGCAAGAGTCAAATGCAACAGGTGATAATGGAGGAATGGACTAATATAGACCAAAATATAACCGCTAAATTAGTCCAATCAATGTCAAACCGTTTAAAAGAAGTTATAAGACGCGGTGGTCGAATAACAAAGTATTAATTTTTTTAAATTATGTTATTTATTTTTTTGTTTTTTTGCAATGATGAATACTTTTTTTTGTTTAATTTTTTGTGTTCAGCTGTAAAATGGCCCTTTTTGTTCCAATAAATACTATTTTTTTCTTTAAAAACAATGAAATTGTGTACATATATATCACACAAGCACTACTGCATCATTAGTTTAATATGTTTTTATTCCAATTGTTTTTTGTAGACTTATTAAAAAAAAAACATTGAATGATGAATACTTTTTTTGACCGCTGTACCTCCACTAGCACAGCATTTTTTTTCTTTTATCCTTTGTTTGCCTGAAAAGAGAAAATAACTCGACAAATGCGATCCATGGTGGAGTGTACATAACATTCGGCCCGGTCGAACTTAGCACGCTTTTACTTGTTTTCTCTTTTAACTTTCGTACAGGTCTTAAAAAATCACCCTACTTTATTTAGTCTTAAATCAATATTTCGAGGTTTACAAAGGGTATGACGAAGTGAGTGTAGCTCCATCCTATGGTTTAGGTTATAATGGACGGATAAGCTTTGGATTCCACTACATACGACTAACAGAGAGCATGGCACGTAATACACTGTAAGGGAAAGGGGTTATTCTATAAACAGTCTACGGAGAATTATAACTGAAAGGAGATTTGCACTCGCTCAATGTTAAGTTAGATTGAAAAGAGGCTGGTTGTTCGTTTTAAATACTACTTAGAGAACTTTTAAAGGATTTACCCCTGTTGAAATTCGTTTGTAGAATTCTGACCGAAATTCGAACTTATGAGTTGCATTTAATGACGACAACGTGCTATTTTCGACAGATGGCGAGAAAGGAGCATTAAACACCCTGGGACAGTGCTGAGTTTGAAAGGACTGCAAAAATCCAATGTGATGTTTCGAACCGTGACAAGTCATGGTTATAGTAAGAAAAATACGATGGAGATCAGTGTGGATTTTGGTGTTGTATGGCTAATGACAGTGTAGATGAGGCATTGCAGAAATTAGACCCCAACCTTTTATAGGATTCAATCTTTCCAGTTGACTTCATGAGCGCCTACTCGATTTGGAATCAATTTTTTGAATGGGGTGAATTTTAATATATGGAATTTTCCTAAAGACTTCTCTTCCATATCACAAGTGGTCTGCATATACAAGTTATATAGGCTGAAATCATGAGGACATAGTTTCCGTTGTTTGCATTGTCATTTCTAAAATTTAATTTTTAATTCGATTTTTTCTGTTTTACTTGTCAAAGAAAGTGAGGGTTAGACTGATGTAAAAGTTAAAATATTGGGTTGCCCAAAAAGTAATTGCGGATTTTTTAAAAGAAAGTAAATGCATTTTTAATAAATCTTAGAATGAACTTTAATCAAATATACTTTTTTTACACTTTTTTTCTAAAGCAAGCTAAAAGTAAAAGCTGATAACTGACAGAAGAAAGAATGCAATTACAGAGTCACAAGCTGTGAAAAAATTGGTCAACGCCGACTATATGAAAAATCCGCAATTACTTTTTGGACAACCTAATAAAATCGATAATTTAAGTATTCCCATGCCTTCTTTAATTTTTAATTTTGCTCACAAAAGTGTTGTTTATGAGAACCTCTCGAACTTTCTATACAAATTGTGACAGTAATTAAAAAAAAAATTTAATTATCTAAATGATACTATAAAACTATTTAAACAAACAGAAAATCAGCATAGGCAGTAGAACGTCAGCATTATTTACTGAAATCATTCAAAAGTTTTATAAAAATTTCAAAAATTTGTTATATTTCTGCTTAAATTTGCAAAATTTCGATTTAATAATACCCGAACACACACTTAAAAACACATACACACATACAAACTCGTTTCTACCATAGATAGGTAGGTAGGTGGGTATACAACATGTAGGCACATTTATTGAATATATGTATATACATACATACATGCATATACAAGTATAATATTTGTATTTTTTTTGTTTCTTAATTTTTCACTATTTCCTTTGGTGCAAATAATTTTGTTGCGTTTTACTTTTCTTACACTTTTTTTCCAAATTCACTTTCAAATTTTCATTTCATATTTTTTTCAAAATTTCTTTTTCATATAAAAGGTCAAACTCCAGTATGAAGATATATTTATATTTTTTTCAAAACTTCCTTTAGAAGGCTATAGAACTTATAACCATGAAGCAGACATAAAAATGTAAATTTTTGTTCGCTTTTCTTTTCAATTTTCACTTTTTTTTTCTTTTTTAAAGGTGGGGGGACTTTTCCCTTCTGCGTTCACTGTTTTCTTGTATAAGGGGGCTGCCGCCTTGGGGCGTTTTAGCGTGTTTCCTGCTGTATGACGTCCTAACGTTATGAGTTCTCCGTGCTTTATGATGAGATGCACAAGAAAATTGCCATGAAACACTCACGCATCTTTTCTTTTCCCCCCCAAAACAAAGACACACCAATGGAAGATGCGATCATTGCCTTAAATGTGCTGCCTCATTTGTCTCTTTGAAAATTTGGCTATTTTCTTGAACTCAAATAGAATAGTTAAAAGAAAAACAGAAAAACAAAACTCAATTTGCTCTTTGGTTTTTCATAAAGATTTTCGTTTTTGTTCCTGATTTTTCGCTGCTACAGCTGATTTATATGGAGCACATGCAGAGAAGCTCCTACTCTTTGAAGAATTTCTCACAGGTTTTTTACAAAAGGCTGTCTGACTTGCTATGTATATGCACATACATATGTGTATGTACATGCGTCTGTATGTATCATTAGAATTTCTAAATTTTGCATAAACTCCCAACTCTTTTATAAATAGATTTGTATTTGTTTTTATTTTTGAAAAGTGCCCATTTACTTAAGTAATTAACATTTACAAGAAATGAAGTGCCTATCACATTCTCTCCCTCCCTCTCTCTCTCTCTTTCTCCCTCTATCTGTATGGCTCTCTGAATTTCTATGTTCCTTGCAGTGTTGCCATTTTATTTTGAATTCACATAAAATTTAATCTACTAAAAAAATAAAACGTTTAAAAATAAATGATAAAATAAAATCAATAACAATGTAAAATGAAATAAAATAAAATTAAATATAATAAATAAAATAAAATAAAAAATTAATATAATATGATATGATATGAATGACTAGAGTGAGTATAGTATAGAGTGAGTAGAGTATACCCCTATCCCAGGGTGGTGTGTATAAAAATGCCCTTTATGAACAATTAGAATGGATTAATGTCAAACGCAACAATTTGGAGGACATTGTAGAGTGTAAACTTGATATTTATAAAACATATTATAAATATGATTTAATTTTAATATTTTATTATCCATATATAGATTATATTGACGTGGGCGCTGAGGATGGGAGACAACACATTTGGTTTTAGACTTCGTGGTATTCAGCGCAAAATGCTAAGATAATATTAATTACTATTTATTTTAAATATGTATGAATATAAATTATATTTTTATACCATTCACCATAGGGTGGGGGTATACTTATTTTACCATTCCGTTTGTAACATCTCGAAATAGTCGTCTAAGACCATAAAGTATTGGGTTGCCCAAAAAGTAATTGTCGGTAATATATTAGTAATATAGTCGGCGTTGACAAATTTTTTCTTGTGACTCTGTATCTGTTACTTTTAGCTTGCTTTAGAAAAAAAAAGTGCGCGAAATTTTGTTTACATTTGTTTGTTTGGCGTCAATTTTAATATGGGTACCACATGTATTGAAAGAAATTGATTTAACAAACCGATATGCACCTCAAACGCAATGAATTCGATCCGTTTTTAAAACGAATCATAACTGGAGATGAAAAATGGATTGTTTACAACAACGTTAGTCGAAAACGATCATGGTCCAAGCATGGTGAACCAGCTCAAACCACTTCAAAGACTGATATCCACCAAAAGAGGGTTATGCTGTCTGTTAGGTAGGATTGGAAGGGTGTGGTATATTTTGAGCTGCTTCCAAGGAACCAAACGATTAATTCGGATGTTTACTGTCAACAATTGGACAAATTGAATACAGCCATTAAGGAGAAGCGACCAGAATTGGTCAATCGTAAAGGTGTCATATTCCACCAGGACAACGCTAGACCGCACACATCTTTGGTCACTCGCCAAAAACTGAGTGAGGTTGGCTGGGAACTTTTGATGCATCCACCATATAGCCCTGACCTTGCACCATCAGACTACCATTTATTTCGATCTTTGCAGAACTCCTTAAATGGTAAAACTTTCGGCAATGATGAGGCTATAAAATCGCACTTGGTTCAGTTTTTTGCAGATAAAGACCAGAAGTTCTATGAGCGTGGAATACTAAATTTGCCAGGAAGATGGCAAAAGGTTATCGAACAAAATGGCAATTATATATTTGATTAAAGTTCATTCTAGGTTTTATTAAAAACGCAATTACTTTCTTTTAAAAAACCGCAATTACTTTTTAGGCAACCCAATATATATATATTCTTGATCGTCATGAAATTTTCAGTCGATTTTGCCATGTCCGTCCGTCCATCCGTCCGTCTGTCTATCGAATGCACGCTAACTTTCGAAGGAGAAAAGCAAGGCGCTTGAAATTTTGAACAAGTACTTCTTATTAGTTTAAGTCAGTTGGGATTGTAAATGGACTGAATCGGTCCATGTTTTAATATAGCTGCTATATAAACCGATCTTGGGTCTTGACTTCTTGAGCTTCTAGAGCGTGCAGTTCTTATCCGATTTGGCGAACAATTTGCATGAGGTGTGTTGTTATGACTTCCAAAAACTGTGCTATGAATGGTCTAAATCAGTTTAGAACCTGATATAGCTGCCATATAAACCAATCTACCGATAAGATTTCTTGCGCTTCTAGGGGAGCAATTCTTATTCGATTTGGCTGAAATTTTGCATGAGGTATTTTGTTATGACTTCCAACAACTGTGCCAAAAGTGGTCTAAATCAGCTCGCAACCCGTTATAGCTGCCATATAAACCGATCTTGGGTCTTAACTTCATGAACTTCTAGAGAGCGCAATTCCGATTTGGCTGAACTTTTGCAAATATTCGTTTTGGTATGACTTCCAACGATTGCGCCAAATACGGCCTAAATCTGTTTGTAACCTGATATAGCCGCCATATAAACCGATCTTGGGTCTTGACTTCTTGAGCTCCTAGAGGGCGGAATTCTTATCCGATTTGGTCTAAATAAATTCATATCCTGATATAGCTGCCATATAAACCGATCTCCTGATTTGACTTCTTGAGTCATAGACGGCGCAATTGTTATCCAATTTGACTGAAATTTTTCATATGTCGTGTCATACCAACTTCCAACAACTGTGTCAAGTATGTTCTAGTTCTGTTCATAATCTGAGGGGTATATAAGATTCGGCAATCGAAAATTTTTCTTTTTTTTAGAATCCTGGGACCATTAAGAAAGAATATAATTATTTCAGCAATATTTAAATGTTTTATACGCATTTTAATTCAATCAAATAAAAAGTTTTTGTTTGATGTGAAAAATATTAATTATTTATTGTCATTGAAACAGTAAAAACGTTATTTAAAAGAAATGGCAAATTTCAAATGAATGGTTTATTGAATTAATAACCACCCTACGGGAATAGGGACAGGTCCCAAAACTGTCACGGGATAGGTCCTCTGGTGATAGGGACGGGTCCCAGCTCTCGTCCCCTTACATGGAAAAAACCTATCACTTTTAAAAGGGTTTGTTGCTCGGGGTGACGAATTGCCACTATTCCGAAGGATAGGTCCTGGGACCTTGGACCAGAAAAGGATGAGTATACTTTGCAAGTATTTTTAAGGGAGATGCCATTAGTTAGCACATATATTTAACGGATAAGTAATTGCTAACAATATTAGCGAATTTTTGACGAAGTTATGACAATTGAAACTTTTCATTCCGTGTAGAATATTCCCTGTGAGAGGTAACTAATTCTCAAGTTTACCACCGGTATATTTGGGGCAATTGACTACACATTTTCCGTAGGGCACTTTTATTGGATTTTAGAACTTATCATAAACCCAAATTGCAAAATTGTTAATGAATAATAGAAATTCCTTTATAGGTCAGATTTCAGCAAATTTTTTTATTGAATGTACAAATTTCTTAATTGAATATAGTTTTTTATTTTTTATGTGTTGGCAACACAGATTTCTAATACCTCAAGAGCTAGAATTTTTTACCGCTATTTGCAAACCAATAACTTCCCATCTCTCTGTAGCTCTCATACTCATTTTATTTAAAAGTTTAAAATAGCGAAATTTCCTACGATTTCAGCTCTTCCTAAAATGATATGTGATGCGTTGCTTTTGGTTGTATTCCAAAGAGAACAACGCGTACTACCAGCCACCATAAATTCTCTTAAGTAGTTCATTGACTGAGAATATCTAAGATTTCCAATCGATGAATTTTAATAGATGAGAACAAATCAAAGACAAGCGTCAAACAATAATTTTTAGACATTTGTTTCATATCAATCATAAAAAATGTCGCACAGTGGTGAAACTTAAATAAACAAAATTAAATCTAGGTCGAATTGGATCTTACATGCATACATTACTGCATTTCAATATTACCAAAATGGGGAAAAGAATTTCTCAAAAGTACGTTTATGGCCTTTTCGAGATTTTCGGCTGATACCATGTTCGTTTTTCATCGTTGAAACCCCCTTTTTTCGTGATTATTTTATGAAACATTACAATAATAAAATAACAATTATATTCAAATTTTACCATAAGTAAGGAGGAAATGTCCTGCTGAACGAATTATACTTCTTGAGCCTCTAAAAGGCTCAATTCTTATCCGATTCGACTGAAATTTTGCACAATGATTTCTGCAATGACTTTCAACACACGTGGAAAGTAGAGTCAGAATCAGTCCAAAACCTGATCTCCAAATTGCACTTCTTGAACCCGTAGAAGCCGCAGTTCTTGTCTAATTTGGCTGAAATTTTGAACAACGACATCTCCTGTGAACTTCAACATACGTGTTAAATATGGTCTGAATCGGTCCATAACCTGATATAACTCCCATATGAACCGATCTCACGATGTTACATATTGGGCCCCTATATGGCGCAATTTGTACTCGAGTTGGCTAAAATTATGCACAATGACTTCTACTATGGTCTCCAACATTTAAACCAAGTATAACCCGAATAGTTCGATGACATAGGATATGCTCCAACCTCTCATCATTTTCCCCACATTCTATCACTTACCGCACCGATTTTGCATAAGTGTACTCGAAGTCATATGTGTCCCGTTATGATACCAAATGCTATACTGACCTCCTTCTCACTTCCTTTCAGTAATAGCCTCGTCCTCTTACGATACGGATCACCCCATACGATTTTCGCCGCCCTACCGGCTGTTTCGCTGTTCCACAGTTCGTCGCTCACGGCCTTCGGGTTAACCAAGTTTATTGACGGCAGTCCTCTGGCCGTCACCGCCAAATCGTCTGCCCTTTCATTCCCCCTTACTCCGTTTTGGCCCGGCACCCAAACGATGTGAATTGTGCCACCCTCAGGAAAGGCGTTAATCTCCTTCTTACATTCCAAGATTGTTCGTGATCTAATCGTCCTGGTTGTTATTGCCCTTATGGCCATTTTTCTGTCCGTAAAGATGTTCATACTCGACGGCCTCGCGCACACATTCCGTGATCGCCCGGAACTCACATTTGTCAAGTTCTTTGAACTACTTTTTCAAATAGAAAATCGCCAGTCATAGAAAAACACCACCCGCAAAATCTCAGGCAAATCGAGTAATAATTGCGCCCTCTAGAAGCTCCAGAAATCTAATCGGGAGATAGGATTTTATAGAGGCTATATCAGGTTATGAACTGATTAGGCACAGTTGTTGGAAGTCATAACAAAACACGTTATGTGCATAATTTCAGCCAAATCGGGTAGAAATTGCGCCCTCTAGAGGCTCAAGAAGTCTAATCGGAAGATCGGTTTATATGGAGGCTATATCAGGTTATAGAATGATTTAGACCACACTTGACACAGTTGTTGGGAGTCATGACAAAACACCACGTGCAAAATTTCAGACAAATCGGATTGGAATTCCGGCCTCTAGAAGCTCGAGAAGTCAATACCTAAGATCGGTTTAAATGGCAGCTATATCAAAACATGGACCGATATAACCCATTTACATTTCCAACCGGATTGTAAATGTATTTAGAACTAGGCGTCTGAACAAAAATCCCAATACCAAAATGCTGCGAAAACAGGCAAGAACTTCGTGTGCCAGAGTACTTTGACACGAAAAGTTTCTTTACGAACAGAGTCTTCGTGCCAAAGTTATTCCTTCTCCGAGGGGAAGCAAAAGCTTTTGGTCATTCATATAAAGAGTAAAGGGCAACCCATCGGCAATCCCAACTCTTGTTAAGGATGATCAGGTATTCACTGACCCGGTTGATAAGACTAATCTACTGGCTGAAATGTTTGCAGGAAATTCTTCCTTGCTGTTTAGCAATCAACCACTCCCTGTGATTGATATTGTACCTAGTTCGATGCCTTAGATATTCTTTCGAACATGTGGAGTTAAAAGGATCCTTGCGGATCTCGATGTTAATAAATCTCCGGGCCCGGACGGTATACTAACTTGTAGTTTGTAAGTGTTCTTCGACGCTTGCTCGTCCACTACTCAACCTTTTCAACCTTGCTTACCGTGCGGAAGTTTTCCCAGCGTGTTGGAAGGTTGCGAACGTTCAGCCCATCCCCAAAAAAGGTGGGGCGAACAACCCTGCGAATTACCGGCCAATTGCGATATGCTATGCGCTCTCCAAGGTTATAGAGACTATGGTTAACCATCATCTTGTTTGATACTTGAAGTCCAATGGCCTTCTTAGCGACAGACAGTATGGGTTCAGCAGAAATCGCTCTACGGAAGACCTAATGGCATTTTTGTCGAAACGACGTAGTCGCTCTATCTACCAGTTTGGTGAGAGTAAGGTCGTGGCTCTGGATATCTCCAAAGGCATTTGATAGGGTCTGGCACGGTGCACTTTTATCAAAGCTTGTGGATTTTGGTGTAACTTCGTTTGATTTATATCGATCTTTCTCAGAGATCGCACTATACGAGTTGTTGTAGATGGGTTCTCATCAGATGAGTATACATTGACCGCAGGTGTGCCACAAGGCTCTGTACTTTCCCCTTCCCTTTTTATACCCTCCACCATAGGATGGGGTGTATACTAATTTTGTCATTCTGTTTGTAACTACTCGAAATATTCGTCTGAGACCCCATAAAGTATATATATTCTTGATCGTCGCGACATTTTATGTCGATCTAGCCATGTTCGTCCGTCTGTCCGTCTGTCTGTCGAAAGCACGCTAACTTCCGAAGGAGTAAAGCTAGCCGCTTGAAATTTTGCACAAATACTTCTTATTAGTGTAGGTCGGTTGGTATTGTAAATGGGCCATATCAGTCCATGTTTTGATATAACTGACATATAAACCGATCTTGGGTCTTGACTTCTTGAGCCTCTAGAGTGCGCAATTCTTATCCGATTGGAATGAAATTTTGCACGACGTGTTTTGTTATGATATCCAACAACTGTGCCAAGTATGGTTCAAATCGGTCCATAACATGATATAGCTGCCATATAAACCGATATTGGGCCTTGATTTCTTGAGCCTCTAGAGTGCGCAATTCTTATCCGATTGGAATGAAATTTTGCACGACGTGTTTTGTTATGATATCCAACAATTGTGCCAAATATGGTTCAAATCGGTCCATAACCTGATATAGCTGTCATATAAACCGATATTGGGTCTAGACCTCTTGAACCTCTAGAGGGTGCAATTCATGTCCGATTTGAACGTATTTTTGCACGAAATATTTTGTTATGATATCCAACAACTGTGCCAAGTATGGTTTAAATCGGTCCATAACCTGATATAACTGCCATATAAACCGATCTGGGATCTTGACTTCTTGAGCCTCTAGAGGTCGCAATTATTATCCGATTTGCCTGAAATTATGTACGACGGATCCTCTCATGGCCATCAACATACGTGTTTATTATGGTCTGAATCGGTCTGTACCCCGATACAGGTCCCATATAAATCTATCTCTCTATTTTACTTCTTGATAGCTATCGACGGTATAGATATTGAGCAGTCAGATGATCTTGATGTTCTGGGCATGAAGATACAATGTGATATCCGTTGGTAAGCGGTACATGAAATATTTCCCGTCTTCTGATCTTCTCAATATCTATACTACCTACATCAGGCAAAGGATGGAATATAACTCTCATATATGGGCAGGAGCTCCAAAATCATCGACTTCCTGCTAATGTCTAAATATTTATAGCCGTTAGGACTTGGCTATAAAAAAAGGCCCATTATCATTGAGATTAAACTTGAATCGGACAGCACTCATTGATATGTGAGATGTTTGCCCCTGTTCCTTAATGGAATGTTCTTAAGCAAATTTGCATTTGTTACAAATCATATGAGAAGAAAAGTATACCCGCATGCTATATTAGTGGAGGCCAACACAGAGGTTTGCACGTCCACAACAACAGGAACAGGAAATACTTTTCGGCTGAACGACGTGCTGCTTAACGACACCTCAAGCATCGAATTTTTAAATGGCTCTAATCTCACAAATATCGCCAGCTATAATGAATGGAACATTGTCTTATGTTCGACCCAGGATTTGAACCCAGGAGTTTTGACGAGTCTACCAAATCGACAACTGGGCGATTGAAGCGGAAACATTCGAGAGTGATGACCCACTACTGTACTTCTATTCGAATATTGGTTGATTTTCTTGGTTTTTTGCTTGCACTAAGATCTATACACATTCTAATCCATGATTTCAAATTTTTATACCCACCAACATAGGGTGGGGGTATACTAATCGAGTCATTCCGTAACACCTCGAAATATTGATCTAGGACCCCATAAAGTATATATATATTCTTGATCGTCTCGAAATTCTGATTCGAACTTGCCATGTCCGTCCATCCGTCCGGACATGGCAAGTTCGAATCGAATTAATTAGCGGTCGAACGCGTAGAGCTAGCCGCTTGAAAATTTGAACAGATACTTTATATATATGTAGGTCCTTGGGGATTGCAAATGACCCATATCGGTTCAAATTTAGATAAAGCTCCCATATAAACTGATCTCCTGATTTGACTTCTTGAGCCCATGGAAACCATAATTTTTGTCCGATTGGGTTGAAATTTTGCACATAGTATTCTGTTATGACTTCCAATAACTGTGTTAAGTACTGTCCAAATCGGTCAAGAACCTGATATACCTTCCATATCAACCGATCTCCCGATTTGATTTCTTGAGTCCCTGGAAGCCTCAATTTCCACCCGATTTGGCTGAAATTTTGCACATAGCATTCTGTTATGGCTCTCAACAATGGAGACAAGTACGATTCAAATCGGTCTATAACCTGATATAGCTCCTATATAAACCGATCTCCCGACTTGACTTCTTGAGCCCATAGAAGCCACAATTTTGGTCCGATTTGGCTGAAATTTTGCCCGGTTTGATTTCTTGAGCCCTTACAAGCCGCGATTTTTATCCGATTTGGCTGAAATTTTGCATATAGTGTTCTGTTATGACTCTCAACAACTGCGCCAAGTACGATCCAAATCGGTCTTTAGCTTGTTTTTCGTTAAAATTATATACCTAATTAAAAATTTTTCCAAAAATCGAAGATTGTGCTATTTCACACTTTTTAAAATGTTTGTAAATTGTTGGCTTTACTTTTAAATCATTAAAAATAATTGCAGAAAAACATGTTGTTCCTAAAGAAAATAAAAACCCCACACATAACTTAAAGAAAGCCATAAATATGTGGTATTTTATGCGTCACAAATTCTAAATTTACTCAATTTATTCATGGAATTTCTTACGTTGATAGCGTTAAAACAGGTTGTAGTAAAGCATTTATAATTTGTTTTCGGTTTTTTTTTAACAAAAGTAATTGCTATAAGTTTTTATATGTCAAGTAGGTACTTCACTTTTTGTCTATTTACGAATTTCTGATTTATTCTTAAAACAATAAAAACAATGCAACGATCATTATAGCTGAGAAAATAATACACTTAATACCTATAAGAAATATTAGAAACATTGACAGTTGTTGTAAAATCCATATTGGAACTCTCAATTTATTCTTCTTAAAGTTAAGCATCGAGCTGCTTAAGATATTCCCAAAAAAGATTTCCGATTCTTACAAAGCCTCAAAAGAGATTTTCAAAAAAAAACAATCACAACTTCTCTTTAACATCTTTTGTTCTCAATAGATTCTTTCTCATTTTCACTTTCAATAATTTTGTTTTTCAAAATTTTTTTGATTTTCTCACAACACTGGCATCCAAATTAAGGGGAGCCAACACACACACACGCGTAAAATTGAAAAGGAAATTCTCTCTCTCACTCCCATTTTCATTTCCTCTTTTTTCTCTTTTCATAATGAAAAGTTCAAATTTTTCGATTTCTTGATTTCTTTTTGTTTTGTTATGTGTAGTTTCTTTTGTTGTTATTATTGCTACTTTACTTAGGATTCTGGCGCTTTTAGAAAAAAAATGAGATACGACGCACCATTCACAACACACACTCACACATCACATCATCGAATATCACCGAGCAATGACTTCAATGTCTTCAAAACTATTCGACGCGTTTAGAACTACTAAACATCTGTTTTAAATTTAAACTCAGTGTGCCTCAGAAATACAGCATTCTGCTTCTGCCTCTGCTGCCGGTACTCTGCTATTCTTGACTGCCTCTGTGTGTGTGTGTGCATCCCATTCAAACGGCATCCGCCCCGTGTTAAGTGACGCAAGCACAGTGTTAGGCAACTGCTAAAATCATGACAAGTGTGCAAATTGGCAAAAGAACGCAATAATAAACTGGCAAATGAAAAAAACAATATAAACAATAAGAAATATTGATGGAAAATTTTTTAAAATCTATTTCTCTCAACTTGAAAATCAAATTTCAACAAATTTTGTATCAAATAAAATTTCGACTATATTTTGTATAAAATTTCGAATACGACCGAATTTTCTAAAACAAAATCGACCAAAGTTTCTAAAAAATTTTATTTCAACGAAATTTTCTATAAAAATGCAAT
Organism: Stomoxys calcitrans; assembly: GCF_963082655.1. Lineage (NCBI taxonomy): Eukaryota > Metazoa > Arthropoda > Insecta > Diptera > Muscidae > Stomoxys > Stomoxys calcitrans. The sequence goes on from NC_081553.1 coordinate 210,799,391, forward strand.
TTCGACGAAATTTCAATAAAAATATAATTTTGACAAAACTTTCAATAAAAATAATATGTTGACTAAATTTTCTCTAAAAATATCATTTTGACAAAATTTTTATATAAAAAATAAAATTTTGACAAAATTTCGACTATATTTTGTATAAAATTTCGAATACGACCGAATTTTCTAAAACAAAATCGACCAAAGTTTCTAAAAAATTTTATTTCAACGAAATTTTCTATAAAAATGCAATTTCGACGAAATTTCAATAAAAATATAATTTTGACAAAACTTTCAATAAAAATAATATGTTGACTAAATTTTCTCTAAAAATATCATTTTGACAAAATTTTATATAAAAAATAAAATTTTGACAAAATTTTCTACAAAAAATAAAATTTTGACAAAATTTTCTATAAAACAAATTTTTTGACAAAATTTTCTACAAAAAAATAAAATTTTGACAAAATTTTCTATAAAAATATAATTTTGACAAAATTTTCTATAAAAATTAAATTTTGACAAAATTTTCTATAAAAATATAATTTTGACAAAATTTTCTATAAAAATAAAATTTGGACAAAATTTTCTATAAAAATAAAATTTGGACAAAATTTTCTATAAAAATAAAATTTTGACAAAATTTTCTATAAAAATAAAATTTTGTCAAAATTTTCTATAAAAATAAAATTTTAACAAAATTTTCTATAAAAATAAAAATTTGGCGAAATTTTCTAAACAAGTAAAATTTTGACAAAATTTTCTATAAAAATAAAATTTCGACAAAATTTTCTATAAAAATAAAGTTTTGATAAAATTTTCTATAAAAAATTTAAAGCCTTGTTATGGTAACCCAGAATATTGGTATAAAACTTTGAGGTAAAATAAGCGTGGGAGACGCCCTAGCCCAAAACCCACCCAAGCACACATGTTTACCGATTGGGACTATGTGAGTATCAAATGGAAGGTATTTAAGAGTACAGTACAAACTTGACATAACAAATTGCCCCTAGTGTCGGTTGCCCGCCCCAACACCAAAAAATCGACAAAAATTGGCATATTTACCAATAAGGGCAGAATAAGTATCAACCCTACGGGAAATGTCCTCATCATTTGCAAACTGTCCCAGGACCTTTCCTACGGTGTAAGAATGGTGGCAATTCGTCACCTCGAGCGACAAACCCTTATAAAAGTGATAGGTTGTTTCCAATTAAGGGGACCAGTACTGGAACCGGTCCCTATCACCAGAGGACCTAAACAGTTCCCGTGACAGTTTTAGGACATGTCCCATAGGGAAATGAAAGGGAATTGGAAGTAGAATACGAAAAGTACAAAAATTATGGTGAAGTCCCAGGAGGAGCCGCGCCACTCCCAAACGGACATGTAGGCCGATCGGTATAATATGGGTTTCAAAACGAAATTTCTACGAAAATAAAAGCACGGCATAAATTTCTATGCAAAAAAAAACTTTTTTTATAAAAATCAAATCACAAAAAAAAATTTTTTTGAAATTTCAGAAATTGGTGGATAGGAAATGGGCAGCGCATTAGACAGCTGGCCATTAATTTCTTTTTGCAGCAGCATTTCTTGCATTACTTTTTTGTTTTTTTTTTTCTTAAGCTGATACCTCCAATACTCTCAATAATCAATTTTTTCCGAATATTCTTACAAATTTAATTTTTCAACGAAAATGTTTATGAAACCCTTGAAATTTTCCATCACATATTTACAAAATTTCTTATAAGCCATCAATGCACTGTGTTTCTCTAGAACCTCCCACTGCCTTTATCCTAATGTCGCATTCAAATCGAACGGTTCTGAGACGCCCTGCATTTTGACATATCTCATCACACTGTTGTCGTATCTCAGCAGCATTCATATGTTCTCTATTGTATGTACAAAAATATAATTCTTGCAGCTCACTTGTAAGCTATAACAACAATAACAACAACAAACGCCGAATGAGTGAGCGGTGGATCATAGCGAGTGGGGGTATATACATATGTACTTTAGAATGCCACTTATTAGAGTAGTTGTACTTTTTGCGTTGCTGCGGTTGTTGTTGTTGTTCCTTCCAATCTTGTTCATATTTATTTTGGTTGATTATCATTTGTCTTGTCAATAATGTTATTGTTGTTGCGGCAATTGTGTTCTGTATACGTGATGCGGATGTGTGTGTGTCTGTATGTGTACGATGTGTGTTTCTTGTTCTCCCACTTGCGGCGGCGCTGCGTTTGGCGCGAGTCAAGTGAGTCTGCGTTTTTTGTAGTTGTTGCTATTGTTAAACGTTGTTATTGTTGCTCATTTACATTTTCATTTCATTTGGCATTCGCGCGGTGGAAGTGGATTTTGTTGAGTTTTTTTATTTTCATTTATTTATAATTCTTTTGTATTGCGTTTGCGTATTTGTTGTTGTCGCCTGATCGCGGTTTTTTTGTTGTGATTGTCTTTTTAATTCGTGTCTATGCACATGAGCAGCAAACGCGTACAGCATCCGGTCAATGAATCAATCCGGTCAATGCAGAGTTTTTGGTGCGTTTGTTTTAAAAAATCCGGGGTAAGAGCAAAGTAGGGTAGTTCTTGTTATAAATAATATAAGGGACAGCTTTACACTCTTAATCAACTGTTAAATCGGTTTTGGCCCAACTTTGGTTTAATCACCAAGTGCTTAGACACTGCAGATACTCCTTCTCAGGTATGTGAATATTTATTTGGTAGGTTTCAGAGGTACCATAACACCTAAGATCTAAATCAGGTTAGAGCATTTGAGACGAAAATCAACGTCACAACGGAAAAGTAGAATATACTCTTAAAGGATAAAACCCCGTTTACACTGCTCTTTAATCCGGATTTAATGGCTCGATCATCTATTTTCCCTTTATAAAATCAGCTGACGAGAGCTTTAAATCCGGATTTAATAAGCTGTGTGGCTTAAAAGGCAGTTTTAAGTCAAAATTGCCTCCCGACATACCAAAATTACGTTGTAGAAGTCACTTTATAACTCTTCATAAGAAAATTCAAGAGTGAAAGTACTTAGTAACGAAGGCTTTAAGAATGAAACTCTAAGCTAACAAAGAGTTTGGCAACCAAAAATTTCGAAAAGAACATTTTTCAATTATATTGTACTTTAATTAAGGATTAAACTGTATTCCTAACATGAGTTTGTTATCAACTTTTTAAGTAAGGGAAATTTTAAGTCTAACCTTACAAAGGACTACGACTGGATCGTATGTAAAAACAATTTTTTTACGCCAAAAACTTAAAATGATTGTATCTTCTTCCTTGCCTACTTGGGAGGTTATTATAATTTTTTTAGTCAAATGCCGATAAAATCTTCAAGCTCTTCCACCTTCTGCGATTCTCCAAAAAGCCCCGGTAGCCGAGTTGGCAACTTAAATCTTGTAGAGTTGGTAATCAAAAGCTTCTCAAAGTTCTACCATCAAACGTACATGGTATGATCTTCAAACTTAGAGTTAGAATATTTCTTCTTTCCCCAAAATGTTCTATTATTTTTTTTCTCAAACTCTACGTTATCCGATTTATCTTCAATATATTCCATACTACATACCTATAAAACCCTAATCAATAACTTTAAAAGAGTTTCGAAATTAAATTCTTTTTGAGAAAGGAGGAGGAGTAATTATACTTTAAAATGCAAAGAGGAGAAGTTAAACATGGAAATCCTTTTCCTTATAACATTTTAATTTAAGATACACAAAAAAGAAAATGTTTGAGAAAAAATTCAGGGAATATAGTTTTAGTTCCAAAAAAAAAACTTTAACATCTCACATTAGCATGTAACCTTCTAAATTCTTCGACCACACACTGTGTGTATGTCTGAACTCGCACACAGGTAGAGCTATGACATTTTGCTAAAAACATGATATTCAATTTTCAAACACACAATAGCAAATTTGGATGGGGGTATTTTGATTTATAACTCGAGAGCGATTCATTCACACACACGCGATACAAAAATTAACTTGTCATTTGGTGACCAATATGCCATAAACGGACCATAGCAAGACGATACACAACCAATTTCCAAATTTTAATTGGTCTTGTTGAATGAAGATAGTCGATAATGGTCGTTGAATGGGTTCCCTATATCAGCCTAATTAATGGAGACAAATTCCAACAAAATTTAATACGAAGCAAAGGGCAGTAGCGCTGATTCTTGTGGAATATACATAATAAGGTCTAATCGCGTACTTCTCCATTGAAAATTTGGCAGAAAAAAATTTGCAAGCAAAAGTAGGCGAACGTAGTAGGCGAAGTAAAAAATTGTACAAATTTGCACAAATTTTTGGGTACACGAACACAGCTATAGATAGATACAACACTACATCATGTTTATAAAATTAAATGGTAGTCATACGATGAGATCTTTATAAACATGTCTGGGCTGTAAAAAATGTTTAATGTTCCATCAGCCAATATGTTTACAACCAAGCTCTCACATAAAGTTTTTAACCTTTGGTTATAGGTAGTTAAAAATCTACCGAAAAAAACAAATTTTTGTTTCAAACTTAAAAATGCTTGCAAGTCCTTAATTATGCGCCTAATTTCGTTTCCTATAAACGAATAAGATGTATGAGAGTGGTGAAAAGTGATACAGCTGCAAACTAATTTGATCGAAGACTAAACATAAAAGTGGAAGAGGCTTTAGGTTTGGTGTTACTGCAATCAGACATAAATAGGCCATTGTGTTCTCAGTTATATTTGTAGCAAAAGACTAAAGGTTCTGCTGCGAATCAAACTCTACTCACACTCGTAAGTCGAACAACTACCAACTCTGCTACCAGGGCGCTTTGAAAAGACTTTTACTTCAACCAAAAGTTGGAATGGAGAAAAAAATTGCTGAATTTAATGTCACAGATCGGAGAAGTGTAAGACTTGAAGAGCTTGATATGCGTTTTAATAAAAAAATTAAAAAGTAAGTAAATAGAGAGATGCAATCATTTTAAGTTTTACGTAAAATATCATGACCAGATCTAGTATCATTGAATTTTTGTTTAAATAGGCATTTAAGCATGATTTAGTTATAAGGAAACCAACAGAGCAAATGCTTTTTTGGACTATGGAAAGTCATTTCCATATTTTGGGATGGACAACAAAACAAATTGCTGCAAACTTGATATGAAGGTCACTCTAACTATAAAATGAAGGAGATATAATCATTTTAAGTTTTTGCGTTAAATATCGGATTTAACATGATAGTAAACTTTTGCTAGCTCACAGCTATACTGGGACGGGACGGTTGAGGATAGTGATATGCTCTATCCGGAGTATCTGTAATTGCAGTCGTGGGCAATCAGCAGTATCGAGCGGAGAGTCTCAGTGAGAGGCAGGGCGGCACCGGCTCTTGCACCAATACTGAGTGCCTATGATGCTCGATATGACAAGGCGAGTTATTGGCACCTTTAAATAACCAATGGCTACTCTGTTCCCGCGACGATCGGTTCTTTGGACAGGAACGAGCTTGCTCACACATAAAAATGTGGCTACAACAACAACTAAGCACATGTCTAATATTCTGCGCATTTGGGTTATACATAATCTCCTATAAGTTCTATCACTCTCTACACAATATGTCTCCCAAACGAAGCAAGAAAGGAGATACAAGCATTTTAAGTTTTTGTGTAAAATAACGCATATTTTACATGGCAAATACATTCCTAGTCAAACTTTACTCCATGGAAGATTTTTCCAAAAATTTCTAAAAAGTTATAATGGAAATCTAATTGGGTATTGGGTTGTCGGACATGACTATAAATATATGTGTATATAAATAAAACAAGGCGAGTATGATATAAACGTCTAACTATGATGGACTCATCCTCATCTTAAAAACTTCCACAGATGTTAAAGACTGCTGGGGCCAAATTAACGCATACGTGATCAAATGCGCTTTCGTATCGAATGAAATTTCATCTCATATTTAATGGATGTTATGTCACTTGTATATACATATACATATAAATAATTATACAATCGTGTTCCTAAATTTCAAAAATTCCCGTTCAGTAAAGAGGTACATAATTCACAATAGAGAGATTTCGAACGATTTTACTCGTCCATGTATGAGGTAATTCGGCCCCTGCTCTTTTATTGTACATAGCGACCTCTTTAGGAAACAACAGTCCTTTTATGTTTGTTGGCAAACCATAGAATTCTGACAATCGATAAATCCCTTACAAACGCCTCCGTAATTGTAACTTTCTAGCATATTCCCTAGGCCCTAAATAGTGTTACGACCCGATGCCGAATTACCGTATACGTGATCGAGTGCGCTTTCATTTCGAATGAAATTTCATCTCGTGTACCACTTGTACATAAATTTTGATGTAAATTTTTTATAAATAATGCTCGATTTAAGCATTCGCGTTCTTAAATTTTAAAAATTCCCGTTCAATAAATAGATACATAATTCACATAGAGATATTTCGAACGGCCCCTGAGATTGTATTCACTATGGCAATGCCTACGATAATTGCCTAACTGGCAATTAACTGAATAAAATCCATGTTTATCTTACAATTGATTTTATTTTATAATTTCTTTAATATCTACAACTAAAAATATGCATTTAAAAATGTCCTTTGAATAGGTTTCGTTAGATAATATAAAATAACTTTGTTTTCGATTTTTTTTTAATTTTTTGATGAAATCTAAAAAATATTTTTTTTATATTATACTGATTTTTTCTCTTTGCTAACAAAATTTTTTAATTACATATGTATGTGTGTGTTTTTAAATCGTATTATCTAAAATAATTAATATAGGTATATTTTCACAATTGCCTATTTCCTAGAAATTGGGAGGAGGGACATACAACTTTATAGAGATTTTGTCTAATTCCTTAAAAAAAAAATCTTAGGTGCCTCTGTTCCTTGGGAAATGAAGAATCTAGCTATGTAAGGAGTTAGTTTTTAGAGCACACCTCTTGTGTGTGTTGTAACATAAATTCTTATGATTATGGATTAGGTAGATTGGTTGGTTGGTTGATTGCGTTACATGTTGTTGTTTTTTTGTTTTTTACTTTAATTTTATAAATACACGCGGATTAAAACGTTTCGGAATTTTAAACTTAGCATTCTACACTACTAAGTAGGGAAGGAAAGTGCCTGGGTGTGGTAAGAGAAAAAACAAATCTTGGAACAGCGTACCATTTGGGGGAATTGGGGCGTATTGTTGTCTCAAACCTATTGGGTGGCACGCACCTTTGTGGTTTCACTATCTTCGCTGTCATCATTATCGGTGCTAGCGGTTTCATCCTTACGTATATAGGTGGGTGGGGCTTGGCCCCTAACACAGGACGATGTTATGTGAACAGTCTTGATGTCCGAACCAGGAACTTCAAACATGGGATCGAGCAAAAGTTGTTCCTATAAATAAAAGATAAAAAGGAAGGTTAGTTACTTAAAGTTGTATTGGAACATTGTGAGGGATGAAATATTTTTTCTTCAATTTTTGCTAATTGCAAATTTGCCCATGAACATTCCACTAAGGAACAGGGGCAAACTTCTCACATATCAATGAGTGCAGTCCGATTCAAGTTTAAGCTCAATGATAAGGGGCTTCCTTTTTATAACCGAGCCCGAACGGCGTGTCGCCATCTCTTTTGTGGAGAAGTTTTTACCTGGTTGCTATATCAGATGGTACAGTACCTCACAAATGTCGACAACATTGCAAATTTTGCCCATGAACATTCCACTAAGGAACAGGGGCAAACTTCTCACATATCAATGAGTGCAGTCCGATTCAAGTTTAAGCTCAATGATAAGGAGCCTCCTTTTTATAGCCGAGTTCGAACGGCGTGCCGCAATGCGGCACCTCTTTGGAGAGAAGTTTTACATGACACCGCTGAAAATTTTTTTCTGATAGTCTCGCCAAGATTCGAACCCAGGCGTTCAGCGTCATAGGCGTACATGCTAACCTCTGCGCTACGATGGCCTTCAATGTTTATTTTATCCTAACTCTCCCATTGTTGTTGTAGCTACATTTTCATGTGGAAGTGGAGATCCTCGTCAAGCTCCTGTATGTGAGCTAGCTCGTTCCGGATCGATCGCTGAGGGAACAATGTGGCCATTGGTTGTTAAAAGGCGCCAATAACTCATCTTGTCATATCAAGCATCATAGGCACTCAGTATTTGTGCAAGAGCCGGTGTCGCCCGGCCTCTCACCGACTCTCCGCTTGATACCGCTGATTGCCCGCGACTGCCGTTTCAGCTACTCCGGAGCATGCCACTATCCGCAACCTGTGGAAGCGACCGCTAGCTCGCAGCTAAGCTTCTCGTGACAGCAATGAACACCACAGATCGGATCTCAATGTTCCAGCCTGTGTGGTGCTCACATCTATACCGTGCCTGGTACTCTCCTCTAATGTAGATGTTGATGATCAAAAATTTCCCTAACGTGGAGTTTTAATGATCTATCTCCCCTCAGACGCTGATAAAATTCTCATTTTCCTCCCGAAACCTTTTAAAATTGTGTAGTTTTTTAAGCTCACCATTATTGAACGTAAACCTCTGGCTCCGGTCTGCCGTTCCATGGCCAAGGCGGCAATAGCTTTAATGGAATTTTCCGTAAATGTCAAATCGACATGATCCAAACCAATCAAAGCCTTATACTGAGGAATTAAAGCATTTTTGGGTTCGGTTAAAATTCGAACCAGCATGTTTACATTAAGACTGTGGAAGGGCACAATCACAGGGAAACGTCCAACGAATTCCTGAAAAGAAAACAAAAACAACAATGGTTAAAAAAAAAAGCCCAAGAGAAAACCCCAATCATGCTTCTACCGGTATCATGCCAAATTCGACGAGATCACGAGCTTGTACTTTAGTCAAACATTTATCACGTTCCTCTTGGTCATCATCCATGGGACTGGCTGTAGATTGAGCAGCACGCCGACCTGAAGAGCCCGAAGTGGGAGCACCAAAACCCAAATACTTTGCAAATGATTAAAAAAAGGTAGAGAAAATGTTTCCTTAAATTTCCTTAAAAAATAATAAATGAAAATTCCAAACAGACCTTTTCATTTAGCCTCCTGGCAATGAGACGATCCAAACCGGTATAGGCACCAGAGGCAACAAATAGAATATTAGTAGTGTCTACCTGTACAGTTTCTCCCCTCAACTTTCGTGGTGAATTGCGCTCAGGAACATTGACAATTGTGCCTTCCAACATTTTGAGCATGCCTTGTTGTACACCTTCACCACCCACATCACGCAATTGATGAATACCAGGTACAGCACCAATTTTGTCAACTTCATCTAGGAAAACTATGCCAGTTTGGGCACGTTCAACACTAGAAAGTACAAAAAACAAAGAAGTTAGGACTCGGAAGTTGGAGATTTATTTGCTTACTTGTAATTGGCATCTTGTAGTAACTTTGAAATAACACTTTCAATGTCTTCACCCACATAACCAGCCTGTGTCAATGTGGTGCAATCACATATGGCAAACGGCACATCCAAACATTTGGCTATTGTCTGAGCTATCAAGGTTTTGCCCGAACCTGTGGGCCCCAGCATTATGATGTTACTTTTCTCTAATTTAATCTCATAGTTTTGTTTCTCCAATATCTCGGACCCCGTATCATGGCTATGATGGTGATTCGTTGTACTCTGACTTTGTTTGGGTGGTAACTCTGTGCCCGTTGTAGCTATGGTGTGTCCTATGCCGGTAATGTGTAGCAAATCTCCTCTTGTACCCATGGGATCATTCATCATGGCACTATTTTGGGCCATTTGCTGCTGTTGTGGACTCACTTGCGGCAGATTGTGATGAATGCGTTTGTAGTGATTATAGACGGCCACCGAGAGTACTTTTTTGGCAAAATCTTGTCCCACTACATGTTTATCCAGATATTCCATGATTTTTTGAGGCGGTGGTGGTGGTTTTCTTTGATTTTTCACTTCCTCCTTGATATTTCGTTTTGTATCAACCTCGGACAATACAACAAAGAAATGATTGCACTTGGCACATTTAACAAAGCGTGTGGAGCTGACGAAGGTTTCCACTTGGGTGCAGGGACTACCGCATTTCGGGCATTGTAGGTAATTTTTATCATTTGGTGGTTCTCCGGAACTTGAGCCACTACCTCCGGCACTGGCTCCGCCCGAAGATGCCGATGAGGAAGAGGATGAATTTCCCCCACCAACTGTGCCACCGGTACCAGTGCCAATACCTCCACTTCCTGCACCGGCAGCATGTGCTAGGGTAATATCGAAACGTGGACTAGTTGCCACATGGTGGCAACGTGTTGCTAAGGCTGATAAACATCCTGATTGATGATTGGGACAATATAAACCTGAAAGCAGTAAAAAAAACTTGAGGTGAGTAATAATCCAAATAAGCACCACAGAAATAACAAAAATATATGGGTTCAATGAGTATGGGTGCTAAGTGTATTCCCAGCTATCAATAGGATCCGACTATGTCTGACGTCCGACGTGTCTGCACATAGCCGGACGGAACATACAACAATTCTCACCAAATCCGGAGAGAAATCGGTTCAAAAAGTCTTTTCTGTTTCGACATTTAAAAACGAAATCGTAACGATTTCTCTACAGCATGTCGGAGGAATGTTTTGTTTGGCCCCAAGTGCGGCCAAATTTCCCGGCGCAGGCAGTGGTACTCGCAGACGAGAGTGATGAGATTCGTTGAATGGACCCCACTAACCCATTAACCCCAGAATCAGCGAGCTGATTCTGGAAATAAACAGGGTAGTCAACGAACATAGGTGGAATTGTGGCTGGAACACCTGAAACAATGTAACTTATGCACTGGTTAAGGCAAGCTGTTTCGAACCCCGGTAGACAGGATGATAGGACCTCAGTCACTTTTGGCGAAGTAACCGTGATTGATCCGAAGAGATGCGCCTGGTTGTTCAACCGTCAATTTATTGTGCATCCCGAGAATGACAGGGCAAGGAGGAGAGCCATTCGCCATATCCGTGGTCTCCAAGCCGATGGACAGCCATCACAATTTACCGTAGGCGAAGGTACGAATGCCATCCTGGTAGCTATTTACTGCATCTGCTACCGTGTCTGCATGAATGTTGTCTAAAACCGCTTGATCTAGAAGTTCTCTCTTGAAGCGCTGAACCTCACGCTGTAGATCATGTTGATCTCCCTTAAGGCTTCCGGGCAGTGGATATCCATCCACAAGATGATGATTTAGATGGTCTCTGCGATAACAGCCCAAAAGGTATTGCTTAGGCAACATGTAGTTATGTCTTCGCTCTGGTAGGATCTTTGTCTCCTGATGGAGTTGGTACACATGAGAACTGAGGAGACAGCTCGAAGGACGGCATTCTGACAGATCTCAATATTATTCCACTGCATGCCACAGAGCCAACGATATTATTCGACTGCATGCCACAGAGCCAACGATACCACACAGGCGCTGCATAACTTACCACAGACCGGCCAATTCCCTTGTACGTGGTCAACAAGGTTTCTTTGTCAGCACCCCAAGTGCTGCCGCCAAGTGACTTGAAGACCTTGTTTCTACTTTTAACCTAGTCGCAAATTGCTATGGCATGTGGGGATAATGTGTAAAAGCTGTCAAATGTGACAAGTATTTTGGGAAACTTGATAGTCAGAATCATTTCTCCATCGACCATCACTTACAGCTCAGTATTCACCCCACGCGTATTTGTAATGAACAATGTGGCTGCAGATATGGTGGCAGATATCTTCAGATTTCTTGCAGCGAAATATGAGGCAAGTTCGTTGAGGTAGACGTTCAACCTATCGCAGATGTCAACAATGGATGGGGGCCTGATGCCATGATCGTCCGCATATAATACGATCTCTAAGCCGTCTGGAGGAGATGGAATGGAGGATAGGTAGAGGTTAAACGCTGCCGGATATATCACCCAGCCCAGGGGAACTCCCTCTTTTACTCTACGGGAAATGACTGAGGACCACACAGATAAATCGCGACCCAGCGTTTTGGGCCTGGCTGGATGGACGTGTTGGCGTTGTCCTCAAATAGTTTGGAATGGTTGACCGTGTCGAATGCCTTCTATAAGTCCAGTGCCACGAGGACCGTCCTATCACATGGTCTGGACTGATTGAAGCCACGGCAAATGTGTGCCGTGATGGCATGCAAAGCAGTTGTTGTGCTATGCAGTCTTCGAAATCCATGATGATGCTCGATGAATCCAAATACTCTTAAGACGCTCGGGAGGAGTAATGCCTCAAGCGTCTTTGCTACTGGTAAGAGAAGGAAGACCGGTCTGTACGACTCCCCCAAACTCAGGTCCTTTCCAGGCTTAGGTAGCGGGATTACTCTGCATATTTTCCTCACATCGGGACCTATAAGTGTTCAAGACAGGTTGAGGATAGCAGTAAGGTACTCAACTCCAGTAGTAAGGTACTCAACCATCAGCGTAAAGATTCCGTCGGGGCCCAACGCCTTGGATTTCCTTTTCCTGCGGTATTACAATGAACTAAAAAGTTAAAAGTTTATCTAATTTCATACTGCTACTGAAACATGAGGCCACCGTAGCACAGAGGTTAGCATGCCAGTCTATGATACTGAAGACGTGGGTTCGCATCCTGGCGAGAACATCAGACAAAAGTATTTCAGCAGTGCTTACATTTGTGAGGTAGTGTGCTATGCATAGAAGTCATATAAAAACTTCTTCCCAAAGAGATGTTGCACTACGGCAGGCAGTTCGGACTAGGGTATAAAGAAGAGGTCCTTTATCATTGAGCTTAAACTTGATTCGGACAGCACACATTGACATGTGAGAAGTTTGTCCAAGTACCTTAATAGAAAGTTAATGGGCAGATTTGCATTTTACTAAAACCCCTAGCAAGAATAAAAGGTCCATTGGCCAAATGGATTTGCACCCTTGGTTGACCCATACAATTTAAATTTATTTATTCCACTTTATTAATCTATCTTTCAGTTGTTGACCTATGGTATGCTAAAGGTTTATCTAAAAATTCCACTTTATTGATTATTTTTTAATTATTAAACACAGTGGTCAGTAATTAACACGTTTGCCTCTGACTTGTATTTTTTGCCTTTGAACTTAGTTGAAAATAATCGCACGAGACGTGCCAGTTTTGGCATTGTAACTAGTTTAAGAGGCTGTATATGAATTAGAATTTTAAATTGTTTACAAATCTCTCTTACGGCGATTATTCACAATACGTGTGTCAATGTATTATTCCAAATAAAACAGGCAAAAGAGTTTTAAGTTAAGCCTGACAGATCTCATATAACCTCCACCATGTATCGCATTAGTCAAGTTTTTTGAACAATTTTTGTATAGGCAGTTGATGTGGTTTATATGGAAGAAATGATTTGGACCGAATTAGTCACAATTGTAGGAAGTCATAACAGGAGATTAGCAGTATAGGCTAAATGGAATTGAAATTACGCCCTAGGGAGAACAGTATTTATGGAAGCTATATGAGGTCATGCTAAATTTGAGTCGTAAAATAATTGCGGCTACTTGGTGCTCAAGAAATTAAGCCGGTAGATTGGTATATATCGGAGCTATATCTAAGCAAAACATCACGTGCAAAATTCCAAATTGAATAATTGAGGCATCTAGAATCTCAAGTAGTCAAATCGAGAAATCAGTGTATATAGGAGCTATATCAGGTTATAAACCGATTTTGACCATAATTGGCATAAATAACGATCTGAACCAGAATTGGCATATAATTCAAAATTCCAACCAAACCACTAAGTAAAAAAGAAGTCCAGTCGAGAGATCAGTTATTATGGGCTCTATATATTCACATGAACCGGTATTGTCATTTCGCTAATTTAAAATCCCAACAGACAAGCATTTTTGTGAAATTCCCAACGGCTAGCCCTACTCCTTCAAAAATAAGCGTGCTTTCCAAAGGCAAAAAGACGGCCGGTGGAAATACTTTTTTTGTTTCAAATGACAAAAATGTGTATGTGCAAGAAATAAACAAGTATAAGCGTGTTAAGTTCGGCCGGGCCGAATCTTATATACCCTCCACCATGGAGCGCATTTATCGAGTTCTCTTCCCGGCATATCTTCTTAGGCAAAAAATGATATAAGAAAAGATTTGCTCTGCTATTAGAGGGATATCAAGATATGATCCGGTTTAGACCACAATTAAATTATATGTTGGAGACCTGTGCAAAATGTCAGCCAATTCGAATAAGAACCCTTTGAAGGCTCAAGAAGTAAAATAGAGAGATGGATTTATATGGGAGCTGTAGGCTACAGACTGATTCAGACCATAATAAACACGTATGTTGATGGTCATGAGAGGATACGTCGTACAAAATTTCAGGCAAATCAGATAATAATTGCGACCTCTAGAGGCTCAAGAAGTCAAGATCCCAGATCGGTTTATATGGCAGCTATATCAGGTTATTAAACGATTTGAATCATACTTGGCACAGTTGTTGGATATCATAACAAAACTTCGTGCAAAATTTCATTCCAATCGGATAAGAATTGCGCTCTCTAGGCTCAAGAAGTCTAGACCCAAGATCGGTTTATATGGCAGCTATATCAGGTTATGGACCGATTTGAGCCATACTTGGCACCGTTGTTGGATATCATAACAAAACAAGTGGTGCAAAATTTCATTCTATTCGGATAAGAATTGCGAACTCTAGAGGCTCAAGAAGTCAAGACCCGAGATCGGTTTATATGACAGCTATACAAGGTTATGGACTGATTTGTACCATACTTAGCACAGTTGTTAGAAGTGATACTAAAACACTATGTGCAAAATTTCAGCCAAATCGGACGAGAATTGCGAACTCTAGAGGCTCAAGAAGTCAAGACCCAAGATCAGTTTATATGACAGCTATACAAGGTTATGGACTGATTTGTACCATACTTAGCACAGTTGTTAGAAGTGATACTAAAACACTATGTGCAAAATTTCAGCCAAATCGGACGAGAATTGCGCCCCCTAGAGGCTCAAGAAGTCAAGACCCAAGATCGGTTTGTATGGCAGCTATATCAAAACATGGACCGATATGGCCCATTTTCAATACCAACCGACCTACACTGATAAGAAGTATTTGTGCAAAATTTCAAGCGGCTAGCTTTACTCCTTCGGAAGTTAGCGTGCTTTCGACAGACAGACGGACGGACATGGCTAGATCGACATAAAATGTCGCGACGATCAAGAATATATATACTTTATGGGGTCTCAGACGAATATTTCGAGTAGTTACAAACAGAGTGACGAAATTAGTATACCCCCCATCCTATGGTAGAGGGTATAAAAAAATCATATCCATTCCCATTTTATTTCTATTCTAAGAAGAGCTTTTTATGATCGAAGTATTTTTCAATGGAAAAGTAAAGCCAGAAGATACCACAAAACCAACCATGGCATGACGCGTTTCGATTGCGAAAACGCCTCTATGATATAAGTACCACACTATCACGCTCGACATCCTGTCTGCTAGCTGTGTGTGTGTGTAGTGGCATACTTTTTGTCTACTCAACTGCACTACTCCCATGGCATACGCATGTTCTGTGCGTCTTTCGGGAGTTTTGTCAATGGCTTCGAACGCTAGAGACAACGGCCATTCACTTTTGGCTTATATGACCAACTTTTGCCTGGAATATTGCTTCGAGTCGGTCAAAAAGGATTTACAAGCCGCAAGAATGCCGTTAATTTGGCTTTCTTAGACTTTTCCTTACTCCCAAAAATGGCCAAAAGTATGTGGAATTGGCATCTGGCGAAGTGGGAAGCCGCTGTTTGGATTAAATGAAGTGTGAAGCATGTTCTTTTAGTCATTCTTGGTTTACAAATGCTTTAAGCGATGTTGGTACGTCCATGGTCTGAGAACCAAATGTTTGCGTACCCACGGCTCCAAAGCAGCTGCCAAAATGTTTTTCCGATAATAAGTCGCGTTTACCAAAAAAGCTAGACTCGATGAAAACGATTGGAGAGCTGCCATCGGGGATCGCAGCTGCCCATACATACCATCATTCGAGATGGAAAATTACTTCGTTGGCCAAATTCTCGTACGTGCGCTTGGTTAAGTACACACGATCGTTCTCCAAGGACGACATTCACCCGGTAGCTATTTACCGCATCTGCTACCGTGTCTGCATGAATGTTGTCAAGACCCGCATGATATGCCGCTTGATCTAGAGGTTCTCACTTGTAGCGCTGAACCCACATTGGTATGTGTAGGTAGCCATCCACGTAAAGTTTCAAAGTTGAGCAAGCTCGTTCCGGCCCATAGGACCGGTTACAAAGGTCTCATGGAGTCGTTCCTACTCTTATATTCAGTTGAGGCAATACTATAGTTTGGAAATTTAATCAACAGGGAAGACTTCAACCACACCATTAGGACCATTTTGCTGAAAAAAAGACACTTTATACCGAACATTCCCCTATGCTAAATAAAGCCAACTAAATTTTTTCCCATTTCATTTATAATTCATTCTCCCCTATCGTAACTACGCCCATGCTAACTATTGTCTTTGCTATATTTCGCTATTGTTATTGTGTTTAATTTTATATTCAATGAGGAAATGACAGAGGAAGTTATGTGGCCCAACCAACCGAACACTCAATGTGGGGAATAGCGCGAAACAAGTAAGCTTGAAATGAACATGTACGAAATCGCAGACAAAACTAAACTTGACTTAAATAAAATGTTGACCAATCGCCTGCCCATTAAAGCCAAGTAACCATAAAGAAAGGTCAGGCGTTTCGTGCTTGCGGTGTGATATACACAATAAATTCATGATTGATGATGGCGAAAAGGAGAAACAAGTTTGTTCTAGGCTTAGAGCAAGAAGGCGGGAACGGGTTTTGTGCTGCGTTCATTGGAATTGAATTTGTTGATTCAAAAAAAAAAAAAAAACAAAATCTATATACGTATAAGCAAAAAATACAATAAAAGACAAAATGTAAAGTCAGCTGTTTACAGTGTTGCCGTTTTGATGCAATGAAGAAAGAAAAAATATACTTTAAATCAGACCGTTTTAATTTTAATATCCAATGTGAGGGGTACTAAGGACGTCGGAGGTACCATAAGGAGAAAAAAACCAAAAGATTGTGTCTAATATTAATAAGGGATAGGGGTTTTCAACTTGCAGGGCATGTATAATAATGTTTTAGACTACTATGTTGGTGTATTGTTTCTTGTGAAGAAAATTTGGTGCAAAAACTCAGACTACACCAATGAAAAATTTTACTATGGCCAAATCTCAGTTTGTAGGGGAATAAAGTAAGGGAAATTGAAAGAGAGATCATCCCAATTAAGCTGAGTATTCTGTTCAGCTTTTCAGACGGAATGCTATCAAACTCCATATAAAAAACGTCAGCGAAAAACGTCCCTGCTCATAGTGGAGAAAATGGCAAAAAAAAAACTGTGACAACACTTAAAACTATTGCCGGCATCATCTTTGTTTGTTTTATTGGTTTCAGTAGTTTGTTTTTGTCTGAGAAAAAGTATAAAAAAATAGAGAAAACATTACGTGCAGGTAAAGAGACATGTTTTGTTATGAAAACAAAAATATTTGATTGCTGTCAAATTTCGCTCGCGAAACATTTAAAAATGTCAGCGGCTATTCCGAAAGCAGAAGAGAATACCAACCCTTATTTGGTGTCGAGGTTACCTTATAGTTTTTTTTTTATATACTATCGCGACACTTTTGAGCAAACTTCATTGAACTTCCAGAACTTGAGTACATTAGATAAGGGTTGGTAATCCATTCCGCTTTCGGAATAGCCGCTAAAGTTTGTAATTGTTCCGCGAGCGGAATTTGACAGCAATCAAATGTTTTTACTTCCATGCCAAAACATGTTTTCTTATCTGCACTTATTGTTTTCTCTATTTTGCATATTTTTTCTGAATTACATAAAGAAAAACGAACCAATAAAACAAACAAAAATAATGCCAGCAATAGTTTAAAGTGTTGCCACTATAACATTTTTTTGCCATTTTCCTCACTATAAACTGAGTTTTACTTTTCCGCCGATTTTCAGCCAACGTTTCGCCGACGTTTTTTTATATGGAGTTTGAGAGCATTCCGCTCGACAAACTGAACAGGATACTCAGCTTAAAGTGTGAGTCCCGTTAGACTTCTAGTCATTCAGGAAACGAAGTGAATATCGTATAGTACAATCAACTTTGACGCTTGTATGCGAGCGTTATTCTGTGCTGCCAAACGTGAAATAGTGTTTTTAGTCGTCAAAGTTAAAAATTGTTTTTCTTACGCGAGTTGTTATTTTTGGCATTTGTTTGTAACGTCGCATTTTTCAACACGACGTTCCTTAGGCCTTTAGAGTAACTCTAAAGGCCAAAAATGCAACTCTGAAAAGTTATTCTGTTTCGGCCTCTTGAATCGAGAGATCTGTCATCCGGCCCATGGCGGACATCAGCACTTCCTTGCCCTCGCATAATAGTCTGCAATAGTTTGTCATATTTTTTGCCTGATCTGAAATAACTGTATCCCAGCGAGCCCATATTATTAATACATCTGCTAGTTCAGCCAATAATATTCAACTTACAAACTGATTTCTCTGGACATATCCTACAAAAGATGCAAGTTCGTATATATCAATGATGAGTCTCAAAGGTGACGATGCCTTTTGTTGGATTCTAAGTCTCAACAAGTAAATCAAAAATGGCTGATTTGAATTATCTTTGTGGCCGCCAGTCTACTGTGGTCGGACTTGTATGGAAAGAGCGGCGAAAAATACATAAAAGCCACATTTATTACCCGATTTCGCTGAAATTTGGTACGGTGAGTTGTACTATGCCTACCGATGTCCAAACCGAATATGGTTAAAATCGGATTTTATTTCGATATAGCTGACATATAGACCGATCTGCCGAATTTTAGTCTT
Organism: Stomoxys calcitrans; assembly: GCF_963082655.1. Classification (NCBI taxonomy): domain Eukaryota; kingdom Metazoa; phylum Arthropoda; class Insecta; order Diptera; family Muscidae; genus Stomoxys; species Stomoxys calcitrans. The sequence continues at coordinate 210,818,227 of NC_081553.1, forward strand.
AAGCCCGAAATTGCCGCATTTATTACACGATTTCGATTTTCATCCTAGATGTATGGTCTAGTGGAGGTTCAAGGGGGAACATAACTAAAAACCTTCTTGAAGCTCAATTACACTGGCGAGATAATATTACAAAACATACAAATAAAACACTAATTTTGAATAACCTATACAACAACTTATCATACACAAGACCACAAAAAACGCAAGTTAATACCATTACTTTCAATATTCTTTATAAATGTTATCAAAATAAATTTGATTTATTATTCTATAATTATATTGTTTTCACTTCACTTTTACTCGCAACTGAAACCAACTAATTATCTCTTCTCTTTTGGTGCTTCTATTAAAGAGTACCGTTAAAATGAGTCAACTACATGTATGTATACTTTCAAGATGCTTAACCTCTTAAGAGTTAATGAATGCATATTTGGTACCAAATAGTAGACTCATCATTTTTTTGAATTTTGGCTAATGGCGGCGATCACTGTGCAGTCGTTTGGGTAATTAAGGGATAAGAAGTCGAAAGTCCGTAGACCGATAGGTTGAACGTCTACCTCATCGATCTTGCCGCCTATTTCGCTGCAAGAAATTTGAACAAATCTTCGGCCACATTGTTCACTACATAATCACTGGAGGTAAATGATTGGCTGGATGTGAGAGTCGAGGGAGTAAAAATTCCGACCATCAACTGTCCCAAAATACGAGGTGCCATATTTGACAGCTCTTTCACGTCCTTAGCACATGCCAGTGTGGCCTCGCCATCTATGTGACACACAGTAGAATAATGTACAGATCTGTCAGAATGCCGCTCGAACTGGGACGAGTTGTCTTGGAAAGGTACCACCTAGTGCCAAAAAAAGGAATTAATTGGACGATTTCTGCATTACTAGTTAGTGATTTTTTACTTTTTAAAGTTTGAAGTTTTTGCTTTGTCACGGGAGCCTAATACTCGCCTATTTAATTTAATATAAATTGTTCTAATATCTATGAGTGCAGTCCGAGTAGTTTTAGTCTAATGATTAGTGACCCCTTTTTGCGAATCTGAACGAAGTTTTGCAGTTGCAGTTAAACCTGAACACATTGCAAATTACCGGCAATCCCATGGCAGCCTGTTGTACGTACCGGATTGACTCGATGGAGTTCTTCATCGACAAGGGGTGCCAACTCAGTGTATAAACTGTTACAACAATAACAAATTAAGGGGAAAATTTCAACTGAACATGTTTTCTGAGGGTCCATCCGAGATTGGAACCTCGGAGTTCGGATGGATCAAACAAAATAACAGCTGGACGATCAAAATAAAAACATTCAATGGCGTTAATTCGTTGTTGAGATTTTCGTTGTATTTGCTTTTTCCAATCCTATTGCTAGGCTTCAAAAGCAAATATTTTCGTTAAAATTATACATTAATGTAATTGAAAAAATTTAAAAAAAATTTACTTCAGTGCTCTTTTACACAAACTTTTACTCTTTTTACCTTTTTTACAATTTTAGTTACGCATTTTACTTGTAAATCGTTGGCATCACTGGTTTTGTTAGATGACGACAGTATTATGCTGTAGAATTCATGCCATAAGGGTGGTACTATGTTCGGTTTAAGCGAAATTTTTTCATGACTACTTTTGGAGGGCATTGATTCCTTTTTTTACCCCTAGTTGGACGTGTTCCAGAGTGACATTGACTTGCCGATGTACGTTTAATCATGAGGACCTCGAAAATCTTATAGCAATACCCAGAGTTGTCTATTGCTGTTAGCTAGCTGTCTCTTTCGTTGGTAGCAAAACCAAAGCCAATAGAGAGCGTTGAAGGTTTCTAAAAAATCTTCCCGAAATGTATAAAATCTTTCATGACTCCTTTATTTGCTATGCTTTTTTTTTATTGGTGGACATTGAAATTAAGGAGGCACAATTTTATTATTCTTCAGTTATACACAGATAGATAAAATTGCTATCTGACTTTCCAACCCTGGCTTTCAGCTTCATAGGCAAATACATATATCTCTGATCCACCCTGGGGCCCATAATCAAATGTTTGGGGTTTCAAAAACTCAACTTTGTCCAACTTCAGCCTATTAGAGACTACCGTCCACCTTAAATCTATCCAAAGCCTAACCACTCTCCGATATATCTAAGCCGACAACTTTGCTATCACAAAGCCATTCAGTTACAAAATTTAAAAATGGTAGCATTGGCAACACTGCCTACTACAAAAACAAATACCATCACACATCTAAGCGTGCTGATTTTGCATTGTAATAAAAGCGAATAAAAGTCAGGAATACAACCACTATGTGATTAATTGACAATAATCAAATGATGGTTCTACATAGACAGAGAGAGTAAGAGAGACATTTCATGACCTTGATTTGATAACAAGCCAATCAATGCAAGTTGAAAAAAGGGAATATAAGCAAAGAAGCTTGGGGGTAAAAAGGAACCCCCCAAAATTTAAATGAGAAACAATGAAATCTAAGAATTGCAAGGATATTGCCCTTGAATCGATCTAACTGTCAAGACCTGTCTAGTTGTCAAACCCACAAAAAAATAACAATTCAATGCACTTGCCTTGAACCAAAAAAGACAACGTTGCTGCATATATTTACCTAAAGAACAAAGGCATTTATTTATTTTTGTTTTTTGGGAAACAAAAAGAAAATAAGCAATTGTTCAAAACAAACAAAAAATTAATTGATGACAGGTTTGCTGGAGTAGGTTTATCAACCCTACAAGTATTTGCAGCCAAAGCTTTATGCAGATCGTATGATTATGAAATGTCATCGCATCATTCCAAATGAAACGATGCTGTTGCTTCCAATCATCTCTCCTCCTCCACATTTATCAACTTACCTCTTAGCCAACAATGGTGTACACCAGCTTTCGGTAGCTGGGATAGCAAAACTATGTGGCGAGCCACACTCATAATCTGGCCACGAAACTAAAACTCTTGCGACGCCTTGGATCCACTTAGTCTTATCTCTGTTCGTTGATATAACAGCTGCTGGTAACTTTAATCTGTTTTTTGCGAATATTTAATTTTGTTATGTGTGCTTTTTGGATTTCCTATTTTCTTTGTGGCCACATTCACTAACACCGCCACACAATAACACTGTAACACTCACTAGGGCCCTTTTTTCTTTCGCAATTCTTGCCTTTTTAGTAATTGTATATTTGAAATGGCCTTTCTTCTTCGATTTAAGACGCAATTTTCCACTTTATTTTTATACAAATTAATTATCCACTTTTCTTGACCTCTTCTTATTTTTTGTAAATTTTTTCTTCTTTCTCTTAGCACTCGCGACGATGACTTTTAGCGTAGATCTGACAGTTACTGCTAACGCATGAGGTATGTTCAATGGTCGCCAATGGAAATTGACATTTTATTTTCCCTTCCTTTCTTTACTCAGCGGTCAGCTGTTGGCAATATACAAAACAGTGGTTTTGTTAAGCGATTTTGAGTGAACAACAAATTTTGTATGCTTTTCTATGTGAATCGAAAACTAAAGTCATAAAATAGAAATGAATTAGTATACATGCATATATCGATGGCTTTATATAAAAAGAGCCTAGTTTGTTTAAAGGGGAAGAAAATATGTGCTTAATTAAATCCGTAAAATTTTAGATAGATTTGCGTTGTTTTTTTTTTGTTTAAATATATATTTAAATTTTTGTTATATCTATAATATTACGGATTTTTTTCTTCTCCTGTAACGAACAAAAAATCGAGTTAGGCTCTTTTTACCTACTAAATATACCACTTCCAGTAATGTTTCCTAATTAATGCAAAAGTCGCCTGATACTCTGTCTTAGGAATAGGCTCTATTTTGTTGCGCTGTTGGTGCTGTAGTATTTTTCGTATGCTTGGTTCTGTTGAATATCCAGATCCAAGAACTTTGCTACTAAAGTGGGGTGCATCCAGGGGGATCTGGGTGTAAGACGATTGGGCTAAAAAGGTGTGTGATGTGGACCCAGATCACAATCGGGACACACATTCTGCATGTTGTCATCAATCCTTGCTCTGTAGGATTTGAGGCGGCTGCATTTGTCGAATTGTAATTGATCCAGAACCATTCTGGTTTGCCGAGTGAGGTTAATTTCTTCAGGTGCAATGGGAGGCGGACGTTCTTCAAGGACAACATTTATCGCATCTGCTACCGTGCCAACATAAATGTTGTCTGGTGCTTGAGGTGCCGCTTGATCTAGAGGCTCTCTCTTGTAGCGCTGCACCTCTCATTTTAGATTTGTAAATCAACATTTAGGCTTCTGGGCTGTAGAAACCTGTCCATAAGATAATGATTTGGATGGTCCCTTCGATGATAGCCCAAAAGGACATGTAGTTATGTCTTCGCACGGTTAGGATCTTTATCTCCTGATGGATTTGGACCACATAAGCTGAGGAGACAGCCCGTTGCAGTTCATAGGGCGACATTCTGACAGACCTGAATATTAGTCCACTGAGTGTCACATAGTTGAGGAGACTACACTGGCGCTGCATAATATACCACAGATCGGCCAATTGCGTTGTATGTGGTCAAGATGGTTTCTTTGTCGGCATCCCAAGTGCTGCCGGTAAGTGATTTAAGGACCTTATTTCTTCTTTTGACCTTATCGCAAACTGTTATGGCAAGTGGGGAGAATGTGTAAAAGCTGTCAAATGTGACACAAAGCATTTTGGGCACATCATCTCACGCATCTTCAGATCTCTTGCAGTGAAATAAGAGACTTGTTCTTGCTCGTTGAGATAGACGTTCAACCTAAACCTTTGCTTAAATACTGAGTAACTATGTTGCATTATAAGGCAACCTATTGGCGCCTTTAAATAGCCAATGGCTATCACGTTCTCGCAACGATCGGTCCTATGGATCAACACGGGCTTGCTCACCTATAGAGATTTGACAAAGATCGCTGCCTCCAAATGCAAATGTTGTTTAACAACAACCTTTGTCTCCTGATGAAGGTGGTACGAACAACCTGCAGTCATGGGATTGACAAGGTCTTTGTCTGCACCCAAAATGCAATCGGCAAGTGGCTTGGATTCCAAAAGTTGTCAAATGTGACATCAAGTATTTAAGGATAGGTGGTTATTGTAGTCGCTACACCACGACGATGAAGAGCAGTTAGGCAAGTAGTTACAATCCCAATGTTAAAGGCTCAATAATTCAAATCAGAACTACATAGAGCCTTTTTGTAAATACTTTCTCTCTTTATATAGAGTATTCAGTATAAACATATTTACGTTCCAGTCCAATGTACGTTTTCTCCCTCACCTTATTCTTATTTTCTTATTATCCATAAGAACAAGTGGTAAACACTCTCACTCGTATTTAAATGTTTATCTGCTTGCTGTTTGCATCTCTTTAATGTAACATACTGTCACACACATACATACATATCCATGTACATACGTTGTTATACATTTCTAGTTCTAAGCTTTGTTTTGTTATAAATAAAGATCACTCTGTATTTGGATTTTAATTGCAACGCATCTCATCTCTGCCGTGTCAATACATTACATATTTGGCGACGAGGATAAAAAAAATTTTTTTTTTTTGAACTTAAATAAGTTATTTTATATAAAAAAAAAAAGTGATAAACAGAGCAAAAAAATAAATGCCGCCTAAGATGGAAGGAGAAGGAAACCAAAGTTTTGCAGCCAGTCAAATTGCAGTGTTCCAGACTTCTAATGTGCCAGAATTTAACCCAAGTGTAGAGGCGTGGAATGTATGGAAAGAGCGTCTGGACATACATTTTTGTGAAATAAGCTGCACGGACGACAATGTGAAAAAGTCGATTTTATTAAAATCAATTGGTGCCGTGGCTTATAAAATGTTGCATAGTTTATGCAGTCCAGTGTCCCCTGTGTCAAAAAAATATGAGGAGTTGTGCGAGATATTGGATACGCAGTACACCCCACCTACGATAGTGTTCAGCGAAAGAAAAAGGTTTCATGTCTCAACAAAAAGTGATAGTGAAACGGTTGCTGAGTGGTATGCCAGAGTTAAGACATTGGCGCTTAATTGTAAATTTGGTGCAAACTTGGATGCTTTTGTTTTAAATCAGTTTGTGATGGGCTTGCCACATTTCATCTTCGAACGACTGTGTGAAGAGGACGAAAGTCTAACGGTGCAAGTGGCGTTGAAAAAAGCGATGATCATGGAGACGAAAAGCATAGCAAAAGAGGCAGAGAGGGAGCAAAGTTCTGTGAACTTGGTGCAAAAGCAAAGACTCTCCAACAAGTATAACGGCAGTGGCGGTGGTGGCAGAGGTTATGGCAGCAGCGGTAACAGAGGCAGTAACAGCAACAGAGGCAGTGGTAACAGCAGTAACGGAGGCAATGGTTATAACAACAACAGAGGCAATGGCTATGAAAATAACAGAAGCGGCGGTCGCGATAACAGAATGGAAGTTGAAAAAAAGGCAGCTTGTTCTCATTGCGGTTGGCGCAACCACAGCTCTCAAGCTTGTAAATACAAGGAGAGCAAATGTCATTCGTGTGGAAGAAATGGACATCTGGCTTCTGTGTGTCATAATAAAAAGAGAAGTGTGAATTATGTATCTAATGATATTGATAACAATGATGATGATTATGATAATGATGATTTATTTAATTATTCAATTTTCAGTGTGGCTGAGCGCAAATCTAGTGATGTGTATTCTCTTCAGGTTGTAATTGATGGAGTTGAGCTTAATGCTGTGTGTGATACGGGTGCTCCGTGTACGTTGATGCCTGCTTGTTTTTATAAGGAGAACAACATTAAGAAAACACTTCGCCCATGCAATATACCATATGTAGACTACAATGGTGACAAGTTGAAGCTGGTAGGCGAATACGATGCGTCGGTGACTTTTCAAGGTAAAAGTAAATCAGTTGTTGTTGTTGTTGTAAATTCATCAAATCCACCCCTGCTTGGTCGTTCGTTTTTGCGATCGTTTAATTTTGAGCTGTTGCAAGTTAACAATATTGGTTCAATGGATTCTAATGCAACGATTATTGAACAAATTAAAAATGAATTTTCTGAGGTTTTTCAAGACAAGTTGGGAGAATACAATGTGAGCAAAATTTCTTTAAAAATTGCTGAGGATGCAGCTCCTGTTTTTTGTAAACCAAGACCTTTACCATTGGCATGGAAAGGCAAGATAGAGAAGAAGTTAAGAGACTTAATAAGTTCTGGTGTTTTGGAGCCGGTTGATAATTCCGATTGGGGAACTCCTTTAGTTCCAATTTTAAAGCCAAACGGCGATTTGAGGATATGCGGTGACTACAAGGTCACATTAAACAAATTTTTATTGGATTTTAAATATCCCTTACCCAGAATCGATGAGATTTTCGCATCGTTGGAGGGTGGTGAAGTTTTCACGAAGCTTGATTTATCCAATGCTTACAATCAGCTTGTTTTGGATGAAGAGTCTCAATTTTTATGCGCATGGAGTACGCATATTGGTACTTTGAAGGTGAAGAGACTACCATTTGGTGTCAAAACGGCTGCGGCCATTTTTCAAAAAACAATGGAAAATCTTTTAAGAGATATTCCCTATGTTGTTGTTTACCAGGATGACATAACCATCACTGGCAAAAATATGCAAGAGCATATCAGGACTTTGAAGCGTGTACTTCAAAAACTACAGTCTTCAGGATTGAAGCTCAATTTAAACAAATCAGTATTTTTTCAATCTGAAATTTCCTATTTGGGATTTAACATCGACAAACATGGATTAAGAAAGAACAATGACCGGATTTCATCAATAATCTCGTGTCCTATTCCAAAGAATATTTCTGAATTACGAGCTTTTGTGGGCATGGCAAATTATTATTCGAAATTTATTAATGATTTTGCAAAAATCATGTCTCCACTATATAATTTATTAAGCAAAGATGTAGCCTTCGTTTGGTCAGACAAATGTCATAAGTCGTTTGAGGATATAAAGAAGTCTGTTACTTCAGACCAAATCTTGGTTCATTTTAATCCTGACTTGCCAATCATATTAACTACTGATGCTTCAAATAATGCGGTAGCTGGAATTTTATCACACAGGTTCTCTGAAACAACAAAACCGATAGCATTTGTATCCCGAGCTTTGACGAAAAGCGAGAAGAATTACAGCACTCTTGAGAAAGAAGCCCTAGCCATTGTGTTTAGTGTTACTAAACTAAGGCAATATTTGCTTGGAAACAAATTAATTTTAAGAACGGATCATCGCCCATTATTGGCCATTTTTGGTAGCGACAAGGGTTTGCCTGTCATGGCTTCAGCAAGAATGCAACGATGGGCATTAATTCTTTCTGGATTTAATTATACCATAGAATATGTGAAAGGAATTAAGAATGAAGCAGATAGCATTTCAAGGATGCCTCAAAAAGAATTTCAATCTGATAATGTTGAAAATTCTTACATAAATTTTATTGAAGCCAATGAAGCAGGTTTTAAAATCGATTTTAAAGATATTTCTCGTGAAACGAGACGAGACCCGATTTTGTCAAGAGTTGTGGACTGTATCTCCAACGGCACACTCAATAATATTGCTGGTGCCAATTTCACACCATTTCGGGAAAAGTATACCCAACTAACCGTTGAATATGGTTGTATTTTATGGGGTTATCGAACAATAATACCTGATAAATTAAAAGAAAAAGTTCTAAATGAACTTCATCGTTCTCATTTGGGGATTGTCAAAACCAAAGCCCTTGCAAGGTCATACATATGGTGGCCAGGCCTTGACAAAGACATTGAGAACTTAATTAAGAACTGTCTACCGTGCCAAAAACTACAATCCAGTCCTGAGAAAAGCAGTTTAATACCATGGGTGCCAAATGATTCGGTATGGAGCCGAATACATATTGATTTTGCTGGTCCGATAAGAAATTTTTACTTTTTAATCGTCATCGATTCATTTTCAAAATTTGTTGAAGTTTTCAAGACTAAAGATATGACGACAGCATTCACCGTCTCAAGGTTAAGAGAACTGTTTTCACGTTATGGTATTGTCGACACACTTGTAAGTGACAATGGCACACAATTCACTTCACATGATTTTGAAACTTTTTTGTCCTTGAATGGAATTAAACACATCTTAACTGCACCTGGACATCCATCAACTAATGGCCAAGCTGAGAACTTCGTTAAAACGTTTAAAAAATCCATATATGCTAACTTGGAGCAAAATAAAGATGCCAATTTAGACCAAATTTTATACCGATTTTTAATGGACTATCGCAACATGACCCATTGTAGCACTGGTGAATGTCCAGCAAAGATTTTCTTTGGCAGAAAACTAAAAACCCGGCTTAGTCTTTTAAAACCACCAACGACTACGGAAAAGATATTAAATGCACAAGAAAACAACGTTCGAAACCACAAAGGTAATCGAAATATTCAATTTACAGAAGGTCAGAAGGTAATGGTACGTGATTACCGTAATCCTAACAAATCCAGTTGGGCACAAGCAAAGATAAAACAACAACTTGGACCTCAATCGTATTCGTGCATTTTATCACACAACAACTATATCATTAAACGCCATCTAGATCAGATAAGAGGTCAACAACAAAAACAACAACAAATCGTCGATTTGCAAGCACCTACAACAAATACCTTGTCTTCAGATGGTCCACAGCAGATGCAAACGACTGAAGATATTTCACACACTAGAAGAGAACTCAGACCACGAGAGGGAGGAAGAGTAGTAAGAAAACCGGATTCAGGTACAAACAGCAATTTAGATACCAATTGATAATATACAATTTTGTCTACTCAATTCATTATTACTTTATAATTTCATTGATATTGTTTGTATTTGATTGATATGTTATTAACAACTTTAGGGGGAGCATATAGAGTATTCAGTATAAACATATTTACGTTCCAGTCCAATGTACGTTTTCTCCCTCACCTTATTCTTATTTTCTTATTATCCATAAGAACAAGTGGTAAACACTCTCACTCGTATTTAAATGTTTATCTGCTTGCTGTTTGCATCTCTTTAATGTAACATACTGTCACACACATACATACATATCCATGTACATACGTTGTTATACATTTCTAGTTCTAAGCTTTGTTTTGTTATAAATAAAGATCACTCTGTATTTGGATTTTAATTGCAACGCATCTCATCTCTGCCGTGTCAATACATTACACTTTAGATTATAAAAATAAAAAAAAAACATCTCCCTTCTCTAAATACTAAAATTTTATTAAAATCCCGGTATAACTCTTCCCCTCTTTGCAGCTTTTTTAAGTTTAGTTTTTTGCTTATCCTTAACCCTCTTGTCCAGATTCTCTTGACGTTTTTTCTGCTTGGCTGAGATATCTTTCTCCACTTTTTGCTTGCGTTCTTGCCATTGTTTCTTGGACTTCTTCTTTTCTACTTTACGTTTCTTGATGGCCTTGTACAATAGTTTAGGGTCGTCTTTAACCTTTTTACCATCGACTTTGTCAAATGCCTTCTTCCAGGCCAATTCATTTTTCATCTCCAAAGCCTTCTCTGTTTCACCCGATTCTTTTAGCTCATTGATTTTCCTATCGGTTGCCTTCAATTGTTTGAGTATATCGCGGGGATTTTGATGGGATTTCTTTTTCTTTTGGGCAAAATCAAATTTGGAGAATACAATTTTACCCTCTTCATTGAAGACAGGCTTTGGTATGATGGGCTTAATGTCTTTCTTAGATTGCTTTTCATCATCTTGGTCCTGTTTGATTTTTTCATTTTTCATAGATTTTGCCGCTGATACCAGTACCTTTTTGAATTCTTTGTTCTTTTTGAGTTTTTTGGCTTCTTTGCGTTTCTTAGCCTTTTCAGTTTGTGGGCCTTTTTTGGTTTTCATTTTATTTTTAATGCGATTAAGACGATCCTGTAGCTCATCAATAGAGTCGCTGGCTGAATTTTGTTTGGTGGGTAAAGGTTTGCTGGAGTTTTTGTTGGATGTTAGTAGATAGGCATCGTAGTCATTGTCTGAAATCGTAAAAAATTAAACAATATTAAAGAGTTCCAACCAAATCCTCATGGGCCACCATTTAGTTTTGAGATTGTGTTACCTTCTATTGAATCGGGGACATTGAAAGTCAACAAAAGATCCAGTATCTTTTCACTCTCAGAACGCATAAACGTCAGTAAATGCTTTTTATCCATTTGTATAGTCATTTGATACAAAAAAAAATATGGTTTAAATTTCTAATAATCCTCGCAACACGTGTAGTTTTTTAGTATTCCAGTATTCTGAAAAGAAAAATATAAACACGGGTCTTCAGTTTGACAAGTGGCGTACGTTCAGTTAAATTATAATCATATGCAATTTGAATTACCAATGAAAGGTCAGAGCTGGGAGTTGTGAAATATTTTTACATTGTTTAGGGGCATGGCTAAATTATTTTAAAGGTTGTCTAATTTGTACAACAGCATAAAAACCATATGGTGAAATCTCTAATCTTACCATCATTTTACCAACACAAACAAAGAAATGTGTGTACATGTGCAGAAAGTGTGCGGATGAGAGCAGAGAATATAGGAGAAAAAAGATAAGAACAAAGAGAATACAAACAAAAATCTGACATCTTAATACCGTCAAATTTGGCCGGCTGTTATGAGATGTTCGCGAGAGACCTATTTAAATTCACCTTGGAACAAATGTTGAGAGATTTCTATTCTAAATTCTCTTTCTATGAAAACACAAAATAAAAAGTTTTTCTTTACGTTTACATAGCATTTTCCTGACAAGTTGTGGTCCGCTTCGACAAAAAAAAAAAAAAACTTTTAAATGGGCATTTTTTTAGGGGGTATATTCATTTAGTCATTCCGTTGTAAACTTCAAAATATAAATTTCCGACCCAACAAGGTATATATATTCTTGATCGCCGTAAACTTCTAAACCCATTTTTGTGTCTGTGTTGAAATCAGGCTAGAGTCTTAAAAAATTGAGATATTGAGCTGAAATTTGGCGCAATACGAATTTCTTCCATTCCGTTTTCGCTAAAATTTTAAACAGAACGTTTTTTAGGCCTTTATATGGATATAGCTGCAAAATATACCAATATGGCGATTTTGGGTCTCAAGTCTATAAACGCCTTTTTTATTTCTCCCGACTTCATTGAAATTCGGAACAGTGAGTTCTGTTAAAGCCCCTGGCATTCATGTCAATTATGTTCTCGTTCGGATTGTATTCATGTATAACAGCCATGTAGACCGATTTCCACGTATAGGTTGTTAAGGCCATAACCGGCGCATTTTTAACCCGAATTTGCTGAAATTCGAAAACGTGAGTTGCACTAGGCCTCTTGATATACGGACCGGGAGCGGAAAAAAGGCACCCGCTCCAGATCCCTGTTAGTGGTCACGGTTGAGTAATAGAAAGTAAAGTCACTTGCCGGAAACAGAAAGTGGAAAGGCCCCGTGAACATTAGGGATATCAAAATTTTTTAATTAAAAATTACAGAAATAGGAGAAAAAGTAAACAAAGAATGAATGCAAAAAGAGAACAAATTAATATCCTCAATGCCAAGCACTGTAAAAAATTCAAAAAAATTGTCGGCTGACCGCAACTTTATAAGAGCAAGCGAGTGAATGAAAGCAATAAATAAGAAACTTGGTGGAATAGACTGCAAGTCATGACGAAACAATTTAAGGTGGTCTCATTTGTACAACAACCACAAATCATATGGTGCAATCCGCCATCTTGCCATCAAGCTGATCGACGTTTTGTCAACACATAAAAAAATTTGTGTGCGTGTGCGTATACATGTGCGTACATGAGCAGAGAAAATGCGAGATAGAAGATAACAAAACAGAGAATGTAAACAAAAATCTGTCATCTTAATACCTTCAAACCTGGCCGGCTGCTAACAGGTGTTCGTGTGAGACCACCTTCTTAAATCCGCCTTGGCTGTAAGTGAACCATAAGTTGTGGTGTAGGGTACAAAATCATCCTCAGTTTTGCCATACGCCTTTACAAAGGCACAACACTACGCCATCAAATAGGTACAATAAATCCATTCTGTCACAGCATTCACTGAACATACTACCATGTGCAAATATGAATATGCCGTTGTATGAGTTAGTGTTTGTGTGTGTTTTGTAACAGACTAGCTGTCAACTGTCATCAACGCCTTTGCATATTTTTATTCGTTTTGCTCCTATTATCAAAGAATGACTAATTTTCGTGAGTGTTTTTCGATGTTTCGTTTTTTAATAAAATATTTCCAATAAAATAAAATAGCCAAAGGGAAATAAAACAAAGAAAATATATATTCTAATAAGCATAGTAAAACGGTGTAAAATTGTGTGTGTTAAGCAAAAAGTGTAGTGCGGTGATATTTAAAATTCTGGAATAAAAAAATACGAGATAACAAAAGCAAACAAAAAAATGAAGAAACAATTTACAAAAATTAAAATAGCAGCTGAAAATCTCTCAAGGTAAAAGTGCGATAATGAGCACTATAAAACGTTGTGCTATTGGAGGCCAAAGGGCGAGGTGATGGCAAACTGGAGACCCTGATGCGCCAGAAATCCATACCCCATGAAAAGTTGTGGTGCCGTAGTGTGGTGGAATGTCTAAAATGTCTGGCTTTTGATAATAGAGCGCCAGAGGCAACAACAACAAACAAGCCATAACCCAACCACAACAACAAGTTCCTCAGAACCATTGCAACCCCACAGAACCCCATTCCATTGGCTTTTTTGTTCTTCCTTTTGGTTTGTTACTTCTTCATGGCCTTAAGGGCGGTGTTTTGTTGGCAATGCTGCAAGTCGCTAGTCCTGTAGCTTAATGGAATGGCTGACCTCAAAAAATGCCAATGGTTGGAGAGGGGTGATGTGGTGTATGGTGGGTCTTTTGTGCTGGAACATGCAATTGTCTGGCGCCTCGCCGCCTCCCATCGCTCAATGTTATGTCATTGTTTGTTGATATGTTTTGATTATGTCTCTGCTCCACTCTGTGTGTGAGTGAGTGTGCCCACTACGACTGACCAGCTTATGTTATGTTTTACCGTTTCTTTTCTTTGCATCCACAAACAACGTACGTCCAAAAAAACACCATCATCTTAATCATCGTCTTCTTCGTCGTCATCATCTATGGCAGATCAACCAAACCGGATCGTAAAGATTGCGAATTGGAAATAATTGAGAAGCAGGTGGAGAAATATCGTGATGTTCTCGATAAAATGGTTAAGAAACTGCCTGCAGGCTCAGCTGATATACAAGATCGCGATAAGCGCATAAAGAAACAGAGCCATTATAAAATTGGTCAAGCCCTGGAGGAGTCATCGAAAGAGTTATCAACTGACATGCCACTGCACCATGTTCTTTTAAATAGCGGTGAGTTAAATCTAATATTCTCTTGAGCCATGCCATAAAAGGCACGCACGCACGCACACTCTACATATAACACCCATCATATCATTACAAATATCGCCCAAGAGAAGTGAGGAGCTAGAGTAATGTGGCAAGAAAATAACAACCAAAAAAAGAGATAAGAGCCACAAAGGCAAACAGTCAAACAAACAGAAAAAGAATCTACGACTAACCAACGACCCACAAATCAACCAAAAAACTTCTTCTTTCCACAATAATGAGTTAGAAGTGTTGGTCGTCAGAGTGTGTTGTCAATTTATAGCCGGCAAGCAAAGTCTAAAATAGCTACGAGGGTAGTGTGTATGGTCAATCTGGGGGAAATCCAATGCCAAATATAGATGACGAAGTAATGCCTAAGGCTTACTTATCTGAACTTCATATATGAGGTGCATTTATTCTTGATCTGCTCTGCGTTCCCATCATATATATAAGCGATTTCAAGCGTCGTGTCCAAAGATCGCCATTCGTGGATAAATTTAGGTTGGTCATAACAATTATGAATGTCTTTTGCATTAGGGAGCGCGGCAGACTAAAGTCTCTTTTAAATTGAAACCATGACCTCCGCAATCGCTTCCGCTATCGAAATTTAGCTTTCGTCCGTCCGGGCAGATAGACAAACGGACAGACAGATGGAAAGCCAGACAAATGGAGAGACGGATTGGCAGACAGACAGGCAGAATAATGGCACAAAGATTGGCGGATCTTTAAACAGTCACAGAAATAAGCAAATGGATGGGCACACGAGCAGAAAGGAAGACAAACGGGCCAAATAGACAGGCAGACATAACGGCTGTCGGACCTATAAACAGCCAGAAACATAGGCAATTCGATAGGCAGACGAACAGACAGAATGACGGAGGGAAAGACAGACGTACAGACAGATCGACAGACTGTTGGGCCTATAAACATCGAGAAACATAGGCAATCCCATGGCAGCCGTACGTTGTACGTACCGGATTGACCCGATGAGTCCTTTATCGGCAAGGTCTGCCGCCTCTGTGTACAACACATTGCTAGATAACATTTATGCGGACATGGTCGTAGATGCGGTAAAAAGCTACTGGGTGAATGTAGTCCTTGGATAACGACCGCCTCCCATTGCACCTGAAGAAATGGACCTCCCTCCGCGGCAAACCAGAGTAGTTCTAGCTCAATTACGTTCCGGCAGATGCAGCCGCCTCAAATCCTACGGAGAAAGGATTGATGCCGACGTGCAAGATGAATGTCCCGATTGCGACCAGGGACCACACTATACACGTCACCTGTTTAACTATCTAGCCAGACCCACTCGACTCAGACCCAGATACCTCTGGACGCACCCCATTTTAGTCGCAGAGTTCCTGGATCTTGACACTCAACAGAATCAAGCAGACGAAAGATAAACACAACAAACTGCTACAACAACAACAGTGAGAGGCTCAGCTGGGAGCTACCGGTCGTATTCATAGGTTGCGGATAGTGAAGTGCTCCATACGGTGTAGCCGAAACTGCAGTCGCGGACAATCAGCGGTTTCGAGTGGAGAGTCTCAGTGAGGGTCCAGACGGCACCGGTTCTAGCTTAAATACTGAGTAACTAATACTCGAAATTACAAAGCGAGTTTTTGCGTGAAACAATGAGCAGTTTTGCCTGAGAAAAAGGCTACCATTTGCTTCGAAGTGCCTCTTCCAAGAACTAAATTCGTTGGATTTTAAGCAGTAATGCAGTGATACCGTCATAGAACACCTGCTAGATTGTGAACTGAGATGACTCAGTTGCCCTGTCGCAGCTTATCTTTCGATTTTGTTTTGAGGTGTCTCACTTCTGCCCTTTTCCCCTATGGGGATTTTGCTATCTGCAGTTCTGCACACTACACCTGGTAGACTATCGAGGGTTAGGCGTTAATGGGTTAAGGGTCAAGTGTCTGGGAGGCCACCACTCTTTCAAAATTCCTCCAAACCGGATATATTTACGGACCATGGCAATATAGGACTTGAAAGAAAGGTGCTTGGGAGTAGAGCACGAATTCGATATCCACATTCGATATCCAGGACTTGTATATTTACCGACCATGGCAATATAGTGTTCAAATTAAGGGTACAGGAGAGTTAATGAATGTGCAGCGCAGCGAGCCTGGTTCGGCTAGTTTTATATGAAAACTAATTTTACAAAATTTTTAAATAAGTTTTTTTTTTTCTTTAAAAAATTTTCTAAAAAATAAAGTTTTAAAAAATTTGAAATTTTAAAATATGTAATTTGTGAAAAATTTTATAAAAACGTAATTTTAACAAAACTTTGGAGATTTTTTTCTTAAAAAAACTTAAAAACAAATTTCTAAAAAATCAAATTTTGAAAAAACTGAAATTTTAAGTAACTAAGTTGTGAAAAATTTTGTAAAAACTTAATTTTGACAAAACATTTCAATCTTGACAAAAATTAAAAAAAAACAGTAAGGGAAGGCAAAAGTAGGACGGTACCGATACCGATTTATAATACTCTACACCTACACTATGGGTACAAATTGAGAGCTATATCTAATTCTGAACCAATTTTGATGGACATCGGCGGATGTTTTCAGATGGGTTAATAAACAATCCGTATCAAATTTCGAGCAAATAGGTTGGTCAAATGAAAACATTATTGCAAATTTGCCAAAATTTCACAGAGCTACATCTAAATCTGAACCAATTTTGACCAAACTTCTTAAATAATTTGGTAGGCATCGAGGAAAGAGTTGTGCAAAATTTTGGCAATATTAGCCAGTGACCCTAGAAGTAAAAGTCGGGCGAAATACATATGTGGCAGCTATATAGAAATCTGAACCTATTTTTATGAAATTCACCAGTAATATCGAGAGTAATAAGAAAATGCATTCTGACAAATTTCGAGAGAATCGGTTAACAAATGAGCACTTTATTGAATTATTAGTCAAAATCTGACCAACATATATAAGGGAGTTATATCTAAATCTGATCCGATTTTAATCAAACTTCATAGTTATTGTGGAAGTCATCGAGGAAAGCGTTGTACTCAATTTTGGGAAGATTGGTCAATGAACGCAAAATCGTGCGAAATACATATATGACAGCTATATATAAATCTAAGCCGATTTTTATTAAATTTGCCAATAATGTCGAGTGTAATAAGAAAATCCTTCCTGCCAAATTACGAAAGAATCGTTCAGAAATCGGTTCAGAATTATATATATATATCGGAATTCTGAACCGATTTCTATGAAATTCTCCAGTAAAGTCGAGAGTTCTAAGAAAATCCTTCCTACCAAATTTCGAGAGAATCGGTTAACAAACGAGCACTTTGTTGCAATATTAGTTCAAATCTGACGAACATATATATGGGACTTATTTCTTAATCTGAACCAACTCCTACCAAACTTTTTAAATATTGTAGAAGTTGTCGAGGAAAGCGTTGTACAAAATTTTACAAAGATTGGTCAATACATGTGCTGGCAGTGGCTCTAGGAGTGAAAATCGGACGATACATGTATATGAGAGTTATATCTTAATCTGAACCGATTTCTATGGAATTCACCAGTAATGTCAAGAGTAAAGAGAAAATCCTTCCTGCCGAATTTCGAGAGAATCGGTTAACAAATGACCATTGTATTGCATTATTACTGCGAATCGGACGAACATATATATCGAAGCTATATCTAAATGTGAGCCGATTTTTTCCAATTTCACTAGGCTTCGTCCCTAGGACGAAAAACATGCATGCACCAAATTTGAAGACGATCGGATGAAAACTGCGACCTGTAGTTTGAACACAAATTAACACGGACAGACGGAAAGACAGACAGACGGAAAGATAGACAGACAGACGGCCATGATAATCGAATCAGAAAGTGATTCTGAGTCGATCGGTATGGCAATCAATGGGTCTATCTCTTTTCCTTTTGGGTGTTACATACAAATGCACTAAGTTATAATACCCTGTACCACGGTAGTGGTGTAGGGTATAAAAATTTCCAAATTAATTTTTTTTTGTAAAAGATGAATTTTGAAAAATAAGTTTAAAAATCAAATTTTTGAAATATAAATTTAAAAATAATTTTTAAAATCAAATAAAATCTTTAATAAATAGAATTTTAACAGATATTGATTAAAATTTCTGTAAAATTATAAAAAATCCCTATTTTTACAAAATCTTCAATTTATTCAATCTAAATTTATATTTTTTCATGTAAAAAAATTTTTATTTAACAAATATTTTGAAAAAAAAAAATCGAAATCATAATTCTATATAATTTAAAATTTTTTTTAAAATTTTTTTTCTACACACTAAAATGAATTTTTATACCCTCCACCATAGTAAGGGTATACTTATTTCGTATTCCGTTTGTAACACATCGAAATATTGATCTGAGATTGGGATTGTAACTGGGTCAAATCAGTCCATGTTTTCGTATAGCTGCCATAAAAACCGATATCGTATCATGAATTCTTGAGCCTCTAGAGGGCTCAATTCTTATCTGATTGGCTGAAACTTTGCACCAAGTGTTTTATTTTCACTTTCAACAACTCTGGCAAATATGGTGAAAAACGGGTCATAACCTAATATAGTTCCCATATAAACCTATGTCGGATCTTGAGCTTCTGGACGGCGCAATTATTTTCTGATTTGGCTGAAATTTAGCACAAAGTGTTTTGGTTTGACCATCAACAACTGTGCCAAGTACGGTTCAAATCGGTCCACAACCTGATAGTACTCCCATATAAAACGATTTCGGATCTTGACTTCTTGAGCCGATAGAGGGCGCAATTATTATCCGATTTGTCTGAAATTTTGCATGAAGTGTTTTGATTTGATCATCAACAACTAAATTGTAAGTAAGTATGATTTAAATCGGTTCATAACCTGGTATAGCTCCCATATAAAACGATTTCGGATCTTGACTTCTTGAGCCGAGAGATTTTTCATGAAATGTTTTGTTCTAACTTTTAACAACTGTGCTTAGTATGGTTCAAATCGGTTCATTATCTGATATAACTCTAGGAGGAGCAAGGCTGAAATTTTGCACACCGACTTCTTGATTGACCTTTAACATACGTGTTAAATATGGCCTGAATCGTGATATATAACCTGATATAACTCGGGGTATGGGACACAGATCACCCAATTTTTTTTTTCTTGAGCCACTATAGGTTGCAATTTTTAACCCATTTTGGCTGAAATTTTGCACAATGAATTCCACTTTGGTCTACAACAGCCAAACCAAGTATGGGCACAATCGGTCATAACTTGCTATGGCTGAAATAGCACAGAAATTCTTATCCTTTATTTGTCTATAAAGAGATATCGGCCAAAGAACTTGACAAATGCCATCCATGGTGTAGGGCATATAAATTTGGCCCGGCCGAACTTATCATGCATTTACTTGTTTTCTTTGTCCTCCTCATGATGACAGCATAACCAAATTACTACGCATACCTCGCTATTGTAATAAAAGTGATTAAATGCCATATTTCCATATCATATACAAAAAAAGAAGAGTTTTATCGGTTTTTGGTTCGTGCCAACCAACCATATTTGTTTATATTTATTTTTCTTGGTCACTAAACTTGGTAAGCCCGCAACACAACGCGAAGCTGACGCATCGCCAACTCTGATTGACCAAAGCTTGGTGGCATGTCACATGGAGGTTATCAAAAGTGTTTCACTTCCATTTCTCTTAAGGCAGCGCGAGTGGTCGTTTAATTTCTTTGTGCTGTTTCTTTTGCCAAAACTCGCAGAGGGGACAGAACGAATGACAACAGACTGGCCGACGACAGTCATAATTGCATCAACTACATGCATACATTAGTTAGTAAGTAAGTAGGCCTCACCTTAAAGTGGTCAACGGCAGCTACGATTTGACCTTGCTGGGGCTGCGGCTGGGGCTGGGACTGCGGTTTATAGTACACTGCCTGCTGTAGGAATGTATGTTTTTGGATTTAGCAAGAATATGTGCTAAGGTGCTAAACATTAATAAGCTGCTGAATTGGGGGAATGATTGGGGCGGGTGGGCAAGCCAACGGAAAGGGGCAGCAGTTGACATACAATTCATATCTGTGATTTATTGTAATACACAAAAAGACAACCGGCCAGCTAGCACTTGGTCAGGGCAGGGCTGTATAGTTAGTCGCCTGACTGGTTGGCTATTTGTTTGGCAGACACTTCAGTATCATAGTGGCTGGAATGACTTTTAATTTTTATTTTCTTTTACTTTTGCATTTCCTACATATCAACCGCCTCTTGTTAATTGAGTTGTTAGCAGGGAATCGTGGCCACACCACTCCAAACCTCCTCCACATCGTGTCTTAACCAAGCGTATCATCATCGCTCATAACTGCTTCGCGCCCGCTGCCGCCGCATATCACTTCAGTTGATGTTGTATGCCTTTTTTATTTGTTTTATGCGTTTCATTCGCGTCTTAATGGCGTAAATTGCTTATAAAAAAAGACCCATTTTGACAATGACAATGACTCTGTTTTTTTTTTGCTGGGGTCGTTCCTCGTTCATAACGCAAAAGCTATTAAGGAGTGCCATGGTTTAATGGGATTAATTCGCCTATTGAAGATCTATAAGAGAAGAACTTCATCTTAACTCTGAAGCAAACAAATTTTAGCGATTGGTGCAAAATAAAAACTTTATGGCCAGTTAAGAGGAAATTTGCTGTTAGCTAAGCTTCGTAAAATTGGAAGAGAGAAATAAAAGGTTTCTTCAATTTTTTTTTTGAAAATTCGGATGACTTTGGAAGTAAGCCGAACTTGGAGTAGACTTTTAATCACCTCAATCTTCTGCGATTCTTCTCCAATCTCCGACGCCAAGTTTCGATATGTCTCTTTCTTTCTTTCCTTCCGAGTTTTGAGTTTCCCCTTCTGCTTTTAACATCAGGTCCATTTTCAAACGACTTCTTAGATGGGGGGGTTCTTCATTCATTAGGACAACATGACCTAGCGAAAGTAATCGTAGTGTTATGCTATATTTAACTATGCCAACGTCGTCATACAGCTCGTGGATTAAACAACGCGAATATTCCTCGTCATCTTAAACCTTAGGAAGAATCTTTCTCTCAAACACTCCAAGTAGTACCTTAACTGCTTTCGTAAGTACCCAAACTTCTGATCATATAACATCACCGGTAGTATCATTGTCTTGTAAAGTGTCTTTTTTTGTCGAGATTTGGATTTGTTCCTCAAATGTATGTTATTCTTCGTTTTAATTCGAAGCTGGTGTCTTTCATTTGGTTTATGGCAGTGCCAAGGTAGATACAACAATGTTATAGTTACCACCATTCACTGTTTGCCAGAGTTCGCAGATTGTTCCGCGATGTGATACCATATACTTTGTTAAACTCCAGACCTACTTTTGCTGATTACATTCCGACCATTTCAAAGACTAAAGTTACAGTTTTCGATGGACGAAACTGAACAGTTCAAAAAAAATCTGTTTCAATCACGAAATTAATTGATCCAATTAATTTTTTAATTGAAACTGCTTCAATCTCGATAATGATAATATCAATTAAAGTTTTTGAAGATGTTATCGAAAACAAGAAGTCAAGATCCCAGATCGGTTTATATGGCAGCTATATCAGGTTATTAACCGATATGAACCTAATTTTACACAGTTGTTGAAAGTAAGAATAAAATAGGTAATGCAAAATTTCAGCCAAATCGGATAGGAATTGCGCCCTCTAGAAGCTCAAAAAGTCAAGTCCCCAGATCTGTTTATATGACAGCTATATCAGGCTATGAACCGATTTGAACCATACTTGGCACAGTTGTTGAATATCATAACAAAACACGTCGTGCCAAATTTCATTCCAATCGGATAAGAATTGCGCACTCTAGGGGCTCAAGAAGTCAAGACCCAAGATCGGTTTATATGGTAGCTATATCAAAACGTGGACCGATATAGCCCATTTACAATACCAACCGACCTACACTAATAAGAAGTATTTGTGCAAAATTTCAAGCGGCTAGCTTTACTCCTTCGGAAGTTAGCGTTCTTTCGACAGACAGACGGACGGACATGGCTAGATCGACATAAAATATCACGACGATCCAGAATATAATATGAATATTTCGAGTATTTACAAACAGAATGACGAAATTAGTATACCCCCCATCCTATGGTGGAGGGTATAAAAATGTTTATTAAAAACATTGCACATTCAGTAAATTTCTTTTTTTTGAAAATTTTGATATTTTCAATCAATTTTTTAATTTATCCAATTAAAACAACTATTGACATTTTTCGAAATTTTCAATAAATCTTTTAAGTCATCCAATTAAAAAAATTGATGAAGCTTATTTTTGAAATCCGGCTTGTAGATTCGGCTGCTATAAATTGGCTGTAAATTCACCGAAATGTCGGACGTATGAAAATCTCCTTCCAGTTATATTCGTATAACTAGGATACCGGTGATCTCCTTCGCTACCCCCTTTTTATACCCACCACCGAAGGATGGGGGTATATTCATTTTGTCATTCCGTTTGCAACAATGCGAAATGGCCATTTCCGACCCTATAAAGTATATATATCCTTGATCGGCGTAAAAATCTAAGGCGATCTAGACATGTCCGTCCGTCTTTCTGTTGAAATCACGCTACAGTCATTAAGAATAGAGATATTGAGCTGAAACTTTGCACAGATTCTTTTTTTGTCTATAAGCAGGTTAAGTTCGAAGATGGACTATATCTTAATATAGCCCCCATATAGACCGATCCGCCGAGTTAGGGTCTTAAGGCCATAAAAGCCACATCCTTCTTCAATTTGGCACTGATCGGCGCATAGCTGCCATATAGACCGATCTATCGATTAAAGGTCTTGGGCTCATAAAAAGCGCATTTATTGTCCGATTTTGTCAAAATATGGGGCAGTGTGTTGAGTTAGGCTCTTCGAAATCCTTCTTCAATTTGGCCCAGATCGGTCTTGATTTGGATATAGCTGCCATACAGACCGATCTCTGGATTTAAGGTCTTGGGCCTATAAAAAGCGCATTAATTGTCCGATATCGCCGGAATTTGGGACAGTGAGTTGTGTTAGGTTCTTCGATATCCTTCTTCAATGTGGCCCAGATCGGTCCAGATTTGGATACAGCGGCTATATAGACCAATCTCTCGATTTAAGGTCTTGGGCTCATAAAAAGCGCATTTATTGTTAGGAAAGTGGCTGTGTTAGGTCCCTCGAAATCTTTTTGCAATTTGCCCCAGTTCGGTCCAGATTTGGATATGGCTGCCATATAGACCGATATCTCGATTTAAGGTCTTGGGCCCATAAAAGGCGCACTTATTGTCCGATTTCGCCGAAATTTGGGACAGGGAGTTGTGTTAGGGCCTTTTACATTTCTCTTTAATTTGGTTTAGATTTGGATATATGTAGCTGCCATATTACCCGATATTTCGATTTAAAGTCTTGGCCCCATAAAAGGCGCATTTATAATCCGATTTTGCTGAAATTTGACACAGTGACTTATGTTAGGCTATTCGACAAATGACTTATACTTATTGGACCACTCAATGTCCGTGTCGAATTTGGTCCAAATCGGACCATATTTCGATATAGCTGATATGGGGGTATAAATTATGCATTTTTCACCGGATTAAGACGAACGGTTGTTTACATATATACTCGAGGTGGTGGTTATCCAAAGTTCGTCCCGGCCGAACTTAAAACTTTTTTTAAGATGTAATTAGAAAAAATTTTGATTAAAAAACGTGCATATTCAATTAAAAAATTGATTGAACATTTTGAAATTGTCAATTAATTTTATAATTGATCCAATTAAAAAATGATTGACTTTTTTCGAAGTTTTTAAATTCACTTTTTAAGCTTTTTTGAAGCTTATTATTATCGGCTACCATGGGATTGCTGTAAATTCACCGAAATGTTGGTCGTGTGGACCTTTGAAATCTTCTTCCAGTTTTATATATGTAACTAGGATCCCGGTGGTTCGCTTTGCTACCCACGTTTTGGATACCCCCTTTTTAGTGTAGGACTTCCAAAAACCTAGGTAGTCACTCAGTTTATAAGATTAAGATTTTTTTTTCATAAAAAAGTACCATTTGTATGTTATAGTACCTAAATGTAAGATTTAAAAAAAAAACCTTCTTGTCGCCCAATATTAAGCGAAGATAAGATATTTCGTACTTTGCACTTTTTGATACCAAAATGAACGAATATTAAATGAATAATTTAGTCACCCATTATATAATTCCTTCTTGTACAATGCCAAATTTCAGACTTCCAGCTACTTTCTTTACAGATGAAAGTACCAAATGGTACCAAAATTTATAAGTTGTGAATAGATTATTTAGTCACCCATCATATTTTTCATAGTTGAGCCGGCATGCCAAATTTCAGACCTTTAGCTCCATCTGTAAAGAAAGTACCAAACGGTACCAATTTTAGTACCAAAATGTTTGAATAGATTACTTAGTCACCAATCATATATTTCTTAGTTGTACCTACTTGCCAAGTTTTAGACCTCTAGCTCCATCTGAACAGAAAGTACAAATTGGTACCAATTTGGTACCAAGATGTACGAATTTTTAATAGGTCATTTAGACATCTATCATTTATTTCTTAGTTGTACCTAAATGTCAATGTTAAGACCATCCACGATTTTTTTTCTAGTTGTGCCATATTTCAGACCTTCAGATCATAGCCTCCCAAATTTCAGACCTGTAAATTCATCTTTAAAAAAGTAACAAATGGTACCAATTATTACCAATCTGTAATTCAAACATTTTTTGATTCAATTACAAAAAATATTGATTCAATCAAGTTTTTAATTGAAAATTAAAAATATTTCGATCACAACTGTGATTAAAAATTCATTCAGATTCAATTAAAAAATTAATTGTGTGATGACCACCGCGTTTGGCGTCGTTGGCGGATATGCTAACCAATACATCACGGTGGCATCCATGTTTCATCTAATGTCAACTATAGTACAACACGTCAGTTCTCCTCCCCGAATCCATTTCAACTTCTTTGAATAGATTTCAGACATTCCAGATGCAAGTTCGCAATTAATGGCATTACAAAAGCTGGTGTCAACAGTTTCATGACCTTCATGGCTATGGTTCCTTCTCAAATCTACACAACGTTATTTGTTTTGCATATTTTTTATCTACTTTCAAAATCGCGTCAGAAGGTACATCAATGGTCCTAATAGTCCTTTCTGCTTCAATATTTTTGTTCTCTGCTTCCAAAGACCTAGATACCCGTTTGACGTGCACACCAGAAAGCATCGGCAAGTTACATTAAAAATAAGTACACACGATAAACATGAAGCGAATGTCACGCTCACACCTTATACCAGTAATGATTGTTGACGCTTACGACTATCAACGACATAAGTGTTTGTGCCGATGAGAATAAAATGATTTCGAATCATATTTTGCATTTTAAGCAATGCGAACGAGGGCTCACATTGATCGCAACTAAATAGAAATCCGCAATTACTTTTTGGGCAACCCAATATATCAACACATTTACAATGCCACAGACATACCCCAAGAGGAAGTATAAGTATTTATGCAAAATTTAATGTGCTTAGCTTTACTCCTTCGAAAGAGATCGACTAAGTCAATCATGGCGATCTAGATGGAAAATCGCATCACCGTGATCCTCACCACAGACAATGTCATATCGACTTGAAATATCATGGCTATGAAGAGTATGTATAGCCCATAGGGTTTTAGAGCAATTATAAGAGCTGTTATGGACAAACTGACAAATTGTTTAAAATCTCTCCTCCCTTGGTGGAAGGTGTAAAAATATGAGATTTTGACCTTCATTTCTTGCATATAGTTCAAACATTTTAAATGGCACTTTTTAATAAAGAGACCCGTCGATTGTGACGCTTGGTTGTCGTGTTGGTATTTTAATATACATTTCCTGTCATTATGATTGCATTTCATGAATGGTGGATGACCGAATGCTTTCGACCACTATGGCGATGATGGTGTAGCAACATAAGACATCGAAATATTCATACATCATCCATCATCATCATCATTATCATCTTCATCTCATCATCCATTTTTCGAAATTTATTTTATTTCTTGCATTTATTTTGGTTCATTTTTTTTGTATTATGGTCTCCTCTAATTTCTTTTCGTTTTTCTTGTGCCGTTTTTTCCATCTCTTCCACATTTCTGTTGAAATTGATTTCACGCAGGCGAACTTGAAAAGTCATTGGCTGAATGCATAGTCGACAGTGAACTGGAGACAGAATTTAAAGTGGTGAAGCGTCTTAAATTAATTTTAGACAAGGAAATACAAGAGATCTCAACACTGAAGCGTAATGTGTCGCGCACACTGCAAGAATATGCATCTTTAACAAGGAGTTATGAGGTAAGTCGTTTTTGTTTTTTATTGTAATGCAAGATTATCGCAAAGATAGTTGACACACTCGTATTTGGAGTTCGTATGAGTTAAAAAAATTGTTACTGTGATGGGGAAATTAAAATGATTTAAGATTACTAGGCTCGTAGATCATGAAATATTGAAACTGATGGCGCTGGTATGGCATGGTCCAAACCAAGCCACGATTAACCAAAACTGGAAAAATACGCCTGAAATGAGCCTAAGATCATAAAATGGGAAATCGATTTTTATGTGAGCAAAATAAAGTTCTTATAAAATGCGTATTTCTTGGAACGGAGAGTTTTATTAGATCTATCTACAACTGTGCCAAATATCGTCCAAATCGGACCAACTTTAGGTGTAGGATCCATACAAACGTACCCCCGATTTTTGGTATTTTTGCTCTGGAACCCGCATGGTACAAATCGGTCCAACTTTAGGTGTAAGATCCATATAAATGACCCCCAATTGTTGGTATTTTTGTTCTGGAATCCACATGTTTACTCCAATTTTTCTAAAATTTGTCGCGCGGTATTTTCTCATGGCAAAAGTATATTCCATCCGAAGGACGAATCGACCAATATTTTGATGAAGCTCCCACATAAATCAACATTTCAGGAGAGAGATTTTTGCTCTGAGTTAAGTTAAGTATAATTGGAATTTAGTGTACAAAGAATCGAAGTTTTCGGAATATTTTATACATTGTTGGAAAGGTTGGAAAGGAAATAAAAATGTCCTTAAAATAAGGTAAATTGTGTAAATAAGGGTCCCGTTTTCATGTGTTACTGGTAACGGCAACAAAACCAGTAACGAAAGACTAAAGTCGGGCGGTGGCGACTATATCATACCCTACACCACCGAGTCTGTCTATTACTATTAAGCAAATGAGACATCAAATAAAACACCTCATGCAAAATTTTGTAAAGATCGGACTAGAATTTTGGCTGCTATAGCCATAATAGGCCATATCGGATGAAAGATATATATGGGAGCTGTATCAAAAACTGGACCGATTTTGATGAAATTATGCGGACAAGCAGAAACCTGAAATCAAACACCTCGTGCAAAATTTTGTAAAGGTCGGACTTAAATTGTGGCTATTACAGCTGTAATAGGTCATATCGGATGAAAGATATATATGGGAGCTATATCTAAAACTGGACCGATTGTGATGAAATTTCGCAAACAAGTTGAAACAGCAAATCAAATATCTCATGCAAAAATTTGTAAAGACCGGACTAGAATTGTGGCTGCTATATGTAAAGGGTGATTTTTTTGAGGTTAGGATTTTCATGCATTAGTATTTGACAGATCACGTGGGATTTCAGACATGGTGTCAAAGAGAAAGATGCTCAGTATGCTTTGACATTTCATCATGAATAGACTTACTAACGAGCAACGCTTGCAAATCATTGAATTTTATTACCAAAATCAGTGTTCGGTTCGAAATGTGTTCAAATTTTGACAAATTTTGTTCAGCGATGAGGCTCATTTCTGGTTGAATGGCTACGTAAATAAGCAAAATTGCCGCATTTGGAGTGAAGAGCAACCAGAAGCCGTTCAAGAACTGCCCATGCATCCCGAAAAATGCACTGTTTGGTGTGGTTTGTACGCTGGTGGAATCATTGGACCGTATTTTTTCAAAGATGCTGTTGGACGCAACGTTACGGTGAATGAACACATTTCGAACCGAACACTGATTTTGGTAATAAAATTCAATGATTTGCAAGCGTTGCTCGTTAGTAAGTCTATTCATGATGAAATGTCAAAGCATACTGAGCATCTTTCTCTTTGACACCATGTCTGAAATCCCACGTGATCTGTCAAATACTAATGCATGAAAATCCTAACCTCAAAAAAATCACCCTTTATATGGAAGCTATATCTAAAGCTGGACCGATTTTGATGAAATATTGCAGACGCGTTGAAATATCAAATCAAACACCTCGTTCAAAATTTTGTAAAGATCGGACTAGAAGTGTGGGTGTTACAGCCACAATAGGCCATATCGGATGAAAAATATGTATGGGAGCTATATCTAAAACTGGACCGATTTTTATGAAAAATAGCGGACAAATTGACGCCTCAAATCAAACACGCCATGTAAAATTTTGAAAAGATCGAAGAAGAATTGTGGCTGCTACAGCCAAAATAGGCCATATCGGATGAAAGATATAAATTGGAGCTATATGTAACACTGGACTGATTTTGATGAAATTTTGCAGACAAGTTGAAATATCAAATCAAACACCTCACGCAAAATTTTGAAAACATCGGATTTAAATTGTGGCTTCTACAGCCATAATAGGCCATATCGGATGAAAGATATATATGGGAGCTGTATCCAAAACAAAACCAATTTTGGTGAAATTTTGCGGACAAGTAGAAACATCAAGCCAAGCACCTTAAATCAAACAATTTTGCATAGATCGGGTGAAAACTGTGGCTCCTGCAGCCATAATAGCTTACCTCGGATGAAAGATATATATGTGAGTTATAATTAAATCTGGACCGATTTTTTTTTTTCCAAAATCAATGGCTTTCGTTCTTGAAATGGCATATGCAAAATTTGATGGTAATCGGACAACAAATGCGATTTGTACCTAGATCTCAATAATACATGGATAGACAGACGGACAGACAGACAGACAAACGGACATGGCTAAATCGAATCAGGAAGTAATTTTAGCCGATCGGTATACTTAACAAAGGGTCTAGCTCGTCTCCTTTTGAGCGTTGCAAACAAATGCACAATGTTATACCCTGTTCCACAGTTGTGGTGTAGGGTATAACAATATGGAAAATTCGACTTTTATAGGTTAGGTTAGGTTGGCATGGGGCGATATTTATCCGACCCATGCCACTACGGACATACACCTAAGCCAGTAATCGGCTTGTTGTGCGCTCTTAATATTAAAAAGTAAAAAGAAAATGTAAGCCTGGAATTCCCTACAATTTACAAAATCCCTAGTTGTTTTCCATACCACGTCCCTAAGTTGGTTCATATCTGGCATTGTGTCCCCACGTAAGTACCGGTGTCTGTTAAGCGCGAAAGACGGGCAATGACATAGCAAATGCTCCAAATTCTCTTCATTTTCCCCACATCCCCTACACATGCTATCCTTTAACGTAGGAAATAATGCAACGACTCATCATCCTCCCCGCATGCACTACACACGTTGTCAATTGGCGAACCTATTCTGCATAAGTGCGCCCATAGTCGTATGTATCCTGTAATGACACTGAAAGCCATACTGATTAGAGCTGGCAAACTATCGATAAGCGCAACATTCGATATTTTCGATAGTTTGAATAATAAATATCGATAGTATCGATACCATCGTTAATTTCCCATAACCCATATTTCAAACGAAAATCAGAAATCATTGTACAAAATGTTAGCCTAATTGGATGAAAATTGCGCCCTCTATAGGCGCAGTGTATCTTTAAGGATGCATTCTTTGCTTATTTTTGCAAACAATTATACTTTTGCGATATCGATTATCCATCGGAAAAATGTCAATCGATATTCAGCCAAAAATTTAATATCAATAGTGACATCGATATTTTGCCAGCTCTGATACTGGTCTTCTTCCCACTATTCCTTCGTCTTTTCGCCATCCGGGTCCTTTTCGACATTACTTTTTAGTATTTAAAGCGCAAAACAAGTAAATCCACCAAATGCCAATATCGATATACACCTCGATATTGCCATTTGGCGGATTAACATCCGCACCTTCTTTTCAAGCTAACCCAACTTACATACTTACTTACTTATTTCCTTACTTACTCACTTACTTTTTAGTTACTTGCTTACTTTATACCTACATACTTATTAACTTACTTATTTACTATTATTTACTTACTTACCCTTTTTACCTACTTACACATATATTTACTTACATACTTATTTACTTTCTTACTGACTTACCTACTTATTACTTACTTACTCACTTATTACTTACTTGCTTACTTACTTATTAATTTACTTGCTTACTTACAGCGGTCAAAAAAAGTATTCATCATTCAATGTTTTTTTTTAATAAGTCTACAAAAGACAATTGGAATAAAAACATATTAAACTAATGATGCAGTAGTGCTTGTGTGATATATATGTACACAATTTCATTGTTTTTAAAGAAAAAAATAGTATTTATTGGAACAAAAAGGGCCATTTTACAGCTGAACACAAAAAATTAAACAAAAAAAGTATTCATCATTGCAAAAAAACAAAAAAAATAAATAACATAATTTAAAAAAATTAATACTTTGTTATTCGACCACCGCGTCTTATAACTTCTTTTAAACGGTTTGACATCGATTGGACTAATTTAGCGGTTATATTTTGGTCTATATTAGTCCATTCCTCCATTATCACCTGTTGCATTTGACTCTTGCTCGAAAAATTGCGCGTTCTCAATTTGCGTTCGAGATGTTCCCAAAGATGTTCAATTGGGTTTAAGTCGGGACTTTGAGGAGGAGTTTTAATGACTTTGGGGCAGTTATACAGCATCCACATCTTGGTATTTAAAGCAGAATGTTTGGGGTCATTATCTTGATAATATTGAAAGTTATTACCAAGCCCAAGTTTTACAGCACTATCTTTTAAATTCCTCTTTAAAATGTCAATGTAATACTTATGATCCATTACTCCATTAATAATTTCAAGATTTCCCGCTCCTGAAGCCGCCATACACCCCCAAACCATTAAACCACCTCCACCATGTTTTACAGTAGCAACTGTGTTTCGTTCTTCAAGCTCTGTATTTGGTTTTCTGTACACTATGACCTTTCCATCGCACCCAAAAAGATTAAACTTGCTCTCGTCTGCAAAAATAACTGTTTTCCAAAATGATTCGGGCTGTTTTACATACATTTTTGCGAAGTTTAGCCTTTTCACTCGGTTTATTTTATTTATAAAGGGCTTCTTACGTGCAGTTCTTTCTCTGTAACTATGCCTTTTGAGTGTATTTCGAATTGTTTGTGTAGTAACTTCCTTCCCTAAATATTCCATAGTGTTTTTACGAAGAATGGTCGCATTTGTCTTCGGAGTTTTCTGAACTTGCCGCACTAGCCAACGCACATCTCCAACTGAAAGTGCTTTTGGTCGACCAGATCTTGGTTTATTGTCAACAGTTTTCGTTTCTGTCCACTTTCTGACGATGGATTGTATAGTAGATCGTGGTCTATTTAATATTTCACTGATAGTTTTTTGAGTTAAACCATTCCTGTAGTGTTTTATTATCAAAACTTTTACCTCATCAGAAACCTCGTTTTGCTTACGACCCATTTTGACAAAAACTATATTTTCAATGAAATTAAATATTTGCTGTCAAGGGCAAAGCCTCCTTTACTAAATAAAACAGAAAAGGGGGATTCCCAAATAATATTTGAATTTGACTTTGATGATAGCACATCAATGATGAATACTTTTTTTGTTCTGTTTTTGGTGTTATTATATAAAATTGCATTTTTTGCGCTAATTAAATTTATTTTTTGAATTTATTTTAAAACATATTACGAAAAATAAACTATTGCATAAAACTGCATTATTTGTTTACTTTAAATTTTCTTCAATTACCCAAAATAAGTGAATTTATTATCAATTTTGCTAATGATGAATACTTTTTTGACCGCTGTACCTACAGCGGTCAAAAAAAGTATTCATCATTCAATGTTTTTTTTTTAATAAGTCTACAAAAGACAATTGGAATAAAAACATATTAAACTAATGATGCAGTAGTGCTTGTGTGATATATATGTACACAATTTCATTGTTTTTAAAGAAAAAAATAGTATTTATTGGAACAAAAAGGGCCATTTTACAGCTGAACACAAAAAATTAAACAAAAAAAGTATTCATCATTGCAAAAAAACAAAAAAATAAATAACATAATTTAAAAAAATTAATACTTTGTTATTCGACCACCGCGTCTTATAACTTCTTTTAAACGGTTTGACATCGATTGGACTAATTTAGCGGTTATATTTTGGTCTATATTAGTCCATTCCTCCATTATCACCTGTTGCATTTGACTCTTGCTCGAAAAATTGCGCGTTCTCAATTTGCGTTCGAGATGTTCCCAAAGATGTTCAATTGGGTTCAAGTCGGGACTTTGAGGAGGAGTTTTAATGACTTTGGGGCAGTTATACAGCATCCACATCTTGGTATTTAAAGCAGAATGTTTGGGGTCATTATCTTGATAATATTGAAAGTTATTACCAAGCCCAAGTTTTACAGCACTATCTTTTAAATTCCTCTTTAAAATGTCAATGTAATACTTATGATCCATTACTCCATTAATAATTTCAAGATTTCCCGCTCCTGAAGCCGCCATACACCCCCAAACCATTAAACCACCTCCACCATGTTTTACAGTAGCAACTGTTTTTCGTTCTTCAAGCTCTGTATTTGGTTTTCTGTACACTATGACCTTTCCATCGCACCCAAAAAGATTAAACTTGCTCTCGTCTGCAAAAATGACTGTTTTCCAAAATGATTCGGGCTGTTTTACATACATTTTTGCGAAGTTTAGCCTTTTCACTCGGTTTATTTTATTTATAAAGGGCTTCTTACGTGCAGTTCTTCCTCTGTAACTATGCCTTTTGAGTGTATTTCGAATTGTTTGTGTAGTAACTTCCTTCCCTAAATATTCCATAGTGTTTTTACGAAGAATGGTCGCATTTGTCTTCGGAGTTTTCTGAACTTGCCGCACTAGCCAACGCACATCTCCAACTGAAAGTGCTTTTGGTCGACCAGATCTTGGTTTATTGTCAACAGTTTTCGTTTCTGTCCACTTTCTGATGATGGATTGTATAGTAGATCGTGGTCTATTTAATATTTCACTGATAGTTTTTTGAGTTAAACCATTCCTGTGGTGTTTTATTATCAAAACTTTTACCTCATCAGAAACCTCGTTTTGCTTACGACCCATTTTGACAAAAACTATATTTTCAATGAAATTAAATATTTGCTGTCAAGGGCAAAGCCTCCTTTACTAAATAAAACAGAAAAGGGGGATTCCCAAATAATATTTGAATTTGACTTTGATGATAGCACATCAATGATGAATACTTTTTTTGTTCTGTTTTTGGTGTTATTATATAAAATTGCATTTTTTGCGCTAATTAAATTTATTTTTTGAATTTATTTTAAAACATATTACGAAAAATAAACTATTGCATAAAACTGCATTATTTGTTTACTTTAAATTTTCTTCAATTACCCAAAATAAGTGAATTTATTATCAATTTTGCTAATGATGAATACTTTTTTTGACCGCTGTACTTACTTATTTATTTACCTACTTATGTACTTATTTATTTACCTACTTACTTATTTATTTTCTTACTTAATTACGTTCTTACTTACCAATTAATGTTTTAATTGATACTGCTGCAATCACGACAATGATCATATCAATGACCGTTTTTGAAAAGTAATTGGAAAAATGTTCTATTAAAAAATGATTTGAAATTTTTGAATTTTCAATTAATTTTTAATTGATCATATTATAAAATATTGAAATTCACACAGATGCTTACCTCCTGGGACATGAACTTAAGGTGCGTTGTTTGGGAAAAGATCCGTGTGCTACCGTATAAAAAACACCCGCGGGGGTTCTCCCAAAAATTTTGGCTATTGGACAGGTGTGCCATTTAGATTTTTTATTGTCGTAACAGTATGTTGTGCATTGAGGCAGACCTCCTTACCGATGAAGGACTCCGTCTTTGAAATCTCCGTTATATAGTAGGGGTCAGAATGAATTTACTTAAGCACCATATCTGAAAATTTGTTTAACATTCGATTAAAAAAATGATTTATACAATTAATTTTTTTAATTGAAAATTACAAAATTTTCAATTACGATTGTGATTGAAAAAATTTTCAGATTCAAAAAAAAAAAATTATTTTTTTTAAATTAAAAATGGCAAACATTTTAATCACAACTGTAATTGTAAAAAATCATTTTCCATTAAAAAATTATTGAACCAATTATTTCTTTTATTGAAATGATTTTATTGTCAATAAAATTTTTAATTGAACATTTTTTTGCGATTATTTTCTGTTCAATAATGACATTAACTGGTACTGAATTTTCTGGACTGGTCTGTCGAAAAATGCTTTGATGTTGCCAAAAGAGATGGAAATTGTGAATCTGTTTATTTTGGGGTTTTCCCTGGTTTCGTTGTATTTTTGGATCATATTAAATACATGTTATGCAAAGAATTAAAGAAAATGTACAATTAATTTAATATAATTTGCGGTCAATGCTATTTTTTTGCACACAACTGTAGATCTTCTTGGCTAAAAACAAATACTAAATTAATGTATTCATTGCAGTTACGTTAAACCCATAACTTTTTTTCTCAATCTTGCAGTTAATGTCTTTACTTCCGTTGCATTGCGTTGCAAGTTCATATATTATTTTGGCGTTGTTATGTCAAATAGTAAAATAGACTGGCGTCTAAAACTCAGCACCTACTAGACAAGAGTTTTATCTCTAGAAAAAAAATGTTGTTTTGTATTTAAAGTATTTTTTACAAACCCCAAAAACGTGATCACAAAGCTTTTCGTTATGTTTTCTTCTCACCCATTGGTTTCTTCAAGGTATCTTCAAGAAAAAGCAATGAGACACCGGTGTGGGTTTTTGAAAAACCATACTGACTTTAACATTTTTGTTTTTGGTTTGTTTGCAAAATTTGTTTATTGTGGAGGTATAAATTCCAATCAACCAATACTCCACCATATCTTTTAGCCCTGCCTCCTACTAAAGCTGTAATCAGTTGGCGCCCATTGATAATAATATTTCTGAGGAATATCTAAAGGCAATATTGGTTTGACGAAAGGAAATTAAAAAACAAAAAACGGTTTTGAATTATCGCTAATTGGCAATATCGTTTGGGGGTTGCGTTCAAAGCATTTTGATAAAACCATTTATCTGAAAATAGTGTGGCACTCTCTTATGTGCGACGTTTTTAATTAGTTGGGAGTTGAGAAATCATACTTATCGATCACTACAAATGGTCACAGTGATTATGCATACTTAAAAAAAAGGGGCCATTTATGCAGAAGGCTGTCTGTTGATTTTTGATGTTTTTTCTATCATTCTTATCATGTCTATGTAATGTTTCTATACTTTTTATAGAATTTCAACATATTATGCCAAATATGCCACATTTATAACACCATACTTACAGTATGCGCCCTTAAGTTTCAAATATTAATTGCCACTTTTATGACAATATCTGTAATGGTCTAAGTTAGCGTCCCTACGACAGACATGGCTAAATCGATTTTGAACTCATGTGCAGAAGATTATAAAAATCAGCACAATGTTTTCTATTATCAGCAACATTTTTTCTATCATGTATGTCTACCGATTACAGACGTTCAAGTATCAGATAGTTACAATTGGCTTTGTATCAGGTATCGGGCTATTATGAGTATGTAGAAATGTAATTGATAACCTGTAGCCGCATTTTATTCTGTAATCATTTTATAACCTAATAGTTGGACAGGGCCCGCTCCGCTGCGCCTTCTTTCAATCTCTTATTTTATCTGTGCCTTATAATGACATGGTCAGAAATAAGTCCTGTTTGGGGGTGCTGGTACGGCCATTCAGATATTTCGACCCAATGTGGATATCATATTGGTGCTCTACTCCCAAATACATTTCATTTGACTCTTATGTTGCTATGGTAGGTAAATATGTCCGGTATGGGGTATTTTTGGGGGGGTAAGGCGGACCCATAGGCTATATAATTTTTTGATATCAAATTCGTGCTCTAGTCTCAAATACCTTTCATTTGAGCCCCATAATGTCATTATTGGTCTATATTTCCATTTGGCGGGCTTGAGAGGTAGGGCGGCCCCCCCAAATATCCCGCCATAAATCAGGATACCAAATTTCTGTAATAAACAAACCAAATTTCGATTAAATCGTTTCACCCATCTCAGAGATCTGGCATTTTTGAAAATAGGGCAAGGGGAGGGTCATCCCATTAAAGTTTGGATGTTAGATCTACTTTATTCTCTTAGTTTTGGTGGTAGATTGGAATAGCCACACCCTTAGCCCTTTGAAAGTGGATATCAGATTCATATTTTACTCCCATAAACCACATTTGAGCTACATATTGCTATAATCGGTATATATGTGTGTGGCTAGGGGGAGTTTATGAGGTGAGAGGTCCATGAAACACTTGGCCATAAAACACGTATCAGATTTGAGCCCCTTTTTGCCATAATCCACAAATATGAGGGGTATGTAGGGTGGGGCGGCCACCCACGCACTTAGCCCTAAAAAATATCCGCATCGTGATTTATTCTCAAATTTCTTTTATTTGAGCACCAATTGCCATTGGTTTAGGGGGAGTTTATGGACGATCCCCAAATACTTGGCCTCATAATTTGATAACAAATTCGTTTTGTACTATCAATTGCCATGGTAGGCACACATGGCTGGTTTGAAAGGAGGAGTTTAAGAGGCGGACCCTGAAGTAATATAAGCATCGTGCTAGAGCACAATTTTGTTTTGCCCTATAATGTCAAGCATTTTTAAGGTGTCTATCAAGATATTCAGGGCAACGGGTCTCGTTCAGATCAACACTAAATAATTGTTTTTGTTTTGGTTATCTTCATTGAAAATAATATTGCAAAGCTACCACTTGGGATACCACATTTGTAAAGATCCGCAGGTCCTCCTGTGTCCATCCCAATTTGAGAGTAAAAGGTCTCCTCTACTACCATAGACCTTTAATACTTGTCCTATTCTATCCTGATCGGCTTTCATATATCATTTTTAAAATTTTTTGGGTAGGATAGGGGGAGAGGGTTGCTCTCTGATATATCCTTTCATTTGAGTACAATATATTCGTATTCTTATAACAGATGTATACTCAACTTTCAAACAGCTTTCACTTGATATCCGTATTGTCCCAGTTGGTAAATAAGCCTTACTGGGGGGTTTTGGAGGGTGGGGAGGGGATACATAGCAAGGAATACATT
Source organism: Stomoxys calcitrans (assembly GCF_963082655.1). Classification (NCBI taxonomy): domain Eukaryota; kingdom Metazoa; phylum Arthropoda; class Insecta; order Diptera; family Muscidae; genus Stomoxys; species Stomoxys calcitrans. The sequence continues at coordinate 210,855,932 of NC_081553.1, forward strand.
TTTATATCAGACTAGCTGACCCAGTCCGCTCCGCTGCGCCTTCTTTTACCTTATATGGAAATTTTCCTTTGAATATTTATTTTCGACAACTAAAGAATTTTTAGTGAATTACCATGCTACGAAAATAGTATATCGCTTGACTAACAGTTTACCAATATAAGTGCCTTTATCTGAATCCCATATGATCTTTATCGGTCAACGAATTAAGTTTGGATGGAAGGTGTACTCCATTCTTAAAAAACTTTATTTCAGCCCGATATTCTCATGATGTCTGATTTAGGGGTGTTTTCAGGGGTGAGGTCGTCCACCAGACACTTGGCCCTGAAAAAATATCAGCATCGTGCTTTTCTCTCAAATACCATTTATTTAAATCCCATATTGTCCCCCAAACACATGGCCCCAAAATTTCTTATCAAATTCGTTTTCTAATCTTCAATACCTTTCATTTGAGCCACATATTGGCATGGGAGGTGTTTTGGGGAATACCAAATACCTTTATTTGAGCCCCATATTGCGATGGTCAGTAAAAAATTGTTGTTTGTGGGGTAGACCCCTTTTCCCAAAGAAACTTGGTCCCGAAAGTGGGTATCAACTTTTACTTAAGCCCTACAGTGTCATGGTCGTTAAATATGCTCGATTTAGAGGTGTTTTGGGGAGTGGGGTGGGCCCCCAAACACTAAGCCCTGAAAATATATTAGCAACGTGCTCTATTCTCATATATCCATATATCATTTATTTGAACCCCATATCGCCGGTGGCCTCAAAATTGGATATGAAATTCCATACCATCTCAAATACCATTCATTTAAACCCTTTATTGCAAAAACCAGCAAATATGTTCGGTTTGGGGTATGGGCCCTAAAAACTGAATATCGAGCTCCACTGTCTTGAGTGTCCACTGTCCTATTTGGGGGTTGTTATGGTGATGGGACGTCACATAGACAGTTGGTCCCGAATGTTGATATCAGATTCATGGTCTACTCCCAAATACCTTTCATTTGAGCTCCATTTTTTCATAGTCGGCAAACATTACCGTTTTGGGGAGTGTTTTGATGGCTTGGCTTTGAAAATATATATCAGATTCGCGTTCTACTCTAAAATACCTTTTATTTGAGCCTCATATTACAATGGTCAGCAAATACTTCTTATTCGGGTGGTGTTATGGCGGTGGGGTGGCCCCATATATGCTTTTCCCGTATATTGATATCAGATTCGTGTTTTACGTCCAAAGACCCCCCCCCCCCCTAGTTACCCATTCCGAAATTTGAGTGCCAAACTTTTGTTTGTAGGTTAATATATGAGAGCACACAAAACTTCGCTTAAATCGCACCACCCATCTCCGAGATCTGGCGTTTCTGAAAATTAGGGTAAGGGGGAGGGTTTTTTTTAGGGCTGGGGGACCCCCCAAACATTTTGGGCGAAATTTGTATACCAAGTTCATGCTCTACTCTTAAATACCTTTCATTTGATACCCATATTGTCCTAATCGGTAAACATGTCCGTCCGGTTGGGTTTTAGGATGGGGCGTCCCCCCAGGTTATTTGACCCAAAAATTGTACCATAAGATGGCATACAAATTCCACTTAAATCTCCGAGATCTGGCGTGTTTGAAAATTTGGGTGTGGGGGAGTGTCCGCCCCCACCTTCAGATATCAAAAATAGTAGTACCCCTCACCGGGGGCCCAAACTCTACCATCTGTGAAAATTTCATGAAAATCGGTTCAGCCGTTTTTGAGTCTATACGGAACAGACAAACAAAGCGCAACAATTTCATTTTTATATAATAGATACCAATAAAGGATATGCGTATATCCTATGAGACTTTGGTAATTATGTCAAGAAAATAACGTAATCGTAGAATAAATGAGAATATATTAGATGTGTCATCTTCAATGCGGCACAGGCTAGCCTTTCTTAGGATCCGGCTGAGCAATAAACACTAGGTGAATTCCTTGCCGTGCGGTCTACCAGACCACAACACCATATATCATTATCGGTCTGATAATCGTAATAAACTCGTACACCCAGTGCATGATGCACTGTTTAAGTTAAATTAAATCTTCATCCTAAATCTCGCATCTGGTGCCAAACATCTAAATCTTCTCTTCAGTAATCTTCTTAAGACTATATAACACATTGTTATGATTAGAATTCCTCATTGCAAATTAAATTTTATTGCCCATTTGGATCATTTCTGAAGGATTCTTGTTTTTTCCCCTCAACAATTTAATGTCATTCACTTTAAGAAGAGATAACATAATTTATTCCATTTCATTGTGACTTAATTGAATTATATTCACACTGGGTATCTACTGAGAGCCCAGAAAATGTGTGGCATTTCGCTTTTATTGAATCAAAGTGTCGGTTGCCAAAACCTCCCATAGCAAAGAGATGGTGGTGCTTCTCAACCTATTCAAATTTGCTAACGTGAATTTGTCATAAAAATGGGTGTTAGCATATCACACACATTGAGGCAAGAGTTGGCGCATCTCCAATTCGTATGGACTCAAATTTCCAGCTATAGTTTCAGCAGCCCCATTTACACATTGGTTTTATGGCGATAATAATTGGCTCGTGCCACTCGTGCTAGCATGAAAATATAAACAAAAAGAGATAAACGGAAAAAGAATGCACTCAGAAATATCGAAGAGAGATTGGAAAAACGTTTTTAGCATGTTATCTAATAACTATTTAAAAGAGGTCAGCTTTCGTTACTCTGGAGGACATGAGCTAATATTCTAAAATAAGAAATTCTATAATGAATTATGAGGTGTTTGGAAATTGGTAGTTGTTATGTCTTTTCATTTGGAAATACCTTGAGAAGGGGAAGAAAGGATAGTTTTAGTACACTTTCCCTAACGAAAGGGTAGTTTTGGTAAGATTTACCTAAGGAAATGGTAGGTTTTGTACTCTTTTCCCAAGGAAAGGGTTGGTTTATACCCCTTTCCCAAGGGAAGGGTAGGTTAAGTACACTTTTTCCTAGGAAAGTGTAGGTTTACTATACTTTTCCCAAGAAAAGAGTAGCTAAGTACCCTTTTCCCAAGGAAAGGGTAGGTAAAATACCCATTGTCCAAAGACAGGGTAGGTTAAGTATCCTTTTACCAAAGAAAGGTTAGTTTACTACCCTTTTTCCAAGGAAATCGTAGCTTCAGTACTCCTTTCCCGAAGAAAGTGTAGGTTTAGCCCTCTTTCCCAAGAAAAGGGTAGGTGGAGTACACTTTTCTCAAGGAAAGGATAGGTTTACTATCTTTTCTCAACCAAAGGGTGGCTTTAGTACCCTTATTCCAAGGAAAGGGCAGGTTGAGTACCCTCTACCCAAAAAAAGATTAAGTTTAGAACCCTTTTCTCCAAAAAGGGGAAGGTCTAGTTCCCTTTTCCCAAGAAAAGGGTAGGTTTACTACCTTTTCACAAAAAAATGACAGTTTTAGTACCCTTTTCCCAAGGAAAGTGTAAGTTTAGCACTCCTTCCTAAGAAAAGGATAGGTTGAGTTCCCTTTTCCCAAGAAAAGGTTAGGTTTACTACCTTTTTCCAACCAAAGGGTAGGCTTAGCACCCTTTTCCCAAAGCAAGGGTAGGTTTAGTTCCCTTTTCACAATAAAAGTGTAGGTTTGAAACCCTTGTCGCAAGGAAAGGATAGGTTTAGTACCATTTTACCAAAGAAAGGGAAGGTTTAGTTAGCTTTTCTCAAGAAAAGGGTAGGTTTACCACCTTTTCCCCAAAAAATGGTAGGTTTAGTACCCTTTACCCAAGGAAAGTGTGAATTTAGTACTCTTTGAAAGGGTAGGTTGATTACCCTTTTCCTAAGGAGAGGCAAGGTTCGGAACCCTTCTCCCAAGGAAAGAGTAGGTTAACTACATTTTCCCAAGAACATGGTAGGTCTAGTACCCCTTTTCCAAGGAAAGGTTTAGTACTCTTTTCCCAAAGAAAGGGTAGAATTAGTTGCCTTTTCCCGAGGAAACGGTAGGTTTGGAACCCCTTTCCTAAGGAAAGCGTAGGTTAACTACCTTTTCCCAAGATATGGGTAGGTTAAGTACCCTTTACCCAAGAACAGGGTAGGTTTAGTACCCTTTTCCCAGGAACAGGGTAGGTTTGGTCCCGTTTGCCCAAGGAAAGGGTAGGTTAAGTACCCATCTCCCAAAGAAATGGAAGGTTTTTTACCCTTTTCCCAAAGAAAGGGAAAGTTTGGAACACTTTTTCCAAGGAATGTGTAGGTTAACCATCTTTCCCAACGGAAAGGGTAGTTTTAGTACCCTTTTCTAAAAAAAATTATAGGTTTATTACCTTTTTCCCAAGAAAAATTTAGTTTTGGAATCCTTTTCCCAAGCAAAGGGTTGTTTAAGTACTTTTTCCCAAAGCAAGGGGTAGTTTTAGTACCCTTTCCCTTAGGGAAGGATAGTGTTAGTACCCTTTCCCTAAGGAAAGGATAGTTTTAATACCCTTTCCCTAAGAAAAGGGTAGTTTTAGTATCCATTCCCTAAAGAAAGGGTATTTTTAGTACCCTTTCCCTAAGGTATTGCTAGTTTCAGTACCCGTTCCCTAAGGAATGTCTAGTTTTAGTAACTTTTCCTTAAAGAAAGGATATTTTTAGTACACTTTCCTTTTGGAAAGCGTAGTTTTAGTACCCCTTTACCTAAGTAATGTGTAATTTTACGTAAGGAAAGGGTAGTTCTAGTACACATGGACGTCTATTCCGCAGAAAGAAAAAGGAAATGGAAAGACGTGAATGTGAGCGAATTGAGATGTACAGGAGTCAGAATGAAGTCCGGAAATTCTACCAAAAAATTAAACATCAAACCGATGGCTTTGGTGCAGGCACATCCTCCTGCAGAGACAAAGAAGGAAATCTGGTAACTGACACAGATAAGATGCTGAGGATATGGAAAGAACATTTTACCCAACTGCTAGTGTCCGACGTTGGCGGGGAAGAGGATACCGCAGAACCAATCCAAGTAGCAGTGACCCGACTAAAGAACAACAAGGCAGCAGGAGCCGACGGGTTACCCGCTGAACTATTTAAGACCGGAGGCGACACGCTGATAAGGCGTATGTATCAGCTTATCTGCGCAATCTGGCTAGAAAAACGCATACCCGATGATTGGAACCTCAGCATACTATGTCCCGTACACAAGAAAGGAGACAAGACGGAATGTGCCAACTACAGAGGAATAAGTCTCCTGCCCATCGCATACAAGATACTCTCGAGCGTACTGTGTGAAAGATTGAAACCTAAAGTCAGTGAGATAATTGGGCCCTATCAATGCGGCTTTAGACCTGGTAAATCCACCCTAGACCAGATATTCACACTGCGCCAAATCCTGGAAAAGACCCGAGAAGGACAAATCAACACCTACCATCTCTTCGTTGACTACAAAGCCGCCTTCGATACTCCTTTACGTTCAAAAGTATTTCAAGCCATGTGTGAGTTTACAAGGAGACAGCCTATCGTGTGATCTCTTTAACATCCTGCTGGAGAAGATTGTACGAGATGCAGATGTGAATAGATATGGCACACTAATCACAAAAGAACACATGCTACTCGCTTATGCCGACGACATCGATATCATAGGTCGGTCACCGGAAGTAGTAACTGCAGCCTTTGAAAGAATCGAAAGAGAGTCAGTGAAAATGGGTCTGGCTGTAAATGGAGATAAGACGAAATGGATGGTTTCAGCTCCCAAAAAGCCTTGCACAACCGAGCAGATAAAGAAAATGGAGAAAGTTGCATCAAAATACAACGGCTGCGTTGGCTAGATCATGTTGTCAGAATGGATGAAGAAGCTCCAGCAAATAAGTCTTTTGAAGGCAAACACGGTGGTACACGCAAACCGGGAAGACCAAGAGGCCGATGGAAAGATCAAGTTGTGGGAGACACCTCGAAACTTGGTGTCAGAGATTTTAGAATGAGCGCAGAAGATCGAGGCGCTTGGAACGCTATTCTACGTTCGGCTAGTGGAACAAATATTCTGTCGTAGCCAATTAAAGTAAAAGTAAGTAAGTAAAGTTCTAGTACACTTTCCCTAAGGAAAGGATAGCCTTATTACCCTTGCCCTAAGGAAAGGGTAGTTCTAGTACCCTTTCGCTGAGGAACGGGTATTTTTAGTAGGGGAGTTTTAGTACCCTTTCCCTAAGGAAAGGGCGGTTTTCGTACTCTTTCTCCAACGAAAGGGTAGTTTTAGTACCCTTTTCCCAAGGAAGTGTAGTGTTGGTACCATTTTCCCAAGGAAAGAGTAGTATTAGTACCCAAGGGAAGAGTAGTTTTAGCACTCTTTCCCTGCGGAAAGAGTAGTTTCCCTAAGAAAGGGTAATTTAAGTACCCTTTCCCTAAAGAAAGGGTAGTTTTAGTACCCTTTCCTTATAGGAAGGGTACTTTTAGAACCTTTCTCTAAGGAAAGTGTACTTTTAGTACCTTTTTCCTGAAGAAGGAGTAGTTTAAGTACCCTTTCCCTAAGGAAAAGTGTAGTGTTGGTACCCTTTCCCCAAAGAAAGGGCAGTTTGTGTTGCCTTTCCCTAAGGAAAGGGCAGCTTTAGTAGACTTTCCCCAAGAAAAGGGTAGTTTTAGTACTCTTTTCTCTAAAAAGTGATAGGTTTAGTATCATTTCTCAATGAAAGAGTGAGTTTAGTTTTTGGAAGATGGAATTTTAGTTTTATGTATTTTCTAGAGAAAAAAAACGCAGATTTAGGAAAGTGTAGTGTTAGCCTAAGGAAAGGGTAATTTTTGTACCCTTTCCCTGGGGGAGATTAATTTTAGTGCCCTTTTCTGTTAAAAAGGATAATTGATGTACTCATTTCTTTCAATTATGATAATTGGTATACCCTTTTCAATCAGTAGTGACAATTTATGTACCTTTTCTGTAAAAGGGGGTAATACCTTTTCTTCTAGAAAAGGGTGAGTTTTGAACACTTTCCTCTGTTTCAGGGTACTTTTGGCTCACTAATCCTCTATTGAAGGGTAATTTTGGAAACCATTTCTCTGGTAAAGAGTGTTCTTGGTACCCATTCCCCTAGTAAAGGGTATTTTTAGCACTCGTTCCTCTGGGTAGTTTTGATTTTTTGTCCTCCAGAAATGGTTTGGATTTTTGGGTGCTCCAAGAAGTTTCGGCAGTATATTTTACTAATTATTGAGCTCATAACTTCTGATTGCATAAAAGACGATTGCCTTTGGATCTATATATTGAGTTTAAAAATAAGAAACAACAATAACAACCACAACAAATACAATATATGTGTAGACAGTCAGTCACTCAGTCATTGTTTAGTTATGAGTCAAGTGCTAAATTCTTTTTTTTTAAAGGGTTCTCTTTATACACACTCACTGACTTACAATAAAATTGTATTGTTGCTATTGTTGTACAATAACAGTTTTACAAACAAAATAATAATCGAACACTGATAACAATAAGCGGCAATAATAGCAACAACAACACCAACGACATTCAACTAAACAAGTTTATTGATTTTTGTTTGTATTGATTTTTTCCCCTCACATTTCATCTTCACTTGCAGGCCTCCAAACGTTTGGACGAACCTCAGGCCAAAATCAACAACATAAAAGACCAACAGGAACAGTGTGAGGTGAAATTGGAGAAGGAACGTGATATGTGGGCTGCTCAAATGTTCGAACTCATTGCCAAAGAAGATGTCATAGTCCACTGCATCAGGGACTATGTGATCAACCAAAAAAACTACCACGAGCGTGCTTTGCGAAAGGTCGACTCTTCGTTGGCCAACATCCAGGAGATTATAGAGTCAACGGTAAAGTCGAGGTTTGGCACCTGCCTAACGGAACACCTGGCCTCCACAAATCGTGAGATATCCTACATCATTGAGTTGTGCGTCTGCTGTCTGGTGGAGAATGGCCTCCACGAAGAGGGTCTGTTGCGGGTGGGTTGTGCCAGCACCAAACTGAGACGCATGAAACATGCCCTGGAGGCTCAACATGTCAAGACCCCCCTGACCACAGACTACCAGGATCCCCATGTCATTGGCTCCATACTCAAGTTGTATTTGCGCGAACTACCAGAGCCCCTGCTGACCTACAGATGCTATGATGATTTTATAAAAATCGTCGAGTGTCATTCGGAGCAAGAACGCAAATCCGCCATTAAAGCCACTCTGGCCAAACTGCCCAAGGCGAATTATGACAATTTGCGCTATTTAACCAAATTCCTGTGGCTGGTCACGCAAAACGTGGAATACAACAAAATGAGTTCGCACAATTTGGCCATAGTGATGTCGCCAAATATGCTGTGGCCACGCAAAGACGAAAACAATCCCGACGACTACATGGGCCAGGTGAACAGTTCGTCCGCCGTCAATATCATAGTGGACTTGCTAATCAACCATTGGGAGTTTTTCTTTGAGGGCGATGTCGATTTCTTTGTCACCCTACAAAGGGGCAAACTCTATGTTGAGGACAAGAGCAAATCGAATTCCTCCAATGAGAATTTGGATCGTCACGATGGAGGTGAGCTTGAATTCAAATGTTTTCTCCCCAAATACGCTTTTATAATAATTTCCCTATCTGAAAGGTTATATGTGGCACCGCAACGTTTAATTTTTTCATATTTCACCGTTCGTTGTGGGTTCTGTGGTCTGGTCATTGTTTTCATAAGGATAAGGAGATGTAACACACTAATGTTGTATATAATTTTGGTATTTTTTTTCTATGTTTCACTTTTGTAATCTAATTAAATGACCCTCTTTATAATTCCCAAAATTCTCATTTACATGCACATTTTTTTTTTTAAAAACCATCTCACAATCATGGGGTTTTATTTATTATTTTAAGGAAACATTTAATTCAATATGGGAGGGGCTATACTAACTAAGTCATTTCGTTGGTAACATCTTGAAATATTGTTGGCCTTTTGCTTTGTTAAGTATATCTGCATTTGACCGCGATGGCGTATTAAGCTGACCTAGCACTGCACTGCTGTCTACCGCCTGAAAATTTTGTACAAATACTTTCGGCCAGAAGTTTAGTCTTTCGCTTTGTAGTATAACCATGGCCAAAATATGTATAATTGAGACTGGTTTAAGACTGCTCCCGTAATCTTACCCATAAAAATGACGTGAATGCTAATTTCAATCAACCACTTAACTACTGCAATCTGACCAATAAATGTTGTAATCCACCACATCAGCGAGAATATCCCCTTGCTATCAGCTTATACGCTATTATGATTAAATCCTCTTTATGGTCATATATCTCTAAAAAAAATTGATTTAAAATTAACTTGCGGTCATCTTAAGTATACAAGATTTAATAAAAATGTAATTCGATTTTATTAAGTTCTGATTGCAAATTTTCCCATAAATATTCTACCGAAAAACAGGGGCTATCTTCTTACATACCAATGAATGCTGCCCGATTCAAGTTAAAGCGCAATGATAAGAGGCCTCCTTTATAGCTAAGTCCGAACGGCGTGACGCAGTGCGGCACCTCTTTGGGGATATGTTTTTACATGGCTTCTATGCATGGCATAGTACCTCACAAATGTCGCCAGCTTTAGGAGGGGATAACAATCGTTGAAAATTTTTTCTGATTTTCTAGTCAGGATTCGAACTTATGCGTTGCGCTACGTTGGCCTCTAGCTAGCTGATTGCGCCATCTGTTATATTTAAAAATCTTGAATCACCGCAATTTAAGTGTGTTGCGTTTTTTTATGAAAGGGTAGTTTTTGTACACTTTTCTTTTTTTATGAAAGGGTAGTTTTTGTACACTTTTTTTATGAAAGGGTAGTTTAGTATACTTTCCCTTGGGAAAGTGTGGATTTAGTACACTTTCCTTTGGGAAGTACTAGTTTTAGTACACTTTTCTGGTAGCAGGTAGTTTTAGTACACTTTTCTGGTAGCAGGTAGTTTTAGTACACTTTTCTGGTAGCAGGTAGTTTTAGTACACTCTTCTTAGAAAAGAGTAGTTTAAGTATACTTTCCTGTGGGAAAGGGTAGTTTGAGTAAACTTTTCTGTAGAAAAGGGTAGATTAAGTACACTTTCCTTTAAGAAAGTTGTGGGAGTTTTAGTACACTTTCCTGTGGGATAGGGTAGTTTTAGTACAGTTTCCTTTGGAAAGTACTAGTTTTAGTACACTTTTCTGGTAGCAGGTAGTTTTAGTACACTTTTCTGGTAGCAGGTAGTTTTAGTACACTTTTCTGGTAGCAGGTAGTTTTAGTACACTCTTCTTAGAAAAGGGTAGTTTAAGTATACTTTCCTGTGGGAAAGGGTAGTTTGAGTAAACTTTTCTGTAGAAAAGGGTAGATTAAGTACACTTTCCTTTAAGAAAGTTGTGGGAGTTTTAGTACACTTTCCTGTGGGATAGGGTAGTTTTAGTACATATATCCTAAGGAAGAGTATTTTTTGTACAAAGGATAGTTTTAGTACCCTGTTCTATGAGAAAGTGTAGTTTTTGTACCCCAACTCTAAGGAAAGGGTAGTTTTTGTACCCCAACTCTAAGGAAAGGGTAGTTTTAGTACCCTAATCCTAATGGTAGATTTTACTCTTTCCTTTGGGAAAGGGTAGTTAAAGTACACTTTTCTTCGGAAAGAGTAGTTTAATTACACTTTCCTGTAGGAAGGGTAGTGTTAGTACACTGTTCTTGGGAAAGGGTAGCTTTTGTACACTTTCCTGTGGGAAGGGTAGTTTTAGTACACTAATCTTGGGAAAGGTGCAGTTATTGTCCGATGTTACCGATATTTGGGACGGTAAGTTAAGTTGGGCCCCTCGACATCTTTCTGCAATATGGCCCAGATCGGTCCAGATTTGGTTAAAGCTGCCATATAGACCGATCTCTCGATTTAAAGTCTTGGTGCAATAAAAGCCGCATTTATTATCCGATTTTGCTGAAATTTGGGACAGTGAGTTGTCTTGTCGGCCCTTCAACATTCTTCTTCAATATGGCTTAAATTGGCCCCGAATTGGATATAGCTGGCATATAGACCGATCTCTCGATTTAAGGTTTTGGGCCCATAAAAGGCGCAAGTCATATTTCGCCGAAATTTGGGACAGTGAATTGTGTAAGTCCCTTCGACATCCCTCTTCAATATGGTTTAGATTGGCCCCGAATTGGATATAGCTGGCATATAGACCGATCTCTCGATTTAAGGTTTTGGGCCCAAAAAAGGCGCATTTATTGACAGATTTCGCCGAAATTTGGGACAGTGAATTGTGTTAGTCCCTTCGACATCCCTCTTCAATTTGGTTCGCATAAGCGGTTCATATTTGGATATAGCTGCCATATAGATCGATCTCTCGATTTAAGGTCGTGGCACCACAAAACGCACATTTGTTATACGATTTCGCTGAAATTTAACACAGTGACTTATGTTAGGCTTTTCGACATCCGTGTGGCATATGGTTCAGATCGGTCTATATTTGGATATGGCTGCCAAAAAGACCAATATTTTGTTCTACAAAATTGAACAATGACTTATACTTATTAGACCACTCAATGTCTGTGTTGAATTTGGTCCAAATCGGACCGTATTTCGATATAGCTGCTATGAGGACATAAATTATGCATTTTTTTACCGGATTATAATAAAAGGTAGTTAAGATATATGCCCGAGGTGGTGGGTTTCCAAAGTTCCGCCTGGCCTGTTGTAGTTTAAACACCCTTTCTTTGGGAAAGGATAGTTTTATTACCTTTTACTTTGGAAATGAGTAGATTTTGTATCATTTACTTTGGGAAGGGTAGTTTAAGTACCCTTTTTTGGAAAGGGATAGTTTTAGTACCCCTTCCTTTGCAAAAAGGTAGTTTTAGTACCCTTTTCTATGAAAAAGGTTAGTTTTAGTACCCTTTCCTATGAAAAAGGTTGGTTTAAGTACCCTTTCCTATGAAAAAGGTTAGTTTTAGTACCCTTTACTTTGGAAAAGGTTAGTTTAAGTACCCTTTTTTGGAAATGGATAGTTTTAGTACCCCTTCCTTTGCAAAAGGGTAGTTTTTGTACCTTTTCCTATGAAAAAGGTTAGTTTTAGTACCCTTTCCTTTGCAAAAGGGTAGTTTTAGTACCCTTTCCTATAGAAAATGACCCTTTGAGTATCCTTTACTTTGGGAAAGGGTAGTTTTAGTACCCTTTACTTTGGGAAACGGTGGTTATACTCCCCTTTCCTATGGGAGAGGGTGGTTTTCTCTCCTTATCGTTGGGGAATGGGTGGTTTTACTTTACCCTTTTCTTAGGAAATTGTAGTTTTAGTACTCTTTCCTTTGGGAAGGCTAGTTTTGGTACCCTTTCCTTTAGGAAAGCCAGTTTTGGTACCCTTTCCTTTGGGAAGGCTAGTTTTGGTACACTTTCTTTTGGGAAAGGATACAGTAGTATACTTGACCCTAAGGTTTGTAACCTTTTCTTAAGAAAAGGGTAGAGTAGTTTAGGTACCTTTCACCTAAAATGAAGGTAGTTTTAGAATCCTTGTCCTAAGAAAAGAGTAGTTTAGGTTCCTTTTTCTCTAAGAAGATGGGTAGTTCGGGTATATTTTCCTTAGGAAGGTTTTAGTTTAAGAACTCCTGCCATAAGGAAATGGTTGTTTTTGATCCCTTACCCTAAGGAAAGAGTTGTTTTAGTACTCTTTAAGAACCCTTTCCCTAAGAAAATGGTATACCATTTACCTAAAAAGAGGACTGTTTTAGAATCCTTGCCCTAAGAAAAGTGTAGTATATGTACCTTTTTCTCTAAGAAGATGGGTAGTTCGGGTATATTTTCCTTAGGAAGGTTTTAGTTTAAGAACTCCTGCCATAAGGAAATGGTTGTTTTTGATCCCTTACCCTAAGGAAGGAATTGTTTAGTACTTTTAACCTTAGGAAACGGGCGTTTTATTTATAGGTGAGGTTGCAGCGGGATCAGGTTGGCCTTTGGTTAATAACTCGCCTTGTCATATCGAGCATCATAGGTACTCATTATTTATGCAAGACCCGGTGCCGCCCGTCATGAGACTCCTGTCATGAGACTCTCCGAACGATAGCGCTGATGGTCCGCGACTGCAATTGAAGCTACTCCGTATAGAGCATTCCACTATCCGCAAACTGCGGATGCGACCGGTAGCTCACAGCTAAGCTTCTCGTGTTCAGATTGGAGTTCAAAATTCCAGCCCCTGCTGGGCGCATCCAAGGTTTGCGGATAGTGGAATCCATACGGAGAAGCTGCAATTGTAGTTGCGGACAACCAGCAATATTGAATGGAGAGTCTTAGTGAGAGTTTCGTGAGGGACCAGCTCTTGCTTAAATATTGCGTGTCTATGACACTCGATATGACAAGGCGAGTTATTGGCGCCTCTAAATAACCATTGGCTATGACGTTTTCGCGGCGATCGATCCTATGAACCTAACGAGCTTGTCGAGGATCGTTTGTTTGATTGCAGTTTACGTAGAAGAAAAGCTTTACACGACATTTTCTTCAGTTTTATTCAATATCAGTGTTTGGAGCGTTCAGCAATTAAGTAAATTGTAAAAACATATGCAATTTTATACCGAAATGGAAATTTCTACAACAAATTTGGTTGTTGGCAACTCAACAGAAGTTGGGTAGCAATCCATAATTGACCTATTAGTACCCTTTAATTAGGGGAAGAGTAGTTTTAGTAGATGTGAGGTGAAATACCAGGCATATTCGGCAAAATATTATGTTGTTGTTGGGATAGCAGTGTGTTATACACTGAGGCGGCAGCCCTTGCCGATGAAGAACTCCATTGGGTCAATCCGGTACCGGCTGCCGTGGGATTGAAAATATTATGTTGAAATCCATTGTCTCATCTCGAATAGGAGTTAGAATGTTCGAGATTTGTGAAATTAGCAAAATTTTTTCTCATTAGCTTGGTGGAACAAACGTTCTGTGAGAGCCAACTAAGTAAGTAGCCTCCTATACAACTAGATCAAGTGCATTCAAATGGCTTCCAAGTTTTATACCCTTCTATAATATGTGATTAACTTTCTATTTTCCAATTATTTTCAGATGTTGCTGAAAGTCCCCGCTATGGCACCATACGTCGCCAGAAGGCATGTGCACCCTCGCCACCAATGAAATTGCAAAATGTGATGGTGAGCTCTGATCCCAATGGATCATCGATGCAGGAGACAAGCAAAAATAATGGCGAATTACAGCATAACAATCACCAAAGAGCTAAAGAATTGTTTCCCACAAGCAACAATGATAATAATTCAGGAACTATGACTAATGCCCCATCCTCGTTGAACAACAATAATAATGGCCATACAGAAAGGCCTGAAATTCCTCCACCACCCAAACAACTGCAATTGCAACAGCTTCAGCTTCAGGATAGTAATACTTCAAATGCAAATAACATAACAGGCACACATCAGCAGCAAAACCACCAAAATGGGGCTCCACCTCCACTTTCGGCAAAACCCGTACCCATGACACGTACACAATTCTTTGGTCTTGATAATCTGCCATCGCCGGTGGCCGATCGCAAAAGTAACGATAGCGTCAACTCGATGACATTCAAACCAGATCTCCCGCAAAAGCCAAAAATTCCCAAAAGACCCATGGTCTTGGGCCTAAACACTTTGACAACGACCAATCGAAGCAGTGATGAGGAGTCCGGCGGACCCATATCAAGCCACACACAACAGACCTCATCATCGACGAACAATACGAATGGCACATTGAGGGGCAACAAAACTGCCGAACAATTGGTGCAGGAACATTGTGATAATGTAACGGCTTTACAGGCCAACATTGGCAGTAGCAATACCTCCATACCCTCAGCCATACAAAAAGAGGCAAATTATAATAGTCAAAGCAACAACGAAGTGAATGCCAATCCAAATCCCAGCCCTGCATTATTTGCCCCACCTCCACCGATGGTGGTGCAAAAAATGACAGCAACGTCCCAAAATTCCAATCCCAATTCCCTGCATGCAACAAACACTCAAGTTACTCCAACAGCGACAGGCGCAACATTGTCTGTCCATAACGAGAACAACAAGTCGATGGCTGAGGCAGCAACGCCACGGCTAATGACGCCCACCACACCTGTATCACCCAATATGATAATGACTCCCAAAAGACCTACTGTGCCTGCCCCTCCTCCGCCTGTTAATGTTAAGAAACAAGTAGAGTAATTATGGTCCCTATAAGAATTATGTGATCACCCCACCCTTTGTGTGTATTTTTTTTTTTTGGTTTTTATTACTATTTTTGAAATAAGTATTTTTTTTTTTAAATTTTAATGTTTGATTTGTTTAATGTTTTATGTTTTTTTTTTATTCTCAAAAACACTTGGAAAAGTATGACATTTTTTTGTGAAAGGATATGATGCAAAACGGACATGGCTAGAATTTGTAGGCCCTTAAGGCAAAGCAATGGTCAAATCTAGAATGAATGACATCTTTTTGATCTTGATTCTGGACTTTTTCCATGCCATATTCTGTGACCATGTATCCCTAAGTATCACGCAGGAAATTCATTTCGATGAAGTTGCAGTGTCACTACCCCTTATTCACTCAATTCACTTTTAGAATTGTTGGCCTATGAAATCGAAGCTTGTCAGCCTGTGCAAGAAATGTCTTCAAGCCTTGCGAACTGTTGGTACCCGGACCAAAGGGATGTGGAGTGATATGGGAAAGGATTCATCAATGATCGCTTCCGCTTTATACCACGCAGTCTCTGATACGGGGTCTTATTCTAAAGGGTTTCTTCAAGTTCCAATGTCCCACTAGTTTGCCAAGGAGGAAAAAATTCCCTTTTTTGTGTGTAAGACCTTCGCGATTTGAGAAGTACCATGATTTATTACTGCAATATGTGATTACTAGTCCCAGAGTGAAAGCATACAAATTTTGAATTTCGCAGCACTTACGTATTCCCCGTACGAAAAGAAAAAAAGGACGGTCGAACTCATTTATCTAGCCTAGACTCTTTTCAATCTCTTGATAAGCTAAAATGGCTGGTGCTGGAAAACTCTCCCTGATTTCCTCATCCCCTACTCATAGACTTTCATACTCAATATCTGCATGCATGTATCATTCATGACTTACTTACTTTGATGACTGTTACAGACCATTTGCTCCTCAAGGCGAGCATAGAAAATATTTCCATGAGCTTCATTTCAAATTCTGATACCCAGTTAAGATACATTTTGTTGTTGTTGTTGTAGCAGTGAGTTGCACACTGAGGCAGCAGCCCTTGCCGAAGAAGGATTCCATCGGGTCAGTCCGATACGTAGAATTGGCTGCCATGGGATTGATCCATTTGGTCTTTCGATCATGCTTGGACAACAATAATGGCTTAGCACGTAAATAAGCTTTGTCTGCTGATGGAGTTACTCCACAAGAGTACCAAGAAGGTAACCCGTCGAAGATTGCAGAGCAACATTCTGGCAGGTCTGCATCCTATTCCGTATGATTTCTCACTAACCGGCGTCGAATTGTCTTACACATAGTCTACAAAATTTCCAGCTACGTTTCGATCGAACATTCATTAGCAGTATATTAAAAACCTCAAATCACATGATGTCACATTGTCTTCCGTTATAAGCATTCACCTAAGCCACTAAGCAGCTTAGTAAACTCTTGGTGTGGAAAATAACCTCGAAAAGTCTATGCAAGAAATTCAGTGCTCCCCATATAATCTCAATTTGTCTTTCATTCTATGCCCCCAAAATCGGTTCAAGTCTGGTATTGTATACACATCAAAGTGATGTTATCTGTTAGCCGCGAAAGGCGAGCATTGGCATATGTAAGCTTTAACGTCTCCTTGTCCTCCCCACATGCACACACGCTGTCATTTGCTGTACCTATTCTACATGCCCTCTATTCCTTACATGTATGACCTGCAATGACAAAAAAGGCATACAAATCTTCTTCTTCGAAGGCCACCGTAGCGCAGAGGTTAGCATGTCCGCCTATGATGCTGAACGTCGGAGTTCGAATCCTGGCGAGAATACCAGAAAAAATTTGCAACGGTTTTTATCCCCTCTCAAGTACTGGGGATATTTGTGAGGTTGTTTGCCTTATAAAAACTTATCCCAAATATGTGGCGCTCTGCGGCAAGACATTCGAACTCGGCTATAAAAAGGAGACACTTTATCATTAAGCTAAAAGCTGATATGTGAGAAGTTTTCGCCTGTTTCTTAATGGAATCATCATGGGCAAATTTGCAATCTTCTTCCTACTTTCCTACTTAGCTTTGTTTATCACGATACGGATTCTGCATGGGATTTTCGCTCTCTTTTAGACCGATTTGGGGCGTCCGGGTAGCCGAGTTGGCAGCGTGCTTGGATTACCAGTGCGGGGGTCGTGGGTTCGATTCTCACCAGTAGCCTTGATCTGTCGCTACAGTGGTATCACAATGAACTTAAAATTGTCTAAGTGAGTCTGTAAAGGACTGCCACTCTTACCTTACCTAACCTAGACCGATTTAAGATTTAACTGTGCTACAAGCTTTGAAGCGGTAGCCCTTGACGATGAAGGAATCCATAGGGTCAATCCGGTACATATAACCTGCTGCCGTAGGATTGGGCAGTCCTTCGGCTCTCACAGCCTAGATGTCAGCCTTTTCGCTTTGGCCCGGCAACCAAATGATGCGGATTGTGTCAAAGTTGGCTTTGCTGTTACACTCCAAGACTGTCCTTGACTTCATTGTAGTTACCCTAGCTAGGTTAGACTAGGTTGAGTGAGGATAAAACCAGACATTAGATGTCCAAGTATCCGCCGAGGCCAAATGTGGATCATTGTGATTCCTCAATAGCTTTTCCCTCTTCCATCTTGGTGGACTTACTGGCTACACCACTGATTGCTGCACAGTTTACCCTCATATAGCACTTTGATGATAGGACAAAAATTACAAAATTCCTGGATATAGTCCTAGGAGTTACTTCCCAATAGCCTTTCCTCCTTCGATCTGGGTAGATTAACTGGCGCCGTCATTGATTGCTGTACCAATTCATCAATGTAACCCATCGTACCACAAGCTTCCTAGAATCAGTCCTTTTAACTCATCCAATGCCTGAAAGAGAAAAACTCAATATCTTATTCCTTCTATGACTTAAGGCCATGACCATTGGCAGAGAAAATTATAACTATCTTCCGCTCCATGACTCTAAACATCAAACATCACCATTTCTAATGGCAATGTTAGAATTCCTATGACTTTCCCTATATGTACCATTTCCATTGATAATAGCGTACCATTTCCATTCGTATGCTCATAACCTGCTGTTGTGTTTCATCTGCTGAACCACGTTTCCTTATAACGCCGGAACCGCAGCCCCTAATAAATATGTGAGAGAGGTGGGTGAATATCTGTTGTCGGGATCGTGGGAAGATTTGTATCCTCTCTCCCAAGCAAATCCGCTTTCTAGTTACCTGTCACAATTTTGTGACTAGGGACCCAACACAAGGTCACGCTGTGGTGCATGTTTAGTTGCTTCTGAGAGTGATGACTTCTATACAATGCTTTAGATCCTATGCTCGCACCCATAAGAGCCTTATGCGCTACCTGACTCTCTTTAAATATGCAAACATCCAACTGGTCCATGTGCCTTGACAGCACTACCTTCGCAGCCTGGCAATCGCAAGCTCTTAAAGCCAATTTACAAATGCAAGTTTGCCCATTAACAGGAACAGGGGAAAACTTCTCACTTATCAATGAGTGCTGTCTGTTTCAATGATTATGGATTATATTTGTAACTTGAGCTCAAATATCATCACTGGTATCAGATCCGAAGGACTGTTGTTGTTGTTGTTGTCTCAGTGTATTGTACACTGAGACGGCAGCCCTTGCCGATGAAGGACTTCATCGGGTCAATCCGGTACGTACAACCGGCTGCCTTGGGATTGCCGAAGGACTGTGCTTTGATCCGGCTGCCGGATACAAGATTTCAAATATAGACGCCTAGATTGTATTTATTTTCGATCCATTCGTGAACAATGTACTACCATATGGTAACACCCGAGTTCCGTCAATTTAAGACCGTACCTCAAAAATTTGTGCAATTTTCCACAAATTGTTACTGAAAGTCATTCACGTATTTTATTTGTCAGCAGAAGAGATAGTGCGTGAGAGTAAGCTAAATTTTGAGAGTTTGCTAATTGAGGTTTTCTACTGGAGGTTTTTTCCCAGCAGCTGTTTAATTCAAATAAATAGCAAAAGAGACTAAAGCCTGTTCTTACTCTCCTGTAAATTTTTACTGCAAAATTCAGCGAACAACGAAACTCATGTATCGTTGTTGTTGTAGTCACATTTGCATATGGGTGTGGCGATCCACATCGAGCTCTAGTAGGAGAGCAAGCTCGTTCCTGTCTACACCAGCATCGCCGCGGGAAAATAAGGGCCATTGGTTATTTAAAGGTGCCAATAACTCGCATAGTCATAGGCAATCAGTATTTATGCAAGAGCCGGTGCTGCCAGGCCTGTTGGAATATCTTGGAATTTGATAGGTTTTTTGTAAAATTTTGGTCGGAAATTTTTTTTGTAGTGGCTATGCCATTTTAGTGGCCATGAATGAAGTGAAATTCCATATATGGGATAAGGAACGTGAGGGCTGGTGGGAATGGCACTCGAATGCCGAGTAGCCTGGTGGCCGGTTGGTCGGGCCGCCTGCAAAGTACCCCAACAACTCTAAACCTTTTTGAGCACGCACCTATATGAGACAGTTCCAGTTCTGTTTTTCTATGCAAGAGCATACATGAGTTTTAACACTCAGACTCACTTAGACATTATAGTGATAGTGATTGTGATACCCCTTCACTGGGCATTAAGTTAGTTCAACTTTTCAATCGAAAAACTATTAACAAAATCGTTAACTACGACTAAGAATAAAATTTGCCATGGATTTAAAATCGAGCTCCCGGTGGTGTTTATATGAGAGCTATATTCACATTTGAAGCGATTTTCACGAAATTAGAAGAGGCTTTCTGATGGGTAGTAAAGAGCCTATGAAAATAGTGGCAACTATGTGCTTATATTCGTATGGGAAAATCAATCGATATGTGCATATGGGAGCTATATCTAAATCTGAACCGATTATTACCAAAGTTCATAGAGTTTAAATTTAGGCTAAACAAGTGAAATGTGGAAAATTTCGTGGTGATTGCATATCAAATGCGACCTCCATATCAATTACAACAAGTAAAAGCGTGCTAAGTTCGGCCGGGCCGAATCTTTTAAACCCTCCACCATGGAACGCATTTGTCGAGTTCTTTTCTCGGTTTCTCTTATTAGGCAAACATATGATAAAAGGAAAAAATTGCTATAATATTAGAGCTATACATCATGTTATAGTCCGATTCGGACCATAATTGAACTAAATGTTGGAGACCATAGTAGAAGTCTTTGGGTACAATTGTATCAGGCTATAGACCGATTCAGATAATTGACATATGTTGAAGGTCTTGAAAGAAGTTGTTGTACAAAATATCAGCCATATCGGATAATAATTGGGACCTCTAGAGGCTCAAGAAGTCAAGATCCCAGATCGGTTTATGTGGCAGCTGTATCGCGTTATGAACCAATTAAAACCGTATTTAGCACAGCTGTTGGAAGCCATAACAAAACACCTCGTGCAAAATTTCAGCCAAATCGTATACGAATTGCGCTCCATAGAGGCTAAAGAAGTCAAGACCCCAGATAGGTTTTTATGACAGCTATATCAGGTTATGAACCGATTTGAACCATACTTAGCATAGTTGTTGAAAGTCATAACAAAACACCTCGTGCAAAATTTCAGTCAAATCGGATAGAAATTGCGCCATCTAGAGGTTGAAGAAGTCAAGACCCTAGTTCGGTTTATATGACAGCTATTATAGGTTATAAACCGATTTGAACCACACTTAACACAGTTGTTGGAAATCATAACAAAACACCTCGTGCAAAATTTCAGTCAAACGGATAGAAATTGCGCCATCTACAGATTGAAGAAGTCAAGACCCCAGTTGGGTTTATATGACAGCTATTACAGGTTATGAACCGATTTGAACCACACTTAAAACAGTTGTTGGAAATCATAACCAAACACCTCGTGCAAAATTTCATTCCAATCGGATAGGAATTGCGCCCTCTAGTGACTCAAGAAGTCAAGATCCAAGATCGGCTTATCTATATCTTAGATTATCTATAGCTTAGCTATATCGAAACATGTACCGATATAGCTCATTTACAATCCCAACCGACCTCCACTTAGAAGAAGTATTCGTGCAAAATTTCAAGCGTCTAGCTTTACTCCTTCGAAAGTTAGCGTGCTTTCGACAGACGGACGGACGGACATGGCTAGATCGACTTAAAATGGCATGACGATCAGGAATATATATATATATATATATATACTTTATGGGGTCTCAGAGAAATATTTCCAGGAGTTACAAACAGAATGATGAAATTAGTATACCCCCATCCTATGGTGGAGGGTATAAAAAAGGTCAGACAGATACACGATATGCAAAGAAAATACAAACAGACAAACATAAGGTCTGTTCACGTACTTTTCTGGTAAATTTTCTCTTTAGCTATTGAACAACTGGTTTTCGTAAAACAACTGTCCGATTCTGCGAACTTCTACTGGGAAAAAAATCCAGTAAAAATTTCTAAGCTCTCAATTAGCAAACTCTCAAAATTGTATTCACTCTCACGAACTCTTCCGCTCTCTTCTGCTGCTAAATAACTATGCTATCGTCGCCAATGACTTTCAGTAACAATTTGTGGAAATTTGTACAAATTTTTGAGTACGCGAACAAACATCTAGTCAAGGATGCTTTAGCTATTTCGTCTGGGCCTAGAGGAAAATTTATGGAGGAAAAGTTGTGGATGGCCATTTTGTTAAAACCCATAAATTCGATTTTGTTTGTTGAACGTTTATAATAAGGAGGCCACCGTAGCGCAGAGGTTAGCATGTCCGCCTATGACGGTGAACGCCTGGGTTCGAATTCTGGTGGTTTTCCCCTCCTAATGCTGGCAATATTTTTGAGGTACGCCGCCATGTAAAACTTCTCTTCAAAGAGGTGTCGCACTGCGGCACTCCGTTCGGACTCGGCTATAAAAAGAGGGCCCCTTATCATTGAGCTACACTACACTCATTGATATGTGAGATGTTTGCTCCTGTTCCTTAGTGGAATGGTTACGGGCAAAATTTCCAATTTGCATTTACGTTTATAATAATCCTTTCAACATTTGAAATTCCAGCTCTTTTCTCAAGTGTTTTTTTTTTGTTTTGTTTTAATTGCTATTTAATTTTCTCTCATACAAAAAGAGTCCTTAAGAGTTTTTAAAACTAGACTTATCTATTTATATACCTAAATTGCTCCCTCCCTGTTTCTGGAACTCTACCCTTCTCCAAAGTTCTGTGTTCTATGTTCCTTTGTTTTATGTAAATAAAATTTTTTTTGATCTAAAAAACAAACTTTACTTAATTTATACATGAAAATTCTTACGCACAATGCAAAACAATTCGAAAATACAGAAAAAAATAATGCTATAAAAAGAAAAGACGAACATCTACTAAACTTCATACATACCTTTATATATATAAAAAAAAATATGAAACTTTTTTTTTATATAACTCATTGGCATTTTGCATGCATTTTTTATTATCTTTTTTCTCTTTTACTATTTTTTAAACAATAAAATAAAAAATACTACATCACAACAACATAAAGAAAAGGAAGAATGTAAAACATTTCTTTTTCAAATCTTATAATGCTTTCTTTAGACTATAACAACTAAACTAAAATAAATCAAGAAATATCAGGAAAACAAGTTTATAATATACAAAAAAAAAAAAAAAACATTTTTAAGTGCTATATTATTTTTTTGTTTATTTTTTTTTCTAATATATTATTATAAACTTCACATGCGTATATTTTTGTAATACATAACAACAACAAAATATCTGCTGTCATAGTCATATCGATAATGAATAAATATTAATTTATAAACATATATTCTCTATACATCTACAATATCATATACATAATAAATTCTATAACTATATAACTAATTAATTAAAAAAAAAAACAATAAATATATATGTATGCTTATATTATATAACATACTCGTCGTATATCCCAAATCCCCATGTGATTGTAATGATATACAAATAAACAATATATAAATATTTAACACTTAGTCTGTAGCTATGTATTAGCAATATTTACTAACTCCGTATTTATATAGAAATACATATATATCACAACCAAAACACCATACACAAAGAGACCTTTGTATGTAACATATTTTTGCTGTATTTTGTGTATTCTTCTGAAAGTTCTGCTTCTATGAGAACAAAAAGTGGTACCATTGGTATTGACCTTACTGACTGTGTTTTTGGTAAACTAAAAAAAAAATAAGCGACAATGTTCCATTGTGCTTTCATCCAAATTGCATTTTTGATTATGTGTATATATATAAAGTTTTTTTTTTAATTATTTTGATTTTTTTAAGTTGATTTATGTAAATGAAATTCCTAGGCGACATCCTGTTGAGTGTCCATTAAAACATATAATAATAAAATTTTATTTGCTTAACAATATTTTAATTTATTTTTAACCATATGAAGACGTTAATATATTGGTTTGCCCAAAAAGTAATTGCGGATTTTCCATATAGTCGGCGTTGACAAATTTTTTCACAGCTTGTGACTCTGTAATTGCATTCTTTCTTTTGTCAGTTATCATCTGTTACTTTTAGCTTGCTTTAGAAAAAAAGTTTAAAAAAAGTATATTTGATTAAAGTTCATTCTAAGTTTTATTAAAAATGCATTTACTTTCTTTTAAAAAATCCGCAATTACTTTTTGGGCAACCCAATACATTGTAAGGCGGCCAAAAAGTCTACCCAAATATATTTCCATTCTAATTGATTACATTTGGATAGGTTGTAGTGGTGATCTGCTATGGTTAGGTTGCAAAATTGCAAATTTTGCTTATGAACATTCGATTAAGGAACAGTGAGTGTAGTCCGATTGAAGTTTAAGCTCAATGATAAGGGGCTTCCTTTTTACAGCCGAGTCCGAACGGCGTGCCGCAGTGCGACACCTCTTTGGAGAGAAGTTTTACATGGCATAGTACCTCACAACTGTTGCCAGCATTAGGAGGGGAAAACCACCGTTAAAAAATGTTTTTTTCTAATGACCTCGCCGGGATTCGAACCCAGGCGTTCAGCTTCATAGGCGGAAATGCTAACCTCAACGCTACGGTGGCCTCCATGGTTAGGTTAGCTTAGGATTAAGCGGCAGTCTGCCATCAGTCTCACTTAAACGTTTTCGTTCATTGTGATACCACACGGACAGAAGTAGAAAAATGCCTTCTAGATCCTGTCGTTGAACCATCCAGATCGCTTTAAAAAGCCCAACAACTGGCGAATGTTCATATACGCTAAATCAGACAAGTTCTCAAAGAAATGAAAGTGAAACTCATACACAACAGATATAGTCTCTTTTTCCTCGACATTCTCACAGAAATCACAAAAATCGTTACTTGCAACCTTGGGTCTGTCAGCATGTTTTCCGATCAGACAGTGACCAGTGTCATGACGGACACAATGACTGAGACGTCCGTTTTAGCCAGCGATAGTAAAGCGGTAGACCTCTTCAAGTCTAGACCAGGCCACATGATCTTGGAATGCCCAGAGCATAGAGCTGGCAAAATATCCATGGTACTATCGATATTTAATTTTTTGGCTAAATATCGTTCTATTTTTTTTCTATCGATATTTTGACAAAGATCCGCCATTGGCAAATTTAAAAAAAAAAAACAATAAATGCGTGCTAAGTTCGGCCGGGCCGAATCTTATATACCCTCCACCATCGATTGCATTTGTCAAGTTCCTTGAATGACTTTTTCAAATAGAAAAACACCAGTCATGGAAAAACATTGCGCCGTCTAGAAGCCCAAGAAGTCTAATCGGGAGATCGGTTTATATGGCGGCTATATCAGGGTATTGACTGATTTAGACCAAACTTGACAAAGTAGTTGGAAATGATGTCAAAATACCACGTGCAAAATTTCAGCCAAATCGGATAAGAATTGCGCCCTCTAAAAGCTATAGAAGTCTAGACCCTGGGTAGGTTTATATGGCAGCTATATCAGGTTATATACCGATTTAGACCATACGTGGAACAGTTGTTGGAAGTCATACCAAAATGACATAGGCAAAATTTCAACCATATTGGATAAGAAGAAGAAGAAGTCTAATCGGGAGATCGGTTTATATGGCGGCTATTTCAGGGTATGGACTGATTAAGAATTGCGCCCTTTAGAAGCTCAAGAAGTCAAGACCAAAGGTCGGTTTATATGGCAGCTATATCAAAACATGGACCGATATGGCCCAATCCCAACCGACCTACACTTAATTCTTTGTGCAAAATTTCAAGCGCCTAGCTTTACTCCTTCGCATGTGAGCTTTCAAGTTTGACGGAGTAGAAAACACGCGCCGAACATTTCTCACATTTGAACTCCTAATGGTGGCTCATCATGTGCTGGTTCAACTACAATTGCAAAAAGGCAGACTCGTGTACTTGCGTGGACTGTCATGTAACCGAAGTCTTTCCTTGAGGGCAAGGGTTTTGGTTTTGTGTCTGGTAAAGTCTGATTTACCCTGGCTGCGGATCACATGAAGACTTGTCGGGAAACGCAAGGAGCTGTGCTGGGTTCCGGTCATCAAGGGGTGATGGGAAACGAAGTGACTGAAGAGATGACTAGGTATGGGTTGCGTAAGCACTCGGAGAGTGCAACGTCTATGGTGGACCCACCTCTGTATTGGCTGACTCGGCTTGGGCTGGAGTTGTGGGCTGCAGGATTGCCAAGACCCTGTGGCCAAGGTTCTTCGGAACAAGGACTTCAATTGTTCTTGAGCTGGGAAAGCGTAACCTTGGATTGCTGTTGGGGCAAGCTGATTGGCCACTGCGGTTGCCAGGCGAGTTTTCTATAACCTAACCTAGCCTAGTGGACTGCTATGGAGATAAAGTGCAACATAAGGACCATGCAACAGGTACAGATAACATGTCTTGACATAAGCGGACCGGTGAGGACCAATCCCACTAAGGCACTGGAGACCATTCTAGATATCCGACCCATTGACATACAGATTATGTGTGAGGCAGCCACTGCGAGGCTTGAGGCGATGGGAGAATGGGTTGAGTATGGGAGCAGCTCATACCATCGCGGTACAATCGAGGCGACGATAGGAGACCTGGAAGGAAGGGAAAAGATTTCCGATCGGATACCCGAGACACTTGAAGTCGAGTGCGAGGTACTGCTGCCAGCGACACAGTTTTGCATTGACGGAACCCTAGTATTGCCTTCTGGAAGATCATGTTACACGGATGGATCAAAGCTAAAGGACAGAGTGGGCCTGGCGATCTACATTGAGAACCCAGGGACTAAGATCTGCTTCAGACTGCCTGACCATAATACGTTGCTGCAAGTGGTATGGTGCTAACGCGAGGACGTTGAGTGTGAACATCTTTACGGACAGTAAAATTGCTATAAGCGCAATAACAACCAGGACGGTAAGGTCACGGACAGTCTTGCAGTGTAAGAAGGAGATTAACGTCTACTCTGAGGAAGGCAAAATCCGTATCGTTTGGGTGCGAACCATAACGGAGTAAGGAAAAATGAAAGGACAAAAGATTTGTCGGTGAAGGCCAGAAAACTGCTGTCAATAAACTTGGATAACCCGAAGCCTTTCGGGTCAACGCCGTCCGAGTTAGGGGCGTCGGCGACAAATGCGCAATCAACCCTATGGAACAGCGAAACGGTCGGTAGGACGGCGAAAATCCTATGGGGGGATCCAGATTGTGAGACGACGAGGCTATTACTGAAAGGAAGTAAGAAGGAGGTCAGTATAGCTTTTAGGCTATTACTGAAAGGAAGTAAGAAGGAGGTCAGTATAGCTTTTGGTATGATAACGGGACACATAGGACTACGAGCTTATTTATGTAAAATCGGTGCGGCAAGTGATAGCATGTGTAGGTCATGCGGGGAAGATGACAAGACGTTGCAACATTTCCTTTGTCATTGCTCGACTTTCGCTTCTAATAGATACCGGCACTTAGGTGGGGGCACAATACCAGACATCAACCAACTTAGGTGGGTGGCATGGAAAACAATTAAGGATTTTGTAAGTAGCATGGAATTTCTAACTTAGATTTTCTTTTCGAGGTTATTTTAAAGTTTTTAGAGCGCACAACAAGCCAATTACTGGCTTAGGTGTATGTCTATAGTTACATGGGGCGGCTTAATATCTGTGATTACGCTTGTAATCACAAATCTTTTAACCTTTTGGCTGCTGCACGTGGCAATGCAAATAAAAAGTTTCTACCCACATTTCCTCCAGGTCGCCATAGAAGAAATATTCGCTCGCCACATAGTGCGCCGCATCACCTATGCCACGTAGTCGTCCTACGCCAGCGGGCTTACGCAGAACAAACGAATGCCCGAAATCAAAAGAGCGCCATGTCTCTGACTCCCTTAGTCTGAGGATAGTCTTTAACGCCGCGTACTCCACGTTATAGTGTAAAGGTCTCAGATCAAGTATCGCATTCAGTGCTGCTTTTGGATCACTCCTTTTTACCCCCGATTTCAGCAACGCAGCATTATTCTGTACCATCTCAAACATACCGCGAAGACACACCTTCTCGAGAATCCGGTGCCAAACCTGGCACCCATAGGTGAGTATCGTACAAAACACAGCAGTGTACATCCAGTGCACCGTACTTGGCCCAAGTCCCCAACTTCTACCTTTCGACTAGCGACATGAGGAGAGCGCATTCAGCCCCAGTTTGCCCTCAGCTAGTGATGCATTGATAATTCTGCCCTTAAGCATCATCAGTCAAATTCATCAGAAGATAGGGAACTGTCATATTAATCAGAGAACGACAAATGGACCCCAACTCCGCGTTATTAAAATCCCCTGATATATCCAAGATGACCGTCAAAGTGAATTCGACTGTTCCCCTCTAGGCTGACCCATGGTGTAGGCATGCTGGCAGCCGCTTATCAACTATGAGTCAAGAAGATCCATTCTTATAGAATAAATGCTTCTCTCTCAATATGATGTCGGTCTTGTCTTTAGTTTTAGGGTCCGGTGATAGCTTCATGGCCCAAAAATTGCAAGCCTTGCTTCAGTTAAAAATTTTGATATGGTATTGGGTTGCCCAAAAAGTAATTGCGGATTTTTCATATAGTCGGCGTTGACAAATTTTTTCACAGCTTGTGACTCAATAGAATTTACCTTCAATAAGTAAAATCGTGCTATGTTCGGCCGGGCCGAATCTCATATACCCAACACCATGGGTAGCATTTGTCGAACTCTTTCCCAATATCTCTTTTTTGGCAAACAAAGGATAAAAGAAAAGAATTGCTATGCTATTGGAGCTATATCAAGTTATGGTTCATTTCGGGCCATAATTGAATTGAATATTGGATAGTAGAAGTCAGTCAGAAGTGTAAAATTTCAGCCAAATCTAGTAAGATTTGAGCTCTTTAGGGGCTGAAGACGAGATCGGTTTATATGGGAGCTGTATTAGGCTATAAACCGATTCAGACCATATTCGACACGTATGTTGAAGGTCATGGGAGAAGCCGTTGTACAAAATGTCAACCAAATATATCAGGTTATGGACCGATTTCCACCATACATAGCACAGTTGTTGGAAGTCATAACAAAACACATAATGCAAAATTTCACCAAATCGGACAAGAATTGCGCCTTCTAGTGGTTCAAGAAGTCAAGATCCAAGATCGGTTTATATGGCAGCTTTATCAAAACATGGACCGATATCGCCCATTTACAATACCAACCGACCTACACTAATAAGAAATATTTGTGCAAAATTTCAAGCGGCTAACTTCGAAAGTTAGCGTGCTTTCGACAGACAGACGGGCGGACGGACATGGCTAGATCGACTTTAAATGACATGACGATCAAGAAAATATATACTTTATGGGGTCCTAGACGCATATTTCGAGATTTTACAAACAGAATGGGGAAATTAGTATACCCCCATCCTATGGTGGAGGGTATAAAAATCGTTGAATTTATGATTTTTTTTATGTTTTAAGGTTGTGAAAAATAACTTGTTTTGAAACAGTGCTGTGCAAAAAAATAGCAATTTAAATTAATAATTTGTTGGAAAAATTTATTTTCTTATTTTTTCCAGTATAAATAAAGGTTCAATACTAATTGAATTATCTAAAGTCAAGCATACTTGTAATAGGCCATGTATGTATGTATTATTTACCCATATACAGCAGCAGGTCTAACTAAACACATTTACATAGTCTGCACACTTAGTATCAGTATCAAACCTAAAGAAGCAAATGCTATAGAATAAAGATATATAATTTTTTTCAAATAAACCAAGAAAACCCCAAAGTATTTTCAAATTTAAATGAAATTTAATTTGCAGCACATAACCACTACCTACCAATGGTGATACGCCATGTAGTGTGGATAAAAATCAATGGGACTTAGGAAACCCCATAAATGCTCAACGACTCATTTACATGCCTTCTACTGCCACCAAATTCATTTGGCATTTAGTTTGTCCGGCCAAGTCGGACGTTCAACATCTTTGGTGTTGATAAATTTTCATTTTACTTGAACAGACAGAGAAGTTAAGTTCACATGCATCATGAAACCTTTAAAAAATGGCGCATTTGCCAATACAGCAACGGGTTATGGTAAAAAAACACATTACGCAAATCCTTCTCTAAAATATTCACCAAAGCCAACAAAGGCCGAATTGAAAACACCCAAAGAAGATGATCCCAAGTCCCAGCAGAAGAAGGTGGAAGATGCTGATACAGATTTAAATTCTGGTTTTGGAAATTATCTGAGATCGAGCCAAGGTAAGTAAAAACCAAAAAAGTGTAGCAAAAGTGTAAAAGTCGGGCGGAAGTAACAATGTAATACCTAAGCCAACTTGGTGGATATAGAACAACATGTAATCGAATTGAAAAGAATTGATTTAAATATGATTCAATTTCAATGAAATGTTGACTTCTTTCTAATAAAAAGAATAGTCCTTCGGGAAATCATATCGAAAAATGTCACCCCTTTTAAGTTACAGATAGATTTGCACCATACAAATTTCCCTTAAGGAACATGGGATACTTCTCTCATATCAATGAGTGCAGTCCGATTACAGTTAAGCTCAATAATAAGGGACCTCCTTTTTTGTGCCGAGTCCGAACGGCATGCCGCATAGCAACACCACTTGGTAGAGAAGGTTTAACATGACAAGGTCAGTGTTGCCACTCAAGAAAATTATTTCCTACCAATATTTAAGAAAAATCCTACCAAATGTTCTACAAGCCAAGAATGCAACCTAGACCAGATCGTCTTAATATTTATAAAGGATCTAGCCATGGCCCCTTCGTCTGTCTGTTGAATTGACTCTACAGCCTATAAAAATATCGGCCATAGTTAAAGATGCAGACGTAAAGACAGAGGCCACCTTAGCGCAGAGGTTAGCATGTACGTCTATGATGCCAGGGTTCGGATCCTGACGAGAACATTGGAAAAATTTTCAGACGTGTGGTTATTCCCTCCTAATGCTGGCAACATATATGAAGTACTGTACCATTTGGTATGGCAGCCGTGTATAAACTTCTCCGAAAATAGGTGTCGCACTGCGGAATGCCGTTCGGACTCGGCTGTAAAATGGAGGCCCCTTATCATTGAGATTAAACTTGATTATGAGACGTTTGTCCCTGTTCCTTAATGGAATGTTCTTGGGCAAATTTGCATAGTTTTAGATTATACCTATTGGGTTGCCCAAAAAGTAATTGCGGATTTTTTAAAAGAAAGTAAATACATTTTAAATAAAACTTTGAATGAACTTTAATCAAATATACTTTTTTTACACTTTTTTTCTAAAGCAAGCTAAAAGTAACAGCTGATAACTGACAGAAGAAAGAATGCAATTACAGAGTCACAAGCTGTGAAAAAATTTGTCAACGACGGCTATATGAAAAATCCGCAATTACTTTTTGGGCAACCCAATATTATATAGATATAGCACCCATTATACTGATTTCCCGATAAGTATTCATGAATTTATAAAAATTGTATTTTGATTTCCATGAACAACAATGTCGGATAAAGCTGTCTCCAGATTTACTACCCGTTTCCGCCGTTACAGTGAGTTGCATTGTACCCCTAAGCATCCAAGTATAGGCCAGATCTGTCCACAATTGTATATATCCTGATCTTCCGATTAAAGGCAATCGGACGAAAGCCGAGTTTTTATCCTGCATTTACGAAATTTGGTCCAGATTCCTTGACTCTTTTAACAGTTGTAGTCAATATTAGAACTTGTTAATTTTTTTTCTGAAATTTTAAACAGTATTAGACCCCCCACGTCCAAGTTGAGTACGTAAGAAATATAGTCTAGATCGGGTCATTAAAGGCTTATAATAATTATATCAGATGATTTTGTTTGAAACTTCAAACTCAAGGTTAAAGCAGCACTGATTTAAAAAAAAAAATTGTTTCATTCAGCATACACTTAATAAATACACTGAAACGAAAGAAAATGAAACAATTTTGAGTTATCCCCGGGGATTTTTTTCAATAATTTGCTTGGTATTGATAAGTGGGAAGAACCTACCATAATATGAGGTCAGTCTACCAACCTACCAAGAGAAGAAAAACCTACCAATTTTGGTAGGAACCTATCGATTAGCTAACCCCTAGCCTCTTCTGGCAGATTGTCTGCCCTTTTAACCCACTGCCTTTCTATTCATTCTCAGTATGCACCTTGTCGCGGTCAAAATCTTCCTGTATGACCTTTGGTGTCTTTCCAACAGACTCATCGTTCTAGGTACGAGTGTATCTAGGCCATATTGATTACTCGGATCGCGTCCTCTTAGTTTATGATCAGCTAACCCTTAGCCCCTTGTGGCAGGTTGTCTGCCCTTTTAACCCAGTGTGGCTTTACACCCAA
Source organism: Stomoxys calcitrans (assembly GCF_963082655.1). NCBI lineage: Eukaryota > Metazoa > Arthropoda > Insecta > Diptera > Muscidae > Stomoxys > Stomoxys calcitrans. The sequence goes on from NC_081553.1 coordinate 210,887,822, forward strand.
ATAATACAGACCCTATCATCTCCACATCCTACATATATTTTTATTGATTCGCAAGGTTCAATCGACCTCTTGCAAACCAGCTCGGTATGTGGCTATATTACTCTGACTGTTATCGCCTTTCAGTTTAGTAACAGCTTGCAGCTGGAGTTTAAACTATGATTCATCCCGTCTATTTCTGCATCATTGGTATTCGTCTTACGAATTAGGTCTCATTCGTCGTCCAAGATATCTAGAGGTGCTAAAACTCTGCCGTTAGATTCAGTTCTTCTATGGTCAGCACCATTAACCGACAATTGCGATTTACTCCTAACTGGTGCTAGAAAGACACTAGCTCAGTCAAAAAAAGATTGAAGGTCACTAAATTGAAAATTGACACATGAAGAGATGTTGTACAGCGGCCCCCAGTTGTTAGTTTGTTGTGGGAATCTTAGATTCCACAGGAGGCCGGCACACGGGAGGCCCAGAGAAAACACAATAGTGCCAAAGATGGTCGCCTAACAAACCGTCCACTAATGGTGTGTTTGTTTCTATGTCTGACACGCCTATGTGCTTGACAATTTCTTTTCCTTAATCAATATAAAACCTTTCATTCTTGTGATATTCGTTCACATGGTGAATCAGCTCTTATATCTCCCCTTTGTGAGATTAATGAAGAACTCAATCAATTTCCAACATCAATATGATTAATTTAAATAATTTTGTAGTGATTTGTACCACGATTCGGCAAAAATGTAGGAATTTAAACCTCAAATGAACATACCATATCGGGGAATAAATAATCTATCAATTAGTTCTCAGGGATTTTGACTTCATCGGTACCCGTTTGCTTATTCAGTAATCCAAATTGGATCAAATTTTGATTTTGACATACAATTAATGCCTTAAAAATCGTCTAAAGTGCTAAACAAACGTGGTCATTTGGGGCGGATATGCAGGGAACATCAGAGCGGTATTTCACGCCTGTCTATAATCTATTATTGATAGACGGATCTCATACATAATAACTTTAAATGCAAATATATCCATTTTCTTCGAGCTATTTTTGAGAGATCCAAGATCGGGGATCTTCAAGACTTCAGGGAATTCAAAATAATGACCTATAGCAAAGGAACCTTAAAAAATCAAGGGCTGGTAGCCTTAGAAGTCTCGAACAAACACTCTCGATAGTATGTGGTCCTTTTAGCTAGCAAATCAATCATCAAAGGGTGTGAGTTTCTCCAATGTTTTAAATTTCCGAGAAATATCCTTATGTGAGGTATAAGAAGAGGGATATCTGCAGAAAACACTCACCGTGAAAGTTGAAGTTCAACAACGTCACACTATTCCAATTTAAATGAAGACAACGAGAAATGTTTTGAACTTTTCTTACTTAGATTTTTCATTTCATTTGTCTTTCTTTTCAGGAGTTGAAATGATGAAAATGTTTATTTTTGCCAATACCATAATGCTTATCCTTACAATGGCCTGGCCACAAGTTAAATTACAATATATTTGGTTTATGCAATGGTGGGACTCATTTAAAGAGGGATAAACAACGCAACAACCTTTCAAGTTTTGAAAACAACTGTAAACAAGATAAAAAATCTCAATTATCTTATCTGCACCATGGTTGGACCGTTTGCGCAAGGTATATTCCTTATGGGAATCATATATTGGTATTCCAAAGGTTTACTAAATCTAATCAATGACTATTATCGCACCGAATTTAATCGTAAATTAAAAACCACTGCTGTTGAGCAGAAAAATTTTGCCTTGAGGCCACAATCCTATGATTTGGACGACATGGAGGAATTAATCAAAATGGAGGCATTAAGTGATAGTGAAGAAGAGGAAAAACGTATACGGCAACTGATTGGCGATATTGAAGTGATTGAAAGCTGTGAAGAAGCCTGTTTCTCTCCATATATTGGAAGCCAATGTTATAGTCCAAATCGTAAAATGGAATTTTTAAATATTCTCTATCGTCTTGAAGATATTCGTAGTGATAGTAAAAAGGTTTACTTTAGCATAGATCATAATTATCCCATTTGTTTGCTAAATGATAGTGTTACCTAATACTAATTTTGTAAGACCTTATAAAAGTTATTTGTTAGAATATACCATGTAAAATATTTCTAAGAATCGGAGAACTAGTTAATTTTTAAATATAAACATAAGATAAAATCTTATCTTGAATCATGATATCGTATAACCAGTTATTGCTAAGGAAAACCTTATTCAACAACATAGACTGACTAAAGGTTTCGGTTTGTGAAACCTTATTTAGACAGGGTGAATTTTCCGTTCCGTCTTCTCAATGAACAAGACATCTTTCCGTAACTTAAATTTTTGGAATTAGAGTTTGATATTCTCAATGACATGATGACCTACTTATGAAAGACTTATGAAAGAACCGACAACCAGATTACAAAAGCAAAACAATAATTTGGTGAAAGAGTTATTTAAAATTGGGGTTAATCAGAAAGGGAGAAACATAAACTTTAATCTGACGTGGCTACAGCACCAAGAATTTTTGGTCTTGCTTGGTTAGGTTAGGTTGGAGGGGATGATACCAAAACATTGTCTTGATATCCGCTGGGACCCTATGTGGCCTGTTGTGATTCCTCAATCTTCTCTTTCCGTCAGCCGCATATTTTATATTGAATTCCATCTCCTCTACTTAAGACAGTCCGTCAATGCACCTTCTCATACCATTATGCTATTAGAGCTCAAGTTATAGTCCGATTCGAACCATAAATGAATGCTGAACATTGTAGAAGTCATTGTGTAATTGCGCCTTGTAGAGGCTCAAGAAGCAAAATCGGGAGAGAGATTTATATGGGAGCTGTATCAAGCTGTTGATCGATTCAGACCATATTCGTCCCACATGTTGAAGGCCATGAGAGAAGCCGTTGTACACAAATTTTTCCAAATCGGATGAGAATTACGCCCTCTAGAGGGTCAAAGAGTCAAGTACCGATTTAAAAAACACTAAACACAAAACACTACGTGCAAAATTTCAGTCAAATCGGATGAGAATTGCGCCTTCTAGAGGCTCAAGAAGTCAAGACCCAAGATGGTTTTATATGGCAGCTGTATTAAAACATGGACCGATTTGGCCCATTTACAATCCCAACCGACCTACACCAATAAGAAGTATTTGTGCAAAATTTCAAGCGGCTAGCTTTACTCCTTCGAAAGTTAGCGTGCTTTCGACAGACAGACGGATGGATGGACATGATCGACTTAAAATGACATGACGATCAAGAATATACATATATACTTTATGGGGTCTCAGAGGCATATTTCGAGGTGTTACAAACAGAATTACGAAATAAGTATACTCCCATCCTATGGTGGAGGGTATAAAAAAGACCCATATGAAAAGACGCTTAGATAACGGTCGGATTACTTTCAAAACTGTCGGAAACAAAAAACCCTCAGAATGTCCAACAGAATATGGAACGAACTGGGTAAGATATTGTCGGAAGTCTTCAAAAATTGTTCAGATTGGTCTGACATCAGACATTTGGGTAGCTGGGTCTTCAAGCTTAATCCCTGTGCCTATTCATTGCTACATATCGTTAGGCAACAACAACAAAACAGCGACGTTGCGTCTCTACCATTGGTGGAAATGTTGTTGTTATAACGTCAGTCGGCAACTGTTTTCGTAACGCCCACATAACAAGTGGCTGGAGCTGAGTATAAAATGGAGACACCCAAGCGAATGGGGACAGTCAGTGCGTAGCAACGAAGCAGCCAACATTAGACAATGGTAAGTACGGATATTCTGATATTATGGTTGGAGTACCTACCAAGGTTTCCAAAACACTTAGTCTGTGATCATTTCCTTATCCTTGTTGGAGTGCCAACCACGGTCTCCTAGTTATCCTCTGGAATCGAAGCATATCCTTACTGGGGTACTGTCTTCTGAATAATCCATAGAATCCTAGTATATTCTTACTAAAGTACTTACCACAGTCTTCTGTAGAATCCTAGCATATCCTTACTGGAGTGCTTACCATGGTCTCCTGATAATCCTGTAGAATCCTAGCATATCCTTACTGGAGTATTTACCATGGTCTCCTAGCTGTTTTGAGGTCCTAGTGTATCCTCACTGGAGTAATTACCACGGTCTCCTGGATATCATGTTAAACTCTAGCATATCCCTACTGGAGTACTTACCACATTCTACTGGCTATCCTATAGAATCCTAGCATATCCTTCCTCGAGTACTTAGCACGGTTCCCTGGATATCCTGAAGAATCCTAGCGTACCCTTGCCATGATCTCCGGGCTGTCCTGTAGAATCCTAGCACAATCTTACTGGAGTATTTACCACGGTCTCCTGGATATCTTGTAGAATCCTAGAGTACTCTTTACTAGAGTACTTACCACGGTCTCCTAGCTATCCTGTAAAATCTAAGCGTACCCTTGGCACGGTCTCCTGGCTGTCCTAGAGAATCCTAGCACATCCTTACTGGAGTACTTCCCACTGTCTCCTGTATATCCTGTAGAATCCTAGCATATCCTTACTGGAATACTTAAAACGGCCACCCAGTTATCATATAGAATCCTAGCAAATCCTTACTGGAGTACTAACGACGGTATGATAGCTATCCTGTAGAATCGTGTCATAGATTTACGGGAGAACTTACCACTGACTCCGGGATATCCTACAGAGTCCTAACATATCCTTACTGGATCTCCTATAATCTTACTAGCACGATCTCGTCGCTATCCTGTAGAATCCTAGCATATCCTTACTGGAGTACTTACCACAGTCTCTATCTGTAGATTTTCTCCTCATCCTTGCTTGAGTACTTACTAAGGTCTCTTGCCGTAGAATTATTCTTCGATCTTGCTTGAGTACTTACTAAGATCTCTTGTCGTAGTTTTTCTCCTCGTCTTTGCTTGAGAACTTACTAAGGTCTCTTGCTATAGGATTTCTCCTCACCCTTGCTTGAGTACTTACTAAGGTATTTTGCCGTATTGTCGTAGAATTTCATATTAAGGTCTCTCGCCGTTGACTTCCTCTGCGTCCTTGCTTGAGTACTTATTAAGATCTTATGTCACAGAGTTTCTCCTCGTCCTTGCTTGAGTGCTTACTAAGGTCTCTTGCCGTAGAATTCCTCCTCATCCTTACTTGAGTACTTACTAAGATATCTTGTTGTAGAATTCCCCCTCGTCCTTGCTTGAGTATTTGCTAAGCTCTCTTGCCGCAACTTTCTTCCTCGTTCTTGCTTGAGTACATACTATGGTCTCTTGCCATAGAATTCCTCCTCGTCCTTTCTTGATTACTTAGTAAGGTCTTCTGCCATAGAGTGTCTTCTCATCCTTACTTGAGTACTTACTAAGGTCTCTTTCCGTAGAATTCCTTCTGGTCCTTGCTAGAGTACTTACTAAGGTCTCTTGCCGTAGTTTTTCTACTCGTCCTTGCTTCAGTACTTATTAAGGTCTCTTTCCGTAGAATTCCTTCTGGTCCTTGCTAGAGTACTTACTAAGGTCTCTTGTCGTAGTTTTTCTCCTCGTCCTTGCTTGAGTACTTATTAAGGTCTCTCGTCGTAGAATTCCTCCTCGTTCTTGCTTGAGTACTTACTAAGGTCTATTGTCATAGAATTCCTCCTCGTTCTTGCTTGAGTACTTACTAAGGTCTCATGCCATAGAACTCCTCCTCGTCCTTGCTTGAGTACTTACCAAGATCCCTTGTCGTAGTTTTCTCCCTCTTCCTTGCTTGAATACTTACTAAGGTCTTTTGCCATATAATTCCTCCTCGTCCTTGCTTGAGTTCTTACTAAGGTCTCTTGCCGTAGAATTACACCTCGCCCTTGCTTGAGTACTTATTAAGGTCTCTTGCCGTAGGATTCTCCCTTGTCCTCGTCCTAGGACTCACATTGTAGCATCCAACCCTAATCCCAGCAGATCGACCACACGTTCTCATCTTGGTTGTCGCTCCTTGAGTTGACATTCGCCTAGAACAACACTCCCTTTCCGAGTTCTTACCTAGAAGATCCCGTTGCCGATCAGAGTACTTACCAAGGTCTCTATCACCGACACCCCCGAGAATACCACTGTGAACCCACCGGAAAAATTCTAACCCTCCACAGATTAGAGTACTTACCAAGGTCTCTATCACCAATCTCTGGACATCCCAAGAAGGCCCACCTACCCACTTATCTCTGAAGCCTGGATCAACGCCTTACAGATGTGTGCTATGCTTTTCTGGACTAAATAGTCTTAAGCCATCTCAGACAAATAAAACTAAGTTTAAAATTAGCCCTGTCTCTTCTTTCTCTTTCTGTCTCAAAATCAATTAATTTCTATGACGAGCCCTCGGCCCCGAAGAGCTTACTCCAGCACAGGAGGAAATTTGTCGTTACATTGTAGACACTTCCCAATGAGTATGTAATATAAAGCAATTGTGAAATATCGGAAGATGAAGGAAGATTAATTGTACATAAAGACCTCGAGCTTAATGAATTTGTATTAATTTTTGAATGCTAGCATGCCCGCCTTTGACGCTGAACGCCCGGGTTCGAATCCTGGAGAGAACTTCAGGAAAAAAAATTCAGCGATGGTTATCCTCTCCTAATGCTGGCGACATTTGTGAGGTATTCAGCTAACTTCTCCCTAAAGGGGTGTCGCTCTGCGGCAAGCCGTTCAGACTCGGCTTAAACTTGGACTAAAGCTGGGCTATCTTTTTTTCAACAATAAGGCAACATAGATAAAATAGATTTTATTTATAACAAAATTCTCTAAAATATAAAAAAGATAAGTAACAAACTAAGGAAAACATGTAAAAATATCCAGGACCAGTATAATCTGTAATGAGAAGAAGTTATAATGACTTTATCCAATATCACCTAGTGTAAATCCAACCTCGTTATCTGCCATTTATGTGCATTTTCTCGAAATCTTTCCTGATGCAAATATTTTTGTATTCCTATGACAAATTGACGTATATAAATCTCATAGTCCATGTCTTTTAGATTCCAATAAAGACAAGGGAAGGCTCCGGAAGCCAAAATTTCTTCGAAATAGTAACGACTATTGTTCTTAAAAATCCATTCATTTAAAGAAAAACATTTGCCTAAAATGGATGTACTAAACACGCTGTTTTCTCTCTCAATTATTAGACTCTTTCAAGACTTACCAGCTAAACAGGCCTGTCGAAATTTCTTGGCTATGGGCAAGACCATTTTACGCTTACCACCCATTAGCAGAGTTATCAAGTCCATTAGCAGAGCCGGTATGTAATGCAATACATAAACTGCTATATCGTGCATAAGAAAGTTTTTGCGATAGCGAAAATAGGGAAACATGAACACTTTCTTTGTGGGATAAATGCGAGACCATTTGAGTGTTAGACAACCCAGGCGATCCCAAGTAATGGGATTGCTGACTCCAGAAGTGCAATTGGATATATAAATTCTGAAAAACAAAAGCAAAAAAAATGTCCTTTAACATTTTTATTTCATCCCTACAATCTCACCTTCCCAGTGTAGCTCTAGTTGCTGTCATTATCAAGGAGTTAACCACATAGTCCACGGGTATTATGTCACATATAATATCCTTATCCCCCAAAATGCTGCTTAAGGATCCCTTGCCTATCTCCATCATTATGCCAGTTATACCTTGAATATTATCTATCCATCCGGGATAGGGTTCACGATGTGAGGCTGTAACAATTGAGGGCCTTACAATAACTATGGGCAGCTGACTTTTATAATCGTTGACAATTTGTTCGGCTATTGATTTGGTAAAGGTGTAAGTATTTGGATGAGGTCCCTGAATTAATGAAAAAAGGCATCCATATGATAACTATTTTGGACGAGTTAATCGAACTTAAAAGCCTTACCTTTATATAATTAGCCAAACTGTCGAAATATTCATCGGGAATTTTCAAAGAACAACTTACAAAGAATCTCCAGTCGACTGGTGGAATTGTGGGATAGATTTCCTCATGAACATATTTGCGGCCGGGATTACAATAGGCCGTGGAGACATAAACGAAACTCTGGAAAGGAAAAATTAAGAAAATAAAGAATTAACTGTAGATATAAAAAAATTTTATCGTTTCAAGATCGGATAGGTAATATTGTTAATTTTGTCAATTAGCTGAACTTTGCCGATAATATCGAGGGAAATGGAAAAATGTCCTTCGATATTCAGCCAAAAAATAAAATATCGGTAAAACGATATCAATTGATATTCAGCACAAAAATAAAATATCGATATCGTCATCGATATTTTGCCAGCTCCAATCCTCGCACCCGACTGGTATCTGAAGAGTAAGGAAGTTACATAGCTATACACTTTGACGATCCGTGACAAGTGTTTTATTCCTAAGCATAGGTTCCACCTTGGAAAGTACGAATCGATAATAATAAATATAATTGTTGGACTACATTAGAACAAATTCCTACGTGAACGTAAAACGGAAATTGCTACAGACGCTGTGCACGAGAATGAGACCGAAAATGAAAAAACCGTGCGCCTTAAGTCTGGCCCAGAAACGGGTACAACTGCAAGGTCAAGGGTTTTCATAGATTCTGCTGCCAAAATCATAAAGAGTAATCGGAAGAGTGTACAGAGGCCATAGCGCAGAGGTTACCATATCCGCATATGAAGCTGAACGCCTGGGTTCCAATCCCCGCGAGGACATCATAAAAAATTTTCAGCGGTCGTTATCCTCTCCTAATGCTGGCGATTTTAAGGTACTGTACCTTCTTGGTATGGCAGCCATGTAAAAATTTCTCCACTAAGAGGTGTCGCACTGCATCACGCCATTCGGACTCGGCTATAAAAAAAAGAGGCGCCTTATTAGTGAGCTTAAACTTTAATCGGACAGCATTCATTGGTATGTAAGATGTTTGCCCCTGTTCCTTAAGGGAATGTTGATGGGCAAAAAAATTGCATTATACTCTCCTCTAGGGCCAAGATATCTACCAGCTTGACATCACGGCCTGAATTACAGCCGAATAGGGAACGATAACACTCTCGCGGGAATCGATGACGCCATATGGCAGAAGAGTATCAAGGTCATTGGTTACAGTAACGAGAAGGCATTAAATATGCTCTCTACCAGCTTTAGTGGCTCTGAGCCCCTTTGGACAATTGCGAAGAGACGTGCGAAGGATAAAGGAAATAGCCAGGATCTTTGGTTCCTGGTTCATAGTTTTCGCCACTCCTGTAGTCCTTGCAAGGAAATTCACGTTCCATTTAAACTATGTAAGAATGGCCTTGCCGGCAGATGACGACGCTGCCCAAGAGTTGGGGCATGAACTGCCAGCTGCTCCGAATTGTGGGAAAGAAGGCATTGCCTGGGCCCTCATCTAGGTACCGACAAAATGTAATATTCGAAGCTGTATCGTAGCCGTATCGTATATAAACCTGACTCTGATTTCTCCTTACAGCAATGATAACCCTGTTGTTGATGTTGTAATCACATTTGTATGTATAGGTGGCGATCCTCGTCAAGCTTTATATGTGAGCAAACTCTTTCCTGTCTATAAGATTTTTTGCCGCAGGAACGTTATGGCCATTGGTTATTTTAGAGTGCCAATAACTAGCCTTGTCATACCGAGTATCATAGGCACTTAGTGAAAGGCCGGTGCCGCCCGACCTCTCACTGAGACTCTCCACTCGATACCGCAAATTGGAGCATCCCACTATCCGCAAACTGTGGAAGCCCAGTAATTTCCCAATTTCTATCCGACATGTACGTTGGAAAATGATATCCAAAATCAATTCCAAGTGATTCTATATAAACACAGTCATTGATGGAGGGCATATGAGATTCGGATCAACTAATTGAAGCTTAACAGAGAAGATTTTGCTAACATTTGTGGATGTATTTGCATTTAAAGTAAAAAAATTCTTGATGGTTTATTTATTCCAACTAAACTTCTAATTCTTTACCTATATCGTTAAGATATAGGTCTATATATATATGTTATATATATATATATTATGTTATAGGTGCGATAAAATCATTAGGTTTTTTATTCAAAATTTACACATTTTTGCAAAAATGTGGTAATTACCTAAGGTAATTGCCTGTTCTAAAATCGCGAATGACTTCTTTTTAATTCACTATCTTTGTCTAGTAGTAAACTTACCTTCAGTAATGGCATATCTTTACACATTTCCAATAAATTCCATGTGGCAACAGCATTAACTCTGGCAGCAACTTTCAGGCGCTCATTGAATCGTACCGTGGCTGCACTATGAAAAATTATATTCACCTCAGCACACAAAACTTTCTTATCCACATTGCTAAGGCCTATAGTTGGAGAGATTAAAAAATAGTAAGCAACATCATTTAAACTTAATCCGGGAAAACTCATACCAAAATCCTCTCTTTCAATATCTCCCGCCAAAAATTTCAATTTACGCATGCGCTGTGGACAATGGGCACGCACACGCTCAAATATTTTATGCGAACAAAATTCATTGAAACGCTGCTGGGGTTTCTTGCTATTTTTCTCTCGTATCAATATATAGATGCAGTTGATCTGAGGAAAGCTCCAGAGAAGCTTTTCCAATAATGTTTTGCCCACAAAACCGGTGGCACCTGCATGGCGAGAAATGAAGAAAACAACATTAAATCAACAAGGCATATGATCAACATGCTGCCTCCACACTTGAGGTGTGGAGTTAGCATTTTTTTTTTCTCCAATCGATTGCATGTTGCATGGGGCCAAACATAGTCGTTCAAATGACGATCAATATGTTGCATGGCCATCATCTGGACTAGTAGCTTAGAAATTAAGAAAGTTTTCTTTTAAACGATGCAACCAATTGCAATGGAATGGAAAATTTTATAAGTCAAAGGAAAGTATTTATAACCAGCACTAGATTTACATGATTTTTTTTTATAAATTTTGTAGGGAATAAAATAATAAAGGAATTTCATTCTCTTTGCTTACCCGTTACAAATATGACTGCATCCTGATAGTAGTCCATTTGGGTTTGCTGAAAATGTTTATCCCTTTTAGTCTTTTAATTAATGTAGAAACCTTGCTTATTAAAAATACTGGCTAATTGAAAATCCTGCAGATATTTCTTGGAACTCCTTCTTCTATAATAGCAGATTTTCCCTTCCAGACTTTACTTCATATGCTGTAGTTTTTCCGCGATGTCTTCTTACTTCAGTTTTCTATGTTTGCGCAGTCCGAAGCCTTTGAGTAAACTAAATTTCCATTTGATGCTGCAAAGATAGTTTGTGGCAGCTATCTCAACTAAGAAAAGCTTTACTCTCCTTCAAGACTTCTCTTTAATAATCATCCACAACTGATATGTGGCACTAGCAGTTAATGGTAATTAATTTCTAAAATAAAATCAAATGACCAACAATTTTGCACTCTACTGGAAAAGTGTTAATCAATGTTTAATTTATCAAGAAAAAAATCCCAAAAATTTGATTTCTGAGAAAATGTTTGTGAAAATATCAAAGAAAATTAAGGAAAATAGCTTGACCCATTTAAATAGGAGGAAGATATACTAATCTCGTCATTCTGATAAGAACTTGGACTAAGAACACTTTTCGTACCTAAGAAGGCCGATTGGGATCCCGGTGCTATGTGTGGATATATTTGCATTTAAAGTTAAAATCAAGTCTTAATTGATCTTGAGAACCAAACCTTCCATTGTACAAGAGGCAAGTCTGGATGTTCAAGCCGTACATACACAGGTTAAGTATGAGGCATCCACTACGCGTCATCAACAAGACGACGATGGGAAATCTGACTGATTTGGAAGTAGTTTCGGATCGTATTCTGAGGCAACACTGACATCAAGTGCGTGAAACAGTAGCCAGATAGCCAGAGGCATAGTATTTGTGGGACTCTGATATTGCCATCTGGTAGTTCATGCAGTACGGATGGAACAAAGCCTAAGAAGAAAACAGGTTTTGGCCCCTACATTAAGGACTCAGTGACAGAATCCTATTTTCGGTCTGTTTGGTGCTGGGTCTTGCGGAGTTGGAGTGGATTGATGTGGCAGACGTCTCGGCTGTAAGGGTCAGAGGAGAGCCGTCAATAAACTTGATAAATGCGGAGACTTCTCAAAAATATTTGTATCTCGGAATAGGTAACAAGCTACACAAATTTTAAAGCCTTTCAGGATGAGTGGATGGATTATCTACTAGGTGGTTAATGATCTTCATTTGTTTCCAGTGAAGCGGCAGATCTAAAGGCTCAGAAATGGACAGTTAAAACCCAACAGCTGCGTTAGTCGCATCAGACCATAGAATGTTAACCGCCTCTTCTATAGGTGTGGATGCCTCAGCACCTATAGTCGGGAGTAATGCTTCAAGCGCACCACCAATGGTCAGACAATGAGACATATAACCTAGAGGGATGTCCAGTTCGTCCTTCGTCTTTAAGTAAAAGTGGTGTTTTCGTTTCAAACCCAGACAGCGACAGTATCAATGAAACACTCACTAAGCGCAGCCCAATCGAGAGATGATTTTAGTGGGATGATAGCAGTGTGAGCGTGAAAGCAAGAAAAAAATACGGCACGAAGGCAACTGAGAGGTATGTACTGGCTGCGTAATCGAACGAAAGTGCAGAATGTTCGTAGGGATAGAACAATATTCCAACCACTTCTGCGGAAGTTGGGAAGAGTATCAGGTATCCCAGAGAGCAGAACACTGCGAAATTGCTAAAAAAAGTGTTCCCCTCTTTCAAGTACGCTGAGAAGAGCAAGCCAACCTCACTCCCAGACAGTATCCTACGGAGGGAGACAAAGTCGGAACAGGTTGCAACGAAGCGCGTACGGTCCCTGAGGCTTAATGGAGGAACAGCCGAAGATGGTCGCTGAAATAGTAGCCAGGAGGCTTGCACACTTGCCTAATTTTTATACCCTCCACCATAGGATGGGGGAGCGATACTAATTTCGCCATTCTGTTTGTAACTTCTCGAAATATTCGTTACCCCATAAAGTATTGGGTTGCCCAAAAAGTAATTGCGGATTTTTTAAAAGAAAGTAAATGCATTTTTAATAAAACTTAGAATGAACTTTAATCAAATATTCTCTTTTTACACTTTTTTTCTAAAGCAAGCTAAAAGTAACAGCTGATAACTGACAGAAGAAAGAATGCAATTACAGAGTCACAAGCCGTTGGGTTGCCGCAATTACTTTTTGGGCAACCCAATATATATATTCTTGATCGTCGCGACATTTTATGTCGATCTAGCCATGTCCATCTGTCTGTCGAAAGCACGCTAACTTCCGAAGGAAGTTACCTGTGTAGGTCGGTTGATATTGTAAATGGACCACATCGGTCCATGTTTTGACATAGCTGCCATATAAACCGATCTTGGGTCTTGACTTCTTGAGCCTCTAGAGTGCGCAATTCTTATCCGATTGGAAGGAAATTTTGCACGACGTGTTTTGTTATGATATCCAACAACTGTGCCAAGTATGGATCAAATCGGTCCATAAACTGATATAGCTGTCATATAAACCGATCTTGGGTCTTGACTTCTTGAGCCTCTAGAGGGCGCAATTCTCGTCCGATTTGACTGAAATTTTGAATGAGGTGTTTTGTAATGATATCCAACAACTGTGCCAAGTATAGTTCAAATCGGTTCATAACCTGATATAGCTGTCATATAAACCGATCTTGGGTCTTGACTTCTTGAGCCTCTAGAGGGCGCAATTCTCGTCCGATTTGACTGAAATTTTGTAAAACGGCTTCTCCCATGACCTTCAACATACGTGTCCAATATGTTCTGAATTTATATATAGCTTTATATAGCTCCCATATAAACAAGGCGCAATTATCCGAATGGACTGAAATATAACACAATGACTTCTAGAATGTTCAGCACTCAATTGTTTGCCTAAAGCATTGTTTACCTGAAAAGAGATACCGCGCAAAGAACTCGACAAATGCGATCCATGGTGGAGGGTATATAAGATTCGGCCCGGCCGAACTTAGCACGCTCTTACTTGTTTTTATGTTATTTATTTTCTTAATATAAAAAATTTATTTACAAAATATATTCATCTTAGTTTTAAGTACATACGAGTGCATTGGTAATATAACATCACTTTTATAAAATTTAACTATAAATAAATACGTATGGTGCGTAATATTTATAATTAACAACATCTAAGTAACACAGTTAACTTTCCAGACGTCACCTGTGCGGCGATTCACCAGTTACTGCCCTTACCAGTTTATAGATGCGTATTACTCACATCCATCTCCACGGGCCATACAGTTTCTCTTATGGATGATGCCGTTGCCTTTTGATCGTTATCCTCGCCTTTGGTTGTCCTCAAAGGGGCGGCGGTGACAGCAACTTGATTGCGAGGAGTCAGCATGAAGCAGGTACAAATACCACCGAAAATGCTTAGAGCACAATAGGAGCTAAGGGAGAGCGCTACATCGATCTTTTTCAGTACATTGATAAAGGGAGCCGATAGTAGCCAGACACGAGCCCATGTCACCACAGAGAAAACATAGGGAATTTTTTTGTTCATTGGCATAACCTCAGCCATGCAGGCCAGAATCATGGATTGGGCACATGAGACACCCATCTTTGGTATGGTGGCAATAATCATCCACAAAGTGACCTTGACAGAGGGATTCACTAAAAAGAGGGGAAAAGAGAAAAAAAAATTAAAAGGTATTTTAATTTTAAGGCACACACATACTTTCCGAATGGCTAAAGAACCAGCCTAGACATCCGATGAGACCAGCTATAATATTCACAGCTCCGGCCCATTGCCATTTCCATTTGTTGTGTTTCAGAGTGAAATGTAAAGCCAAGAAGCAGCCCACGATTTCCGAAAAGCCTTTAAAGAAATGGAAATTATTTCATGTTACAAAATCATTATAACCATTTCTTCTACTCACCCATGGCTATTGTGTTGGGTACCAAATAATCCCTTCCAAAGGATCGTATATTCAACAGCATACCCATGAAATTTATAATGAAAGCAGCCAAAGCCAAATGGGCAGCCAACATGTGTATGGTGGCCCTTGGACCTTTCCACAAATCTAACCATTTTGCTGGCGCCGGGGCTGAACGTAATTTTACCCTTAAACTCTCCAATTGTTGATGCAAATCTGCAGGAATCTTACACAAACGATCATTTATGGCTGCACCCTCCCGCACTATGTCCGCCACACGTGCCACAGCCTTATCATCGCCATTCTTCAACAGCCATCTAGGAGATTCTGGTGTCCACTGCAATAGCAGTGTCAATACCAATGTGGGGAATGTAATGCCCAAGTATATGTGAGTCCAACTATTGAAGAATGATGAGAGTGAGGGTAGAAAAATGACACCAATAGACCAAAATGTGTCATAGAGTATGATGGAGCCCAGGCGATACGAACCGGAAGTGATGTCGGCAACTGCAAAAAATGCAAAACTCACGATGAAATTAAAATTATTTTTAAGGACTAGGCCCAAAGGGCAACGAATGGCAGGTGGTCATAAAGTTGGAGTTGTAAAAACTGCAAAATAATGTGGCCCAATCTAGACTTGAAGGAGGCAGCTGTAACTGAATGCTAAAGTTGGAATCCTGGCGAGAACATTGGAACAATTTTTCCAACAATGGTTTTTCCCCTTCTAATGCTGACGCACTTGTGAGGTACTATGCTATGCATAGAAGCCATATAAAAATTCCTCCCCAAAGAAGACTCCGCTTTAAAAAGGAAGTCTCTTATCGTTGAACTTGAATGGGAGAGCACTTATTGATAATTGAAAAGTTTGCCCCTGTTCGTCAATCGAAAGACCAGGGGAAGAGGACTACCGCTTTGCTGTCGCTAGCTAGAACAGACGCCTCAATTATTGTATCCGTTATGACAGGTTACTGTCTGATCGGAAAACATTCTGACAGACTAATTGTTCCCAAGAACGATTTTTCAAAGGCTGTGAGGATGTCGAAGCAGAAGAGACTATAGAACATCTGCTATGTCAGAAGGAGTTCCACTTTAGGATCTCATTTCTTAAAGAACTTGTCGGATTCCGTTGATGGGTTTTTAAAGCGCAAGTAACACAGTGAAACAGCGAAACGGTCGGCAGAAAGGCGATATGGGGAGATCCGGATTATTAGAAGACGATAATATGAGACGGAAGCAAGTAGGAGGTCAGTAAAGCTTTCGGTTTCATAACAGGACACACATGAATACGAGATCACTTATGCTAAATTGGTGCGGCAAGTGATAGCATGTGTGGGGAATGTGGGGAAGATGACAAGACTTTGGAGCATTTCCTATGTCATTGGCCGGCTTTCGCGGCTGACAGAAACCGATACTTAGCTCGGGACACATTACCAGACATATTTTGTAAGCAGCACCGAATTCTTGACTTAAATAATCTTTTTTGAGGTAACTTACTACGTATCGACTGATTAACGAACCAGCCAATATAATTCATTTAATCTCACAACAATATTCATACTTCACAGGGATTCAAGATAACCTAAGATGACATGATGCATTAATAACAATTTGACT
This sequence comes from Stomoxys calcitrans, assembly GCF_963082655.1. Taxonomy (NCBI): domain Eukaryota; kingdom Metazoa; phylum Arthropoda; class Insecta; order Diptera; family Muscidae; genus Stomoxys; species Stomoxys calcitrans. The sequence continues at coordinate 210,904,283 of NC_081553.1, forward strand.
TTCCATGTGGGCACTAAAAATACCTCTTGTTTAGGAATGTTGTGCTAAAACAAACAAAATGTTGGTCTAAAACAAACTTTTTCTTAACGAAATTGTACCCTCTTTTTCTTAACGAAATTGTAAACTACCCTTTCCCTAGGGTAAGGGTACTAAAACTACCCTTTCCCTAGGCTAAGGATACTAAAACTACCCTTCCTTTGGGGAAAGGGTACTAAAACTACCCTTCCTTTGGGGAAAGGGTACTAAAACTACCCTGTCTTTAGGGAAAGAATACGCAAAATTCCTTAGGGAAAGGGTACGTAAATTACACTTCCCTTAGGAAAAGGTTGCTACCGTTTCCCTAGGGTAAGGGTACATAAACTACCCCTTCCCAAGGGTAAGGATATTAAAACTACCTTCCCTTTGGAAAATGGTACTAATTATAGTTTCCTTAGGAAAAGGGTACTAAAACTAACTTTTTCTTAAGAAAGTGTACTATAACTACCGTTTCCTTAGGGAAAGGTACTAAAACTACCCTTTTTTTGGGAAATGGCACTAAAACTACCCTCTCTTAGGGAAAGGATACTAAAACTACAAAAACTACCCTCTCCTTAGGGAAACTAGCCTTCTCTTAAGGAAAGTGTACTAAATCTATCCTCTCCATATTCATCCAGGAAGGACCAGTAAAACTTTACAAATAATTTTCTGATATGGCACCTATCAGAAAGTTTTTTTAAAAAAAAACCCATAAAATTCAGAAAAATGCATGAAATCTTTAATTGAAACGATAGTACGGTCCACATAATTTAATGTTTGAAGATTATTTCATGCAAATGTTGACCATGACTGCGCCTCAAACGGTCCATTCGGGATAAAACTATCCAGGTCACATGAATTGGACTGAACAGCAGCAAATGCCTGATTCAAATCATTACCATTTCACAGCGAAATCAGAAACAACCAACATCGACAAACCGTCCAAAAAAGGGTACTAAAACTATCCTCTCCTAAGAAAAAGGGTGCTAAAACTACGCTTTCTTTAAGGATAGGATACAAAGATAACTATGTCCTTAGGAAAAGGGTACTTAAACTACCCTTTCCTTAGAAAAAGAGTACTTAAACTACAATTTACTTAGGGAAACGATACTAAAACTAACCATTCATTAGTGAAAGAATACTAAAACTACCCTTTCTTTGGGGAGAGGGTACTAAACCTACCCTTTCCTTAGGGAGAGGGTGCTAAACCTACTCTTTCCTTAGGGAGAGGATACTAAAAATATCCATTCCGTAGGGAAAGAGTACGTAAAATACTCATTCCTTAAGGAAAGGGTACGTAAACTACTCTTTTCTTAAGAAAGGGTTCTAAAACTACCCTTTCCTTGGAGAATAATACTAAAAATATCATTTCCTTAGGGATTAATATTAGAAAACCTTTTCTGGAGGAAAGTGTACTGAAGCTTCTCTTTCCTTAGGGTATTTAAGCTTCCCTTTCCTCACTAAAACTACCCTTTCTCAAAGGAGAGGGTACTTAAACTACCCTTTTCTTAGGGAAAGGGTATTAAAACTACCATTTCCTTAGGGAGATGTACTAAAACTACCCTTTCCTTAGGAAAAGGATATGAAAACTACCATCTCCTTAGGGAAAGAGTACTAAAAATACCTTTTCCTTAGGGAAAAGGTACTTAAACTACCCTTTCCTTAGGGAAAATGTACTAAAAATACACTTTTCCTGGGGAAAGAGTACTAAAAGTACCCTTTCCTAAGGGAAAAGATACTAAAACTACACTTTCCCTAAAGGAAAGTGTACTTAAAGGTACCTTTTCCTTATGGAAAGAGTACTAAATTTACTAAAAGTATTCTTTCCTGTTGGAAAGGGTGTTAAGATTACACTTTCCTGCGGGAAATGGTGCTAAAGGGTACTAAATCTTCTCTTTTCTGAGGGAAAGTGTACTAAAACATTCCGTAGGGATTGGGTTCTAAAACTTTTCATAGGGAATGGGTACTAAAACTTTCCATGCGGAATGGGCATCAAAACTTTCCTTAGGAAAAGGGTACTAAATCTACCCTTTCCTGCAGGAAATGCTACTAAATCTGTCCTTTCTCATAATTTCTCTTTAATTAAACCGCTCCTCGTAGCGATACTTACATATAGCTTGACCGGAGGTGAACATGATTGCACAACAAACGGCCGATAAACACCTGAAAGCACAGTGCAAACTAAAATCTCGAGCATATCCAGTTATTACACCACAGACAATCTGCAGCATTTGGCCAATGAAATACACAGTGCGGGGACTTAAGCTGCAATAAAACATCAGGGATAGACAAAACTGCTTAATTTTATTTTTTTTTTTTAACTTACAATAACATCATTTTAGTGCCCGCTACACCTCCCACCAACACACCAAAGAGATGCCAATATTGGGTCCAGGCCACAAATATATCTCTGAGACATACCAAATCGAATTCCATTATCAGTGATTGAAAATCAAAATTGTACAGGAATTTTGTGCATTCTCGTCTACCCTCAACGGAATCTTCAATGTAACACTGATTGGGTGTTATGGTTTGATTTGCACTCAGACCCTGTTGATCACATTCAAACTCTGAGCTGGGATATAATTCTGGGGCGGTGAATATAATGCAGGCCATAAACCAGGAGGCTGGAATTTTACACAGAAAGATGATGAGCACAGTTCGCAATTGCCATATGCCAAAATCTCCAATTATTTGGCCTATAATATCTGTGGGCGGTGCTGAAGGGGCTGCAGGTGTTACTGTAGGAGCTGCTGTGGCTGTAGTTTTTACATAATTTGGTGGGGCAATTTTATAGGGTTCTTCTTTGGGGTGTGTACTCGCATGATTGGGTTCGGGGGCCTCGCTAACATAGCCCAGATTACGTTGACCCATTTTGGGGGTGTGTCTGGGCGAAATGCCCCCATTTTTACCAGTACCATTGGATTGATGCGGCATCTTGTAGTTTGTTCTCCTGTTCACTTGAGTAATCCTGCGTAATGTGAGTGCGACTCTGGTTTGCTGCTGCTTCAAACACTTAGCGCCCTCTCATAGTTGGAGGAAATCTGAAAGTGAATGAATTTGAATTTCTTTTTTAGGTTTGCATGAATGGAGAAGCTGCCAAGTTTGAATGAAGCAAAAACAAAAATGTATGCTTCAATGAACAATTCATTTCAATTAGATTCAATTTATTTTTGCGTTCCCAACGCTATCGAACTGTTCTTCGGTTAATTAATATAACTGACTGAATCAGTTATTGTTGTTAATATTCGTTTTTTTTTTTGCTGCGCTTGAAACCGCAAAACTATTCCCAGCCATTAGAAAGATCCCGGGAATTTATTGGGGGGATAATAGCCATTAAAGTGACAGCCAGGGATTGGCGCATGTTTGGTATTTATAGCGAAGCCTTGATTTGGTGACTTTCTAAACTATTTCAATTCATTAAAACATCTCATAATATTGCATGTACAAATTGACAGTGGGCAATTAAAATATGAAACAATTAAATATAGCATAATTTTTAGAAAACTACGATCATTGACGTCATGAACATGAACAAAGTCTTGCGCCATGGGATTCAAATGAAAAATCATTAGTAGTAGTGTTTGAAGGACCGTAGAACCACCACTTTGGAAATGGGGCGCGATCGGGACAATACGGGACTTAAATTAAAGGTCATTGGAAGTAAAGATCGAATATGTTGGTAATATTTGTACCTCAGGACCGTTAGAACCCCTAAAACGGACATGCTGACTGAAAGGACTTTTAGAGCAAAGTAAAAAACTGCTACCCGAATTTCGGGACTATGGTCTGGCGACCCACCAAAAACCTATAAAACGGACATACTGAACTACGGTGACTACAAAGAACTCAAATGAATCGACTCTAATGGTATAGTACGAGCAATACATCCAAAATAGGCAACATATTCATCCAGGAAGGACCAGTGGAACTTTACAAATAATTTTCTGATATGGCACCTATAAGACATATAAAGGGTGATTTTTTTAGAGCTATGGAAAAGTTTAAAAAAAAACATAAAATTCAGAAAAATGCATGAAATCTTTAACTGAAACGATAGGACGATGCACATAATTTAATGTTTGAAGATTATTTCATTTAAATATTGACCGTGACTGCGCCGCAAACGGTCCATCCGGGATAAAACCATCCAGGCCACATGAATTGAACTGAACAGCAGCAAAAGCCTCATTCAAATCATTATCATTTCACAGCGAAATCAGAAACAACCAACATCGACAGGCCGTCCAAAAAAGCCATCTGATGAATATAGATGATTCATTCAAATAAATCGGACAATTTTCCAAAGCAAAGGTTAGTTTTGGTGCCCTTTTCTAAGGAAAGGTTAGTTTTGGTACCCTTTTTCTAAGAAAAGGGTAGTTTTAGTGCCCTCGTCCTAATGAAGGGGCAGTTTTAGTACCCTTTCCCTAATGGAAGGGTGGTTTTAGTACACTTTCCCTAATGCAAGAGTAGTTTTGGTACACTTCCCTAATGAAAAGGTAGTTTTAGTACCATTTCCCTAATGAAAGGGTTGTTGTAGTACCCTTTCCTAATGAAAGGGTAGTTTTAGTACACTTTCCCTAATGAATGGGTAGTTCTAGTACACTTTTCCTAATGAATGGGTAGTTTTAGTACACTTTTCCTAATGAAAGGCTAGTTTTAGTACCCTTTCCCTAATGAAAGGGTAGTTGTAGTACTCTTTTCCTAATAAAAGGGTAGTTTTAATACCCTTTCCCTAATGAGAGGGTAGTTTTAGTAACTTTCCCTAATAATAGTGTAGTTTTTGTACCATTTCCCTAATGAAAGGGTAGTTTTATTACCCTGTACCTAATGAAAGGGTAGTTTTGGTACCCTTTCCCTAATGAAACGGTAGTTTTAGTAACTTGCCCTAATAAAAGTGTAGTTTTAGTACCCTTTTACTAATAAGAGGGTAGTTTTAGTAACTTTCCCTAATGAAAAGGTAGTTTTAGTACCCTTACCCTAATGAAATGGGTAAGGGTACTAAAACTACCCTAAAACTACCCATTCCCTATGGAAAGGATAGTTTTAGTACCATTTCCCCAATGAAAAGTACCCTTTCCTCAACGAAAGGGTAGTTTTAGTAACTTTCCCTAATAAAAGTGTGGTTTATGTACCCTTTCCCTAATGAAAGGGTAGTTCTAGCACCCTTTCTCTAATAAAAGGGTATTTTTGGTACCCTTTCCCTAATGAAAGGGTAGTTTTAGTACCCTTTCCCTAATGAAAGGTTAGTTTTAGTTCCCTTTCCCTAATGAGGGGGTAGTTTTCGTAACTTTCCCTAATAAAAGGGTAGTTTAAGTACATTTTCCCTAATGAAAGGGTATTTTCAGAACACTTTCCCTAATGAAAGGGTGGTTTGAGTTCCCTTTCCCTAATGAAAAGTTATTTTTAGTAACTTTCCTTAATAAAAGGGTAGTTTAAGTACACTTTCCCCAAAGAAAGGGCAATTTCAGTACACTTTCCCTAATGAAAGGGTGGTTTTAGTACCCATTCTCAAAGGAATGTACTACCCTTTACCTAAGGAAAGGGTAGTTTAGTTTAAGTATCGTTTCCGTAAGCAACTGGTGTTTTAAGAAACCTCATTCAATCATTTCCCTAAGCAAGGGGTCATTTCCATAAGGAAACGACAGTTTTAAGACATTTTCCTTAAGGAAAATGTAGTTTTAGTACCCTTTCCCTAATGAAAGGGTAGTTTTAGTACTGTTTCCTAAGGGAAAATAGAACTCATTCCCAAGGAAAGGTTGTTTTAGTGCTCTTTGATTAAGGAAAGGAATCAAAACTACGCTTTCCTCTGGGAAGAAAGGGCAGTTCTAGTTCCCTTTCCCTATGAAAAAGGCAGTTTTTTTTTAGTACCCTTTCCCTAAGGGAAGTGTCTTTTTAGTACCATTTCCCTATTAATAGGTAGTTTTGGAAAACTTTTTCTAAGCAGGTGTAAGTTTTAGCATCATTGCCCTAAGCAATGTGTAATTTTAGTGTCATTTACCTACCCAAGGGCTAGTTTTAGTATCCTTTTCCTAAGGAGAAGCAAATGCTTCCTAAAAAATTTGTACTCTTAGTACCTATTTCCCAACAAAAGGGTAATTTTAGTTCCCGTCACCCAATAAAATGAACGTTTAAGTACAATTTTCCCAACAGGGGCAAACTTTTTACATATAAACGAGTGCCTCCTTTTTATAGCCGAGCCTGAACTTCACGTCGTGCGACACCTCTTTGGGGCGAAGTTTGTGCACGGCATAATAGTACTTCACAAATGTCGTCATAATTGGATGGGGATAACCAGCGATGAAAAATGTTTATGATGTTTTCGCCAGAAATCAAACCCAGGCCTTCAGTGTCGTATACGGACATGCTAACTTATGCGCTTCGATCAAACTGATGTGAATTCTAAACTTAAAGTTTTCTGATTTTTAAGTCTAGTCGCTTTTAAAGGGTTTTGGGTGATGCATTATTGATTTTTTGTATAGCATTTCTTTCAGGCAACAGAAGACGCAACATATGCATCTTAAACACGCAAAAGTTGTTCCTGATTCCAAGCAAATGCAGTTTCTAACATAAGGTTGACAAAAAATAACACCACCAAATTCGCATTATTTTCGTAATTAATTTCTCGCGAGTTACACCATTAAGAAGAAGGGGTAAATGCAAATTTGTTTTCAAATCATGCAATGGTTTTACTTCGTTAAATGGCCATAGCTTTGAATTAGAAATACAAGTACATGAGATTATTATGTAAGTTAAGACAAGCCGAATCTGATATACTCTCCACTATTGATCTCGTATGGTAAGTTCATCAGTCGGTTCCATGGAATGCATTCTGAGAGCCATGATTGAAATCCACCTATTGTGGAAGAGAATTGCGGCGCTTGAATTCAGATTGAGTTTCTGTTTATAGAAGAACCATACGAGTATAGTACGATCCCGGTCGGTTTCTATCCCTGGTGATCCCTATCAGTCTATACTCTATAAACAAAAATTCAATCTGACTTCAAGCGCCGCAATTTTTTTTCATAATGGCTGCGATCGGGCTTGTGGATTCCAATTATGGCTCCCAGAATGCATTCCAAGTAACCGTCCAATGAACTTAGCATACGAGATTCATAGTGGAGAGTATATTAGATTCGACTCGCTCGGACTTATATAATAATATTATGAACTTGTATTTATAGTTCATTTCTAATTAGGCTATATGAAGTCATAACATTCTATGATGGAAGTTACACTGATACTGAATGTAAATATGGGACAGTCGGCACGCAGGATCATAGAACATGTTATTGATTTGATCCATATGAACATTTTCAGATTTATTTTTACATCATGACACCTTGACTAAGTTTAAATAACCTTTCGTAGTTTCTTTTTAGCGATTTTAAATATTTACCATCATACACATCAGCAAAACTAATGCAATTGATTCTTTTCACTATACACCTCTCTATAATTTCTTTATCTTTTTAGGGATTTAAAATAATAACCAAAAACTTACAACATGCGCAACTCCCCAAAACTAATGCAGTTGATACTTTTCACCATACACTATTTACCATGTCAAAGCCTTTGGCACGTAACAGATTAAATGAAACACTAAATAAAATGCATTGCGAATGTATAGAAACTATAGAAGAAAAAAATATATAAGTAGAGTTGCCATGTAGAGGTAAAATAACAAAATGTAGATTTTGGGAGTGTTGTAAAGAGAAATAAAACTGCGTAACCGAGCGTAAAATTACACAGTGGCCTGGGGAAGTGGAAATTCCAAGTTAGGTTGACAACATCAGCTCATGAAAGCAAAATCTCAAAAGTTAGAGAATTCTTCGTTCAAACCTAAATAAGGCCCTCTATATTACCTTAACCGACGAAAAAGGATCCCACTATTTTGCAATATATCCGTAATGTATCGGAGATGCCTGCACCGATACATGTATGTGAATTTTTGTTTGTGCCTTATAGTTACCCAAAAACGAATTTCAGATGTTTGCATTTGTTACCCCTCAACTTAGTAAATGAATTCCCAAGAGAGTAATATTTTGTTTCAGCTGAGGTAGAATTACGTCCTTATGTATATATGACAAGAGAAAATCAAATATAGGGGACCATTGTATCATCAAATCATGTAATTTTTTGTGTTATACTTGTCTATAAATGTGAAATTAAGTTAAAATATAAGGGTGGTGAGTTTCTCAAAAACTCACCACATTGTGGTGAATTTTCAAAAGTTCGAGATTTTGGTCAAATAAAACGTTTAAATGTTATTTCAATCTATTTAAGGATTTTTCAAGCAATTACTGGAAAGAAATAATGTAAATTTGAATTTTACTTACATTTTAGCCTTAACCGAAGACAAAGGGTCCTACTATTTTGTCATATATCCGAAATGTATTAGAGATGCGTGCACGGATGAATTTTTGTTGGTACCTTATAGTTACCCCAAAACGAAAATCAGATGTTTGTATTTGGTGTCAAGTAACTAGGGGGAACGACCTACAATCACAACCCTCCAAGCGTGCATATGATCCAAATGGTACAATAAGGCACTAAATGGAAGCTATTTAAGAGTATAATACGAATCTGATATAAAAATAAGGAGCCAAGTATCAGAGAGACTTAATTATAAATAATTTTTTATTTCCTCTAATCGGCGTCTCTGCAAAAATGATAAAGAAAAAGTGAAAAAGCAAAAACTATTAAAAATAATACTTTGTTTTTGCTTTAGATTTTAAAAATCGAAATTGTGTAACATTGATTAGAATGACTAGACGGGGTAAACACAACACCGTATGTAAGAAGAATTATAGCATTTTTTTTTTGACATTGATACAATTTTCCATGTGAAAGCGAATCAGATTAGAAATTCAGTTTTTAAATAGGTACAGATAGCTATATATTTCAGATTGTTTAAGATGCGATTACGGCGGTAGTCTGCAAGCAGACTTATTTCAACCACCTTCACACCATGGAATATTCAAAGTGTTCTTAATATGATTTTTATACCCATTAGCATAGGATGGATGTACACTCATCGAGTCATTCCATTTGTAACACCTCGATATATTGATCTAGGACCCCAAAAAGTATATGTATTCTTGATCGTCTCGACGTTCTGATTCGAACTAGCCATGCCCGTCCATCCGTCTGTCGAAATCACGATAACTCAATTCCATATAAACCGATCTTCCAATTAGATTTCTTGAGCTCCAAAAAGCACAATTCAAAGTGAATTTACTTACTATTGCACTTCTCTTATGACTTGCATTATCCACGCCAAGCCGGCCAGAATCATTCTTTTTTTGACAAGTAATTCGATCGATCAATTGGCCTATAAGTTGTTGGAGCTCCTATATAAACCGATAAACTTCTCATATTTCAATGAGTGCTAAAGGATTTAAGTTTTAAGCTCAGGGAACTATTTTTATACCAGTGTCCTAACGACGTGATACTTTTTTGGCGAACAGTTTTATATGGCTTTTTATCTTTGTTAATTTAAGTATAATTTTTTGTGGAAGCATAAATTTGGCGAAATAGAACATAGAAATACAAATTTCGGCTGCTAACAAAATTGAAAAACGTAGAATCAATTTCGAATGTAGTAGATCATACACAATTTTAATAATGAAATGATAAAAAAATAATAAAAACAACAAAGAAACCATAAATTTGAAGAATTATAATTTAGAATGTTCTTAAAATGGAAGCCAAAACTGCATTGTAGGCTTTGGTATCATCAAATCATGAAGTTTTTTGTGTTATACTTGTCTATAAATGTGAAATTAAGTTAAAATATAAGTGTGGTGAATTTATCGGAAATTTACCACATCGTGGTGAATTTTCAAAAGTTCGTGATTTTGGTCAAATAAAACGTTTTAAGGTTATTTAAACTTATTTAAGGATTTTTCAAGCAATTACTGGAAATAATTAATGTAAATTTGTGTTTTACTAACATTTTTAGTTAAACATTTGTTTGAGTAAAATTTATTTTCTTCATATTTTCAAGGAAAGTCATCAATTCGTATATAGAAACCACGTTTCTAACAATGGTAACATAGAAATACTGTATTTGTATAGACCTGTGAAAATAACGTCAAATTTAGGTGAGTTTCTAAAAAGCTCACCACACCGTGGTGAATTTTCAAAATAATGAGATTTTAATCAAACAAACAAAAAAAAAAATTAATCGCAATCTGTTTTTTTGAACAATATCAGATTTCCAAGCTATAATAGAAAATAAGTTTGGTTTATTTATTAATATTTTTTTTTAAATTTTGTTAAAATATTTAGCGCCGAATATTTATTAAGCTTCTTTAAGTAAAATTAGTTTTCTTCATTAGTATGAAGATAGACATCAATTTGTCAGTTGTAGATTGTAGCATCTACATTTAGAAATAAATTTATTCGCCTTAATAACTCAATATGAATTTAATAAATGCTAATTGTGTTAATTAATACTAATACACCTCAACGTAGGACGTAAATATAGACGTGTTTTCTATGACGCTAAAAATTTATTGATATCAACATCAAATTTGAAAATTGACATGTTTATACCCTTAAAGAACGTAGTTATATTTCGAAGAAGTTAAAGAAAGAGTTGAAAGAGACATAGAACCTTTACAACACTTGCCAAAATCTTTATTTTGGCAAATCAAAACAAATCTATTGACATATCAAAAGTGGTCTCACAATGTCTGATACTATAATAACAGCAAGTGTTTTGTCTTTATTTTGAGTACCCATTAATCGCTACAAGCAAAACTATTAAAAATGTATAAATAGATACACAGGGACTGGGAGACAATAAAATCAAACTGAAAGTTGAATTAAGTAAATATTTAAACGCTGCCTTTCTTCAGTTTGTACTAATGCATACTACAATAAGGAACAGAAAAAATTGTAGACAATAAAAGCGTTAACAATTACGACGATTTCGATAAAACTATGTTGTGAGTGAAGTCACTATTTAAACTATTCCAAGATTACTTATCGTAATATATGAAACTTGATAAAATGTTATTTGCTTGTTTGAGTTATAAAACGCATCATAAAAAGCGAATGGGAAATTTAAAACACATAATCGGAAGTAATGCACTTTGCGATAATAGTAAGGGAACACATTAGGGAAATGGGAAGGAAATAAAGTATATATGGACGAAACATTTTGGGAAAAGGAACAGTAGGTTAAAGAGTAGCTTTAGTGTTCGTTCTTTTGGGAAAGGGAAGTTTAACTGCATTTTCCTTTGGATGGGGTAGGTTTAGTACCTTTTCCTTTGGAAAGGGGTAGTTTAAATATCCTTTCCTTTGGAAAAGGGCAGTTTTAATACCCCTTCCTTTGGGGAAGGGTAGTTTTAGTATCATTTTCTTTGGGAAAGGATAGTTTTAATACCATTTCCTTTGGGATTGGGTATTTTTAGTACCATTTTCTTTGGGAAAGGGTCGTTTTAGTACCATTTCCTTTAGGAAAGGGAAGTTTTAGTACCCTTTCATTTGGGAAAGGGTAGTTTTAGGATATGGTAGTTCTAGTACCGCTTCCTTTAGGAAAGGGTAGCTTTAGTACCCTTTCCTTTGGGAAAGGGTAGTTTTAGTACCCATTCCTTTGGAAAAGGCTGTTTTAGTTATTTTTATTATTATTTATAGGTTCAGTTCCTTTTCGTAATTATAGTACCCTTTCCTTTGGGAAAAGGTAGTTTTAGTACCATTTCCTTTTGGAAAGGATAGTTTTGGTACCCCATCCTTTGGGAAAGGATAGTTTTAGTACTCTGTACTTTTGGAAAGGGTAGTTTTAGTAACCTTTCCTTTGGGAAAGGGTAGTTGTAGTCCCATTCTTTCGGGAAAGAGTAGTTTTAGAACCCTTTCCTTTGGGAAAGGGTAGTTTTAATACCCTTTCCTTTGGGAAAGGGTAGTTTTAGTACCCTTTCCTTTGAGAAAGTGTAGTTTTAGTACCCTTTCCTCTGGGAAAGTGTAGTTTTAATACCCTTTCCTTTGGGAAAGGGTAGTTTTAGTAACCAAAGATTAAAGCTTTTAGGAACCAAACAAGGATGATCGAGAGACACGATTACATGGGAGCTATATCAGGTTATACACTGATTTGGACAGTTGTCGGAAGTCGTAACAGAACACCGCATGCAAACTTTCCAGGGACTCAAGAAGTCAAATCGGTAGATCGGTTTGTATGGGAGCTATATCAGGTTATAGACCGATTTGAACCATACTTGACATAGTTGCTGGAAGCTGGTAGCTCGACGACCACGTTTTCATACCCACCACCATAGGATGGTGGTATACTAATCTAGTCATTCCGTTTGTAACCCCTCGAAAAATTCGTCCAAGACCCCTTAATGTATATCGTCGTAAAGATAGTCTCGACGTTCTAAGTCGATGTAGCCATGTCCATCCGTCTGACGAAATCACTATAGCGGTCGAGCGCGTAGAGATAGTTGCTTGAAATTTTGCACAGATATTTAATATTGATGTAGGGCGTTGGGGATAGCAAATGGGCCATATCGGTTCAGATTTGGATATAGCTCTTGAGCTCCTCACAGCCTCAATTTTTATGTTATGACTCCCAACAACTGTTCTAAGTACGGTCAAATTGGTGAAGAACATGATATAGCTCCCATATAAATCAATCACCCGATTTGAGTTCTTGAGGGCTTACTAGCCTCGATTTTTATCCGATTTGGCTGAAATTTTGCATATAGTGTTCTGTTGTGACTCTCAACAACAGCGCCAAGTACGGTTCAATTCGGTCTATAACTAGATATAGCTCCCATATTTTAGCAGAACCCATGGTGGCGGGTTCCCAAGATTCGGCCCGGCCGAACTTAACACTTAACTATTACATGTTTTTCCTTTATTTAGATTAGCGTCTATCTAAATTTAGTGTGGGTACTTTCCTTGTTAAATGGCTCCTTCTTCCTGAGTTCACTCGGAGGCCAGTTTGGCCCATTGTGGGTGAAAGGGAAGAAAAAGAAAATGTGAGACCTCGTACTAGAGGTTATACACGAATAAAAAGAAAAAGACAGGAGGAGTGGAGAAACCCGAGCGGGAGGTAAAGAACCGCCCTTCGCTACGCAAGCACGGACCTATCTACGCCGGAGCCTGTGGCACCCTGTTCCCTCAACAAACCTCAGGAGATATACTAGAGGTACGTTCGCAAGTTCACCCAGATCACAGAAGAAACGGCTCCCCAGAAAGGAGAGCCTACGTCTCTGCAGACCCGTACAGGAACAAAGCCAGTGCTCAACAGTCTCCTCCTCATTCTCATCGAGGCAACTCCTACAGAAGTCATTGTGCGGTATTCTCATGCGCGCCGCCATGCGGCCTATGGCACAGTGTCCGGTTATGACCCCTGTCAAAGTGCTTATCGACCTCTTATCGAACGTCCTCAATTCTCTCATCCTCCTCCGGTCGATTACCGACCATAGCGCCTTCGCAGTCCGGCAACAATCTACTGTACCCCACCTCGCCACCGACGCCACCCTGGCCATCCCCTCTACTGTGTTCAGTAGCTCGACAAATGGCATGTAGGCAAGACCGATGACTGGTCCGCCCGGCGCAGACGAACCCCTCCAGGCGCACTCGTCCGCCCTCCCAGTTCCCAGAATCCCCTCATGCCCAGGAACCCATGTCAGCGTAGCATTGTGAGCCCGGAGGCTATCCATGGATTCCAAACAGTCCGCCACCCATCTCGAACTCACCATCCTCGACCCTAAAGTCTTGAGTGCTGCCATACTGTCCACATAAATTCTGAGTTTCGAGGCCCCTTGCCAGAATTTCTCTTGCGACTACTGCAATGGCACAGACTATGAGGTACTATGCCATGTAAAATCTTCTCCCCAAAGGAGATGTCCTACTGCTGCATGCCGTTCGAATTCGGCTATAAAAAGGAGGCCCCTTATCATTGAACTTAAAACTTGAATCGGACAGCACTCATTGATATGTGAGAAGTTTGCCTCTGTTCCTTAATGGAATGTACATGGGCAAATTTGCATTTGATCCAGTATCCTTTTTTTTGGTTTTTATTGCATGTTTGGAGATAATTCCTTTATGCTCATCAACAATTAATTCAATTGTTTTGTCTTTCTACTACTACCAAAATCACAATATAAATTTTTGTTTTTATTTTTTGAAATTTTCAACTTTGATTTTTGCCATTAATTTAACTTTATTTAAAGTTCACTTTGACAATTTATGTTTTTATTTGTTTTTGCACCTTACCAAATATTTATTGATTTCTAATTTTACTCATAAAAGTTAATATTAGCTTTATTTCTTTGTTTTATTACTGAACAAAACGTCATGATTTGATTTTGGCAATGATTTTGTTTATTGCTTTACTTTGATTTGATTTTCCTCAACAATTTGTTTTTGTTTTACAATTTTCAAAGATTTATTTTTAAAACATTTTCATTCTTGCCACAAAAAAAAATGTGCTCAACGCGGCTATTTAAAAAAAATTGCGCCGACTAAGTGTGCGAATCATGCGGCAACTTGAACTTGTCAATGAAAAAATGTTTTTATTGCTGTTGTTGTGGGTGATTTTCTGTAACATTTTAAATATTTCACTAGATTAAGCACTTTTTATTGGAAACTATTATTAAGATTGATGGACTAGTTTCTAAGAATAATAAGCCTGTTGGGTTTCACTATCACTTTGTCTGAACATAAATCATAAATTTCAAACTAAATGCCAATCAAAGTTGGTAGTTATTTTTTTTTTATTATTTATTGCCTTCCTTTATAAATTCAAAAAAAAAAATCACCACTTATTTTTGCTGATAAAATCATAAAAAGCCGTACCGAAATGTTGGCGAACGATTCTTTCTTTCATACACCTCGTGAGAGCACTAGCCAGGAATTCTCACTGTAACGTTCGAACAATTTGAATTCTGTTATAAAACTGACAAAACCCTTTGAACGTTACTTATTTTGAACCTGCTTACAAGAATTGTTCGTTCGGATAATAACGAAGAAAATTTTCCCGAAGAACTGTAGCAGCCAGACGGTGCAGCGCAGTCACCTCATCTAAAGGCTGAAACTTTGCTGTCGCAGGCAATGCTTGATTAAGGCAGCTTTGATGTTTGGGTTGAAATTGAAAATAGACGTCAACGTTGACATCGATGTTGTGTTCTGTTGTGCTTTCTTGTTGCTGTGAAATAAGCGTTTGATATTCTGCTGCTGTATGATTGGCATCGATTTGCGTGCAGAGTGGTTTGGCAGTAAATTGTACTGATGAGAAATATAGAAAAATTAAGGCCTCTTTATTCAATGGCCTAAATGCTTAAAATTGAATATGGAATTTTTCCCCAACCTTTTAGTACGCAACATTTTCGAAGCATTTATTTGGAAACGGGCAGACAGTGTTTAGTGACTTTTTTCAGTTTATCCCATAAAAAGCGGCTCAGATAGGGTGTAATCCAACTGCCTGGAACAACAGATATTGTATCAAGGATAACACAGTGTCCGTAACCGCCACATGGCCAAAGAGAGAGCTCCCTTAACCTCACCGCAGTGGTCGCAGAAATTTATCTAGCCACAATATCCAGAGGCATTAGATGTATCATTAAATTCAGTGCATCAGATGGTGTCGTCCTCAGTGCGGCTGTGAGGCACAAACAAGCCAATCTTTGGATCCGGTTAACTATTGAACAGTAGATGGACTTTTGAAGCGCCATTCACCAGACCACAATACCATATAGCATTATAGGTCTGACAACTGCAGTATACAGACAGTGCATGACACTCGGCTTAAACCCCCAACTTTTGCCAATGCTTTTTTTACAGATATCTAGGCCAGAGTTAGCAGATATTTTGTGCTTTCAGTAAATGGAACATTCTCTTCTCCTAAGGAGATAAGTCCTAGTGGTATTTTGTGTGGACACCTCCCGTGTTGACTTAATCCTGCACAGCTCTTAACCCTCTTAAAGCGTCAACCAACGTCGCCATATATGAACAAAGCCATCATGAATACCAATTCAATCCCATGTTGTTTGAAAGTGGTCTCCCCCTTGGTTAAGAACGAAGCACCGTCTAAAACTCCTTCCGATCAATCGACCACGGCACCTGGGTGATTACATGCAACACCAAACCGAGCATCGAAATGCCCTTCCTGCTATTTTAGGTCTAAACCGCAGCCACCACGTTGCTCCCAACTGGGGCCTCACCTTAGTCAGGCTGGAACCGAACTCCGGCGGTACCTCCTGACGCCCATGGTACCACATCAGGGATTCTGGTTCGACCATGTAGTCCAACTATTTCCAGTTGAACTCCAAACAGTTCCGGACTGATCACCTAGTGGGAAGATGCAAGCACCATCCCGTAGCAACACCTCATTCAGAACCATCAGAAATTGGGTGGCATAATTCAAAATGACTCAGCACAAAACCGAACCAAACCAGAAAAGCCACCGAAACAATCACACAGCACAGTATATATTCTGCTATTTACAAGAAATAGCAGCGAAACCGTGTGGAAATATTTAAACCATCCGTAACTTCTACCCTCACCTTCACGACCCTCTCCGAAGACTTCAGTACGGTACAGCAGCCTTCAACTCTCCAAACTTTTCGATGCAGTCTACCGACTCCTCATCCACCTTTCGTCCCATTGCTTCAACCATCCATCACCTCATCATCGTCCATTACCTTCTTACCATCCATTCACCTCCTTACGGTCTTCAATTCCATTCCATCCAATAAACAGCACTAATCTGTTATACATCATTTATACGGCATAGAGATCGTATCATATGCGGACGACTGTACGATCATGGCATCAGGCCCCCCACCCATTGATGACATCTGCGATAGGTTGAACGTCTACCTCAACGAGCTTGCCTCATATTTCGCTGCAAGAAATCTGAAGATATCCGCCACCAAATCTTCAGCCACACTGTTCACTACAAATACGCGTGAGGTAAATTCTGAGCTGACTGTGATGGTCGATGGAGAAATGATTCCGACCATCAAGTGTCCCAAAATACTTGGCGTCACATTTGACAGCTCCTACACTTTCTCCCCACATGCCACAGCAATCTGCAATAAAGTCAAAAGTAGAAACAAGGTCCTCAAGTCACTCGCTGGCAGCACTTGGGGTGCAGACAAAGAAACCTTGTTGACCACGTACAAAGCAATTGGCCGGTCTGTGGTAAGTTATGCAGCGCCAGTGTGGTCACGTCAACTTTGTGACACGCAGTGGAATAATATTCAGATCTGTGAGAATGCCGCCCTCCGAACTGCGACGGGCTGTCTCCTTAATTCCCATGTGGACCACCTCCATCAGGAGACAAAGATCCTACCAGTGCGAAGACATAACTACATGCTGTCTAAGCAATACCTTTTGGGCTGTTATCGCAGAAATCATCCAAATCATCATCTTGTGGATAGATACCCACCGCCCAGAAGCCTTAAGGTTGATCTACACGATCTAGAGCGTGAGGTCCAGCGCTCCAAGAGAGAACCTCTAGATCAAGCGGCATATCAAGCGGGTCTGAACAACATTCATGCAGACACGGTAGCAGACGCGTTAATTGGCTACCGGGTGAATGTAGTCCTTGGAGAACGACCGCCACCCATTGCACCCGAAGAAATCGACCTCCCCCGGCAAACCAGAGTGGTTCTGGCTCAATTACGTTCCGGCAGATGCAGCCGCCTCAATTCCCACAGAGCTAGGATTGATGCCGACGTGCAAGATGTATGTCCCGATTGTAACCAGGGACCGCACGATACACGTCACCTGTTTAACTGCCCGGCCAGACCCACTCGACTCAGACCCAGATCCCTGTGGACGCATCCCATCTTAGTCGCGGAGTTCCTGGGTCTTGACACTCAACAGAATCAAGCAGACGAAAGATAGTACACAATAAACTGCTACAACAACAACATCATTTATACAGCACTGTCGTACCCAGGAATTCAATTGTTAAGAAAAAATCCCAAAACAAAATGATACCGAAGAGCTTTTCACCAAATGACAGGATCATTTGGTGAAAAGCTTTTGAAAGCAGGTATATACGACATGCTGATACAAGCAGAGTATATCTCTCTAACCAAAGGAGCTAGTCTATCGGATACAGCTTGTAATTCAACCGTTGACACATCATCAGGGCCTGGTGACTTAAAGGAGTCGAAACTTTTTATAGCCCAAAGGCACCACTTTCCCAACAAGCGGGGGCAGTTGACAGAGCAGGACACTGGACACTTGCGGTGTGGACGTTTCCTCCTTAGATGCTTTACTAGCTGCTGTTGCCGAAGTATCTTTCGAGTTTCGTCCTTTCTCGCTAGCGAACTCCTTGTGCCCAATCGAACCGGATGACCCATCCACACAGAGCATGTCAGGTCCATTTCCATTGCCTTCCCCTTCTCTTTTGATCGTGCAATTCCCCAGGTTTTAGAGATGTGTTCGATAGTTTCTCAGACAAGTGTTCAACAACAATTGCTGAGTAGTCTCCAGATTCCCCAAAACCACGGCTTCTTATACACCTTGAGCTTCAGCTTGTTGAATCTGTAGGATACAACTCCTTCAGACTTATTCAGGTCTGCGAGCTGGCCAGGGTTTAGAAAGAATACTGCATACCTCCAAACGCCATCGGCCTCATCCAATCTACCAATCTCCAGTCCCTTAGTCTCCCAAGTATGGATTCAGGATCTGATGGAATCCTTGGTGTCCATGCGGGTGCCATTAGTCGAGAAATCATATCTTTCTTCTTGGCTAAGCCGTATCTTATCTTTTTTTTGGAGAGCAACTAGTTTGTATCGGTCTCGATACCAGCCTGCATCGTCACAAACTGGAGGAGGCTCAGGCAATTCCGCAAGGACATCAGAGTATACAGATGACAGTCAATTGACGGAGGCTACCGTGTCGCAGATGTTAGCATGTCCGCCTATGATGCCGAGCACCTGGGTTCAAACTCCGGCGTTAACATAAGAACAATTTTCAGAGGTAGTTATCCCCTTACTTATGCTGGCTACATTTGTGAGGTATCCTGCCGTGTTGAAACTTCTCTACCAAGTGGTGTCGCTATGCGGCACGCCGTTCGGACTCGGCATAAAAAAGGAGGCCCCTTATCCTTGAGCTTAATCATTAATCGGACTGCACTCATTGATATGAGAGAAGTATACCCTGTTCCTAAATGCAATGTTCATGGAAAATTTAATATTTAGTAGTCCATTGACTATCCCACTCTAGTTGCTCCTAAGTATGTAGGGAGAACTCCCTTGTCGACAACTACCATCGACATAAGCAAAAGTTCTTAGGCCCATATTACTATTGTTCGCTTTAGTCCTTTTCGGGATGGGATGTCCTCCTGGTGACCGCAGCCTTTTGGTCTTTTGTTTGGTTCACATCTTTCGTCGACGAATTCAATTGTTGTGAGTCAAGAAACATACACAGGCTAACTGAAATGAAGTGTTACCTATTCAAACGACCATTTTTTTTTTGTGTGAAAATATTTTTTATTGATTCAAATTACAAAAAAGTGTGGAAGATATCTAAATTTCAGAATCCATTCGGACAAAAAACCCGAAAAAATATTCCATTTCAAGCCATAGTATGGGCAGCTGTGACCATCGATGGCCCCTATTCAATCATTTTCATTGAGCCTGGCGAAAAAGTAAACAGACATCTACTGCGGTGTATTGCATTTGTGGTTTGAATCCGCACAACTAACGCAATCTTTCAACTCGAATCAACGCAAACCGCATGTACCATGCACGTGCTGATGTAAAGGGTGATTTTTTTGAGGTTAGGATTTTCATGCATTAGTATTTGACAGATCACGTGGGATTTCAGACATGGTGTCAAAGAGAAAGATGCTCAGTATGCTTTGACATTTCATCATGAATAGACTTACTAACGAGCAACGCTTGCAAATCATTGAATTTTATTACCAAAATCAGTGTTCGGTTCGAAATGTGTTCATTCACCGTAACGTTGCGTCCAACAGCATCTTTGAAAAAATACGGTCCAATGATTCCACCAGCGTACAAACCACACCAAACAGTGCATTTTTCGGGATGCATGGGCAGTTCTTGAACGGCTTCTGGTTGCTCTTCACTCCAAATGCGGCAATTTTGCTTATTTACGTAGCCATTCAACAAGAAATGAGCCTCATCGCTGAACAAAATTTGTCAAAATTTGAACACATTTCGAACCGAACACTGATTTTGGTAATAAAATTCAATGATTTGCAAACGTTGCTCGTTAGTAAGTCTATTCATGATGAAATGTCAAAGCATACTGAGCATCTTTCTCTTTGACACCATGTCTGAAATCCCACGTGATCTGTCAAATACTAATGCATGAAAATCCTAACCTCAAAAAAATCACCCTATATATGTGTATGTAGCGCCATGCAGCAAACACGTAACGCCTGAGTTAAAACTACCAACGCAAATATTTATTCTCATGAGTCTCTTGTATATGCGGTGGTATGATGAGTGTTTGCCAAAAACAATGCAAATGTCTAACGTAATAAAGTTGAATAAAAATTTGTATTTAGGAAAGAAATTATAAATGTTAGCAATATTAAAATATATTACTGTTAAATTAAATGGGCTTTCTCATCGTTGTAAAAGCAACACCGCAATTATGAATAGAGTCAATGTGTAGTGTTAATGCGGTGTTTCAATTCTTGTCTTACATTCACTCATAACACCGCCTTGGGCAGAGACGATGTTAAAAGCTGGGAAACATGAAGCACATACAGGAATATACGGGTATTCAAACGATCGCCACTCATATCAGTGTGCTGAACATAACACCGCATCAATTGCGGTGGCGATACGTATAAACAACGCATTTTTATACCCATCACCATAGGATTTGGGTATACTAATCTAGACATTCTAGACACCTCGAAATATTCGTCCAAGACCCCATAAAGTATAATTATTCTTGATCGTCCGTCTGTCGAAATCACGATAGCGGTCGAACGCGTTAAGCTAGCGGCTTGAAATTTTGCACAGATACTTCATTTTGATGTAGGTCGTTGGGGATTGCAAATATACCGATCTACAGATTTGACTTCTTGAGCTCCTGGAAACCACAATTTTTGTCCGATTTGGCTGAAGTACCATATAAACCAAACTCCCGATTTGACTTCTTGAGCTCTTACAAGCCGCAGTTGGCTGAAATTGAATTATCCGATTTGGCTGAAATTGAACATGTATAAAGTTATGTTCTTTATTTAAATTTATTTTGTATGAATTTTTAGTAGAATCCATGGTGCTGGGTTCCCATGATTCGACCCGGCCGAACTTAGCACGAATTTACTTGTTATGACTATACCACCAATCAGAGAAATACCAAGGCGTACAATTCTCTGAAAGCATACAGGCGCTGTCAATCTCAAAATGTTGTCTTCTTGTTCAGAGTTTGATCGAGTTGTATCAATTTATTAAATAAATTTGCAAATAATATTTAATTGAATGTGTACAAGCAATTGACATCTTTCACAAAATGAAAAATTTCAATGTTTCTACAAAGAAGAAATATGGAGCTGTGTAAAGATACACACTATGTGATGTTATCATACACCAGACTGTCACAAATAAAAAGAAGAATTAAGTGTTGCGTGCCCTACAGAAGAAATATTTAAGGTTTATTTAAGAAATTAACAATTGTTTTGAATGTTGGTTTGAAATTGCGGATATATAGATTTACGTAAACCAAAAATTAGTTCATCTATGTACCGAGAAGAGGCCACCGTAGAGGCTAGCACAGAGGCTAGCATGTCCGCCTATAACGCTGAACGCCTGGTTTCGAATCTTGGCGAGCCCATTAGAAAAAATTTTCAGCGGTGGTTTACCCCTCCTTATGCTGGCACATTTGTGAAGTACTATGCCATGTAAAACTTCTCTCCAAAGAGATGTCGCACTGTGGCACGCCGTTCGGACTCGGCTATAAAAATGAGTTCCCTTATCATTGAGCTTAAACTTGAATTTGACTGCACTCATAGATATTTGAGAAGTTTGCCCCTGTCCTTAGTGGAAAGTTCTTGGGCAAATATTGCACGTACCGAGAGTAAAGACGTAAAGAAGTAAAAGCGTGCTAATTTCGGCCGGGCCGAATCTTATATACCCCCCACCATGGATCGCATCTGTCTAGTTCTTTTCCCGGTATCTCTTTTAAGGCAAACATATGATAAAAGAACAAAATTGCTATGATATTGGAACTATATGAACTTATGGTCCAATGGTCCGGACCATAGTTAACCTGAATGTTGAAGACCTTAGTAGAAGTCGTTGTGTAAAATTTCAGCCAATTCGAATAAAAATTGCGCCCTTTAGGGGCTTAAGAAGTAAAATAGGGAGATCGGATTATATGGGAGCTGTATCAAGCTATTGATCGATTCAGACCATATTAGACACGTATGTTGAAGGTCATGAGAGAAGTCGTTGTACATAATTTCAGCCAAATCGGATGAGAATTGCGCCCTCTAGAGGCTCAAGAAGTCAAGAAACCAGATCGGTTTATATGGCAGCTATATTAGGTTATGAACCAATTAAAGCCATATTTGGCACAACTGTTGGAAGTCATATCAAAACACTTCTTGCATAATTTCTGCCAAATCGAATAAGAATTGCGCCCTCTAGTGACTCAAGATGTCAAGATCCAAGATCGGTTTATATGGCAGCTATATCAGGTTATGAACCAATTAAAGCTATATTTGGCACAACTGTTGGAAGTCATATCAAAACACTTCTTGCATAATTTCTGCCAAATCGAATAAGAATTGCGCTCTCTAGTGCCTCAAGAAGTCAAGATTCAAGATAGGTTTATATGGCAGGTATATCAGATTATAGGCCTATTTAAACCATACTTAGCTCAGTTATTGGAAGTCATATCAAAACACTTCTTGCATAATTTCTGCCAAATCGGATAAGAATTGCGCTCTCTAGTGGCTCAAGAAGTAAAGACCCCAGATCGGTTTATATGACAGCTATATCAGGTTATGGACCCATTTGAACCACACTTAGCACAGTTACTGGAAATGATAACAAAACACCTCATGCAAAATTTCAGCCAAATCGGGTGAAAATTGCGCACTCCAGTGACTCAAGAAGTCAAGATTCAAGATCGGTTTTTATGGCAGCTATATCAAAACATGGATCGATATGGCCCATGATCAAAAATATATATCTCTATGGGGTCTCATGGGAATATTTCGAGGTGTTTCAAACAGAATGACGAAATTGACCCCCATCCTATGGTGCAGGGTATAACAAGTAAAAGCGTGCTAAGTTCGGCCGGGCTGAATCTTGGGAACCCACCACCATGGATTGTACTAAAATATGGGAGCTATATCTAGTTATAGATCGAATTTGACCGTACTTGGCGCAGTTGTTGAGAGTCATAACAGAACACTATATGCAAAATTTCACCCAAATCTGATAAAAATTGAGGCTTGTAAGGGCTCAAGAACTCAAATCGGGAGATCGGTTTATATGGTAGCCATATCATGTTCTTAACCGATGTGAACTGAACCTGGCACAGTTGTTGAGAGTCATAACAGAACACTATGTATAACATTTCAGCCAAATCGGATAAAAATTGCGGCTTCCAGGGGCTCAAGAAGTCAAATCGACAGATCGGTTTATATGGGCGCTATATCAGGCTCTTGACCGATTTGAACCATACTTGGCACAGTTATTGGAAGTCATACCAGAACATTTTGTGCAAAATTTCAGCCAAATCGAAAAAGTTGAGGTTTCCATTGGCTCAAGAAATCAAATCGGGAGATCGGTTTATATGGCCCATATCAGTTCAGATGTGTGATAGCTGACACATTAACCAACCCTCTGATTTGAATTCGTAAAACTTCTTTGGGATCTAAGAAGTAAATTTTATTGTTCAACGCTCAAATTGAAATTCTAAAGATATACCCATGACTTAGATAGATAGATTTATTTTTGATGTTGGTGTAATTCGATTTATAGGTATGAAATATGTTACATTACTGATTGAAAAGGATTTACAACGATGCCATATTACGAAATTAATTTATTATTGAGAATTGTGTATATCGAATTCTCACACATCACTCACTCAATGGTTGTGAATCCATGTTTTAATTCAGAAACAAGAACCACTAACGCAACCATTAAAAATGAGGTCTATTTTGAATACAAGTTCAATAAATTGCAATAAAATTGACTATGAAAAATAATATTTAGATAACACTTATTTCCTTAGTTACCAGCATTTGTGCAAACCGCCTTGCCGTGGCATTTACCTTCAGTTATTAATGAAAACTAGGTGATTTTATTAACAAAAAAAAAACCCATTGCAAGTTAAGGTAGTCATATTTATTTATATGGAAATACAATACAAATAAATTGTTTACAAATCCACAGATTCTACAGGTATGGCCCCCACACTAGTCCTCCCTGTATGATAATGTGCCAAACAAGAAAAACAACCTTCGCCGCAGTTGGCCATAATTTGATGTTGATTTTGTAAATATAAAGCCTATCTTATATTTGCATAACAATTAGTTTGTGCCACCGGATTTAAGTGTAACAATTTTTATGACAATAACAGCGATAGTTATATAAAAGGAAAATTTCACAATGTTAAAAATCTATATAAATATATAAAATTTGAATTTTTATCGAAAAATTTTCCATCGAAAACCTGAAGTTTTATCATAAATTTTAAATTTTATTGAACATTTGAATTTCCATTAGAAACCTAAAGTTTTATCGAAAATTTGATTTTTTATCGAGAATTTGAATTTTTATCGATATTTTATATTTGTATCGAAAGCTTTAATTTTTTTTTGAAATTTGAAATTTTTATCGATAATTTAAATATTTATCGAAATTTTAAATTTTTTATCAAAAATTTAAATTTTTATCTAAAATTTTAATTTCTATCAAAAAATTAAATTTTTATCGAATATTCAAATTTTACTCGAAAATTTAACTTTTATCGAAAATCAAAAATTTTAATTTTAATCGAAAATTAAAATTTTATCGAATATTTAAAAATTAATCGAAAATTTTAATTTGTATCGAAAATTGTAATTTTAATCGAAAATTTTGATTTTATCGAGAATTTGATTTTTTATCAATATTTTAAATTTGTATCGAAAGTTGAAATTTTAATCGAAAATTTATCGATAGTTTAAATTTTTATTGAAATTTTTTATCGAAAATTTAAAATTTTATAGAAATTATAAATAACATTTTTGAATTTTAATCGAAAATTAAAATTTTATTGAAAATTTAAACTTTACCGAAAATTTTAATTTTATTGAAAATTCAATTTTTTTTTTGTTAAAATTTATAATTTTATTTATTTTATTTTAATTTTCATCGAAAGTTTTAATTTTCTTCGGATCTTTCAATTTTCATCGAAAATTTGAATTTGTATTAATAATTTTAATTTCCATTGAAATTTTGACTTTTTATCTAAAATTGTAATTATCGAAAATTTTAATTTCAACAAAAATTTGAATTTTTGTAGAAAATTTTAGTTTTCATCGAAAGTTTTAATTTTCATCGCAAGTTTTAGTTTTCATCGAAAGCTTTAATTTTCATTGAAAATTTTAATATTCAACGAAAATTGTAGTTCTCATCGAAAATTTTAGATTTTATCGAATATTTGAATTTTTATCGAAAATTTAAATAATCGAACAATATAAATTTTATCTAAAATTTTAATATTCGAAAATTAATGTTTTCATCGAAAAATTTAATTTTCATCAAAAATTTTAATTTTCATCGAAAATTTTAATTTTTATCAAATATTTTAATTTTCATCCAAAATTTTAATTTTCATCGAAAATTTTAATTTTCATCGAAAATTTTAATTTTCATCGAAAATTTTAATTTTCATCCAAAATTGTAATTTTCATAGAAAATTTTAATTTTCATAGAAAATTTTAATTTTCATAGAAAATTTTAATTTTCATAGAAAATTTTAATTTTCATAGAAAATTTAAATTTTTATCGAAAATTTTAATTTTTATCGAAAACGTGATTTTTTGAACATCTTCCATCTCGAGATTATATTCAATGATTTCTATTCAAAGAATAGCATAGCGAAGAAAATATAAAAGTTGAGCAAGTGTGTGTTGTTATTTAAAACACTTTGAGTGGCTAGTGTATCATGATTTCTGTAACGCCATGTAATTTCATCAGCACTTTTGCAAAATTAATTGAGGTGCCATATATACCCAAATACTATTGAGTACGGAGTAGAGCACGCTTTTGTTTTGACACAAGGCTCAATAGGTCCTCCAATTGTCCTTAGCGCAGCAAGAGAAAAGAAAACCTTATTTCCACTATTTCCATACAACTAATATCGAACACATATCGAAAACGGTAAATTTTATCGATAATTGTCATTTTTATCGAATATAAAAATTGTTATCGAAAATGTTTATTTCAATCAAAAATTTGTGTATCGAAAATTTTAATTTTCATCGAAAACTTATTGTTATCGAAAATGGTAATTTTAATCGAAATTTTTAATTTTCATGTAAAATTTTAATTTTCATCTAAAATTTTAAATTTTAATCGAAAATTTAATTTTTATCTGAAAGTTTAATTTTCATGCTTCCTTAGCGCAACAAAAGAGAAGAAAGCCTTATTTCCTCTATTCCCATACAAACTAATCACTAATGCTAAGAACAAAAAAAACACATATCGAAAACTGTTAATTTTATCGATAATTGTAATTTTTATAGATTATGCAAATTTTTATCGAATATGTTTATTTCCATCAAAAATTTTAATTATATCGAAAATTTTAATTTTCATCGAAAATTTGAATTTCCATGGAAAATTTTAAAATTTTATCGAAAATTTTATTTTTATCGCAAATTTAAAATTTTATCGAAAATTTTAATAATTAAAAATGTTAACTTTCATTGAAAATTTGAATTTTTATCGAAGTTTATGGTTTTCATCGAAAATTTGTATTTTCATGGAAAATTTTTAATTTTTATTGAAAAAATTGAATTTTCATTGATAATTTAAATTTTCATTGAAAATTTGAATTTTCATTGAAATTTTGAATTTTCATTGAAAATTTGAATTTTCATTGAAATTTTGAAATTTTATTGAAAATTTGAATTTAATTGAAAATTTGAATTTTCATTGAAAATTTTAATTTTCATTGAAATTTTGAATTTTCATTGAAATTTTGAATTTTCATTGAAAATTTTAATTTTCATTGAAAATTTGAATTTTGAATTTTTGTTGAATTTTCATTGAAAATTTGAATATTCATCAAAAATTTGAATTTTCATCAAAACTTTTAATTTGCTATCGAAAATTTGAATTTTCATTGAAAATTTTAATTTGCTATCGGAAACTTGAATTTTCATCGAAAATTTGAATATTTATCGAAAATTTGAATTTTCATCGAAAATTTTAATTTTTATCGAAAATTTTAAATCCCATCAAAAATTTGAATTTTCTTCGAAAATTTGAATTTTCATCGAAAATTTCCACTTTCATCGAAATTTTGAATTTCCATCAGAAATTTCTTATTCATGCTTAACGTGTAAATCGTTCGTAAAGAGACCACAAACAATTTTTTTAATTTTTTACATGAGGTTATATAATTTTATGCACTTATTGAAGGCGTTCTACTTAGTGATTATGGTAATTTTATATATCTTTGTATCGAAGTGCTTGTGAAATGTTGATCTATAAATATTTAAATTAATAATTTTACAACTCATTACTTAACTCACTGCCTCAAATCATAGATAGGAATAACTAGTACAACTCAGCCACCTAACCATGTCCATGTGAAAATCTTAAATAACTATTCGAATTATGAATTAGTAAAAATGGATTGAATTGTATAAATAAGAGAATAATTAACACGTGCTGGGTTGGTGTTTGTTTTTAGTTTACTATAACCACCACCATAGAATGGGGAGCATACTTACTTTGTCGTTCCGTTGTTCAGAAATTTATTTCTTATACCCTATAAAGTGCACTGAATAATGGGAATTGAATGGAGCCAATTTTTTCTATGAAATCAAATAAAATTTTTTATTATTTTTGAAAATATATATTTTTGACAAAATTTTGTAAAAAAAAAAATAGTTTTGAAAAAAAGCTCTAAGAAAATCTAATTTATTAAAAATTTTTCTAAAAAATAAAATTTTGGGAAAATTTTCCATAAATGTCGAAGAAAAATTTTCTTGAATTATGAAGAATTAACAAAATTTCTAAAAATTTGAAAACAGTTTATATATCTTTAACTTTAAAGTTTTCTACAAAACTTAGAGTATCACATATTCAACTCCAACTAGCTATTGTACCTTTTAAGGCTTTAACAATATTGGGAAAATATTTCAAATTCATAGTTTGCTACATGAAATGCTAAGAATGATCATAACAAAGTTTCATAGCAATTTTTGCAAACTTTTGATTGATTTATTAATGGATTATGTTAATTGAATGCTAAGTAATACGGTAATGTTAGTAAGTTAATCAATTCAAACTAGAAAATCAACAAAATTTAATTTACAACTCTCAGTTCGTACTCAAAAAAAAAAAAAAAAAACGAAGGATTTTAAATTTGGATGTCTAGGGGCTTGTTGGTGCCATGGTACGATGAAATACAAATTTCTTTTATGACTTCAATTATCGCAATTAACATTTCCTAAGAGAGAAAAAAATAACGATAGTCTTCTCTTATTGTCGTTGCTGTTATTTGTTTAATAACAATTGTCAATTTGTTATTAAGTCCATTTGTTTGTCTTTGAGAACGGAAATATTCTGTGTTGACATTTACGCCTTTTACACAAAGTGTATCAAAATGATATGGCATTGACATTGACCTAACATCCCCATGGGGAGGGTAGAGTTGGAAACGGAAATTATTGCTTTTAGAGTCTCATGTGACACAATATGTGAAAGGTTTTTTAAAAAATCAATTTGACGTCATCTTGGGATATGTGGTTGTTGTAGGTGCCAAGCAATTCTATTAACGTTTAAATTATTTGCTTTTCAATTCTAAAATTGATTTTGTTATAGAAAGACAGACAGACAAACATTCGCATGTTGGTGTTAGTGTTAATCAATTGTGTCCACATCATTCGTTTATTCAACCGAATGTGTCGCAGACGAAGAAGTGTTAATTGTCGATAGAAACTATTTTGGCTTCTTTCTTTTTGCATTAAATTGTAGAATTTTTAGCAACTGAGTCTTAATAAGAAGTAATTGAGAAGAAAAATGTGAGAGATATTTTTATATTAAAAAATATTCACAAATTGTCCGTGTTGCTTAGATTGGCTTGAAAAGGCAAAAATGTCTATAGATGGCGCTATTGAATGCACGCCCTGGTTTTTGTCTTTGCTACAATAATTTTTTTAAATGGTATAATTTACGATAATTACGTACTGGAACATTGTATTATTTCGTTTTAAGCATTTAGAAGACTAACATCCGCAATAAAATCAAATATTTATAAATAAAGCAATACATAAAAATTAAAATTTTGCAGAACTCTATGAAAATTAATTTCTGATTAAACTTTCTATACAGTGGAAAAGTATTAAAATCTTGTCATAGGAGAAGTCATCGTGAAAAACCTCAGCCAAATTGGAGAAAAAAAACTGCGCCCTCTAGAGGCTCAAGATGTCAAATCGGGAGATCTGCTTATATGTACGTCAACTATATCAGGTTATGAACCGATTCGGATAATGCTTGGCGCAGATATCCAATATCTATGCAAAGCATGGTCATAAGAGAAGTCATCTTGAAAACCCTCAGCCAAATCGGATAGGAAATGGGCACTCAAGAGGCTCAAGAAGTACGGTTTATATAGGAGCTATATTAGGTTATAAAGCAATCGGATTATACTAGGCACAGATATTAGAAGTCAAAGGAGAAGACTTCGTACAAAATTTCAGCGAAATCGGATTATAATTGCGCCCTCTAGAAAGACGCTCAAGAAGGCAATTTTGGCGATTGGTTTATATGAGAGCTATATCAGGTTATGGACCAATTCGGATCATACATGGCACATATATTGGAGGTCATAAGAGAAGTCATTGTTCAAAACATCAGCAAAATTGAATAAGAATTGCGTCCTCTAGAGGTTAAAGAAGTCAAATCGGTAGATCAGTTGATAACGGGTTATGAACCGATTCAGTCCAGATTTTGAAGGTCATTAGAGAAGTCATCGTGCAAACTCTCAGCCAAATCAGATAATAACTACGCCCTCTAGAGGGTCAAGAAGTAAAATCGGGAGACCGGTTTATATGGGAGCTAAATCAATTTTTAGACCGATTCAGGTCAAACTTGACACAAATGTTAGCGGTTTTAAAAGAAGTCATCGTACAAAACCTCAGCCATATCGGGTTAAAATTGCGCCCTCTAGAGGCTCAAAAAGTCAAACCGATAGATCCGTTTTAATGGGAGCTATATCTAAACTTGGATTGATTTCGTTTATATACAATCCCAACCGACATCAATGAGAAGTATTTGTGCAAAACTTTGAACGTCTAGCTTGACCCATTCGAAAGTTGGAGAACTTTCGACAGACGGATGGACAGACTTGCGTAGATGGACCTTAAACGCAATGATTCTCAAGAATATATATAAACCAGCATCCCGGTGGTCCGCTTCGTTACCCGCTTTATAATCTAGGACTTCCAAAAACCTAGGCTCCATCTGAACAGAAAGAAAAATTTTGATACCAAAATGTATGAATTTTTAATAGATCATTGAGTCACCAACTATTTATTTCTTAGTTGTACCTATATGTAAAATTTCAGACCCCTAGCTCTATGAAGAAAGTACCAAATGGTACTAATTTTGGTACCAAAATATGCGAATGGTGAATAGATTATTTAGCTACCCATCCTATATTTCTTACTTGTACCTACATGCCTCTAGCTCCATCTGAACAGAAAGTACCAAATGAAAACAAAAGGTACAAATTTCTAAGTTTTACCTACATGCCAAATTCAGGCCACTAGCGCCATCTGCACAGAATGTACCAAACGGTACCAATATTGGTACCAAAATGTACGAATTGTAAAAAGATCATAGTCACTCATCATATTTTCCTAATTATATCTGCATGCAAAATTTCAGACCTCCAGCTCTATCAACAAAGATAGTACCAAATGGTAACAATTTTGGTACCAAAATGTACGAATTTTGAATAGATCTTTTAGTCACCCATCAAATATTTTCTCAAATTTCAAACCTCTAGCTCCTTCTGTAAAAAAGTACCAAATGGTACCAATTGCGGTGCTAAACGTACGTTTTCTCCCCCTACCAGTACTATTTTTCCATTTTTCTTTTCACCATCATCCTTTTGCCGCTATCCTTCCGCCCCGTACAAAGTTCATCCATTTCCTACCTTTCAGGTACTTTTTTTAGTACTTAAATGTGCTAATTTCTAAAAACACTTATAAGGATGCCAAAGTGTACCCAAATTCCAAAATTCAGAGCTCTAGTTCAATTTACAAAGGAAGTAGCAAATAATACCAATAGCGGTACTAAACGTACTTTTTCGCATTTTCGGTACGATTTTCCAAATTTTTTTTCTTCAAGACATATTTTCTCGAGACGTTCTTTATTTTTTTTAGCCTAAGAACATTCTCCTAGCCCTATCTGTTCGCCCTGGGCAAATAGTAGCCATTTTCGTACTTATTGGTACTTTTTAGTACCAAACCCGGCCTTATCTGGCGCCTTCGACCCAAGACCAACATTCGTGCAAAATTTCATAATACTAGCTTTAGCCGTTGGAGATTATGGGCTTTTAGATCAATATTTCGAGGTGATGGAGGGTATAACCAGTAAAAACATGGTCAGTTAAGGCTGTATAGGAATCCGAAAAAGACTTACTGGGATAGACTCAGGAGCATATACAAGTGCCCTAGAGACATCGGAAATCAAGTCTACAAAGTGCCCGAAAAGAAGGTCCAGAATGGGTAACTAATCGCAAGACGAACCTATTGTGATGGGCATCGAAATTAACGGTACTCAAGAGGGCAAAAGGAGGCTCTTGAACAATGCGAAAAGAGAGCACATGGCAAAGACGGCTAGCTGGCAGTGCTGGTATGAACATTGTGCAGTCCTGGTCAGGTTTTTAAAGCTGACAAGTAGAGCGAAGAGCAGTTCCTGGTCGAAGTTCTGCCGTAAATTGCAGAGTACTAGTGAGCCGTCGAGTTTGAGCAAAGTGTTCTCGAAGGATCTCAGCACATCAAATTCTCTGAGGAGGGAGGAATAAACTTACACCGAGAGCAACCAGAAGACGGTGGAACTACCGATGGGGGCACACTTTCCAAGGAGACAAGATATCGCAATACTCACAGGAGCTGCATCTCGGCAACTCATCGGCTTCTGCTGCCTTGTTGTTCTTCAGTCAGGTCACAGCTACTTGGATCTCATTCTGACTAGGAGGTAAACATTTTATACCATCATCAGGGATTGAATTGTTGAAGTTGATTTTTTTTCGAGTTGCTTTTGTGGAGTTTGTGTGCAGTTGTATTTTTGCAACGTGACGCTCAAAACCAAAGCTCAACACGTACATTCTCTTCTTGACGCTTGAAAGCGATCGTCATCCTTTGCTGCCAGACGTAAGATGTGTTTTTAGTCGTCAACGTTTAAAATTTTTTTAACTTTTGCGACTTTTTATTTTGACATTTGTTTGCAGAGTTGCAATATTCAAGCGCTCATTCTATTTCGGCCTCAACTTTGTAAGCGCAGCTCTTGTCATTTTGTACCCTATTGAGTCACACCTATACTCGTAGACGGTTACTTACTTGACTGCTTTTGACATCATTGCCATGTGCTGCATGACATTTATGATGCTTTGAGATTTGTATCTTTGTGTTTTGAATAAAAACTTGGACATTGGAATGTTCCGATAAAATTTAATAAATACCACAGTTGATATGCTTATATCTGCATTACATTTAAATATTAGTTTATGATAAAAAAAGGTTTTGTTGCATAAATAAAAACATTTTATATATAAATTTGCTATATAAAATTATATTTTCTAATTACATTCTTCTATTAATGATGTAGGTTTGTGATTTACCAAACTTTGTGGTGGTATCAGCATTGTTCTTGACGGCTTCGCATTAACATTCTTTTGGAAATAGGTATTAAAATAACACATAATAATGCCACTGCTCACCGCAGCCGTGGCAAACATTGTCATGGGTAATAAATAGTGAATTTTTCCTATTACCAAAGTGAAAGGAACCACAGTCAACCAAAAACCGCTGAAACATCCTGTGGACAGCATTAGCATAGGTCTTTTCTCTGGCGCAACCATTTGGCCTGAGCAGGCGGTTAATACAACCAACACAGCGGAATTTAACATCTTCAAGATGAGCCAAAACAACAGCTCATAGCCGGCTTTGCGAGATTCTTTGACTGAAAAAAAAATGTAAAAATTAAACTTTTTGAAGGTTGTCGTAGAAGGTGGTTAACATGATTTTAGATAGCTTAAAAAAATATGGCAACATTATCGATAACAGCTGGGATTGTCAAAGTGATGTTCAGCTGATACAATTATCGAAACACCGTGGCAGACCATTTCGATAAAGTTAAAGGTAATAACCGTAGTTAAAACTACCATAGCAAGACTATTAACAAATTAGTCTTAAATTTTTCCGTATGCGCTACTTACCATTCATTGAAACGTCTTTTTTCATGATTCAATATGCAAGAACTTTTATCAAGTCAATTTCTTTCATTTCTTATTAAGGAGTGATAGTACGAGTAGGGCATGCGGGAAATATGATGAGACGTTGGAGCATTTCCTTTGTCATTGCCCGGCTTTCGCGTCTAACAGATACCGGCTCTTAGGTGGGGACACAATACCAGTCATGAACCAACTTAGAAGCGTGGCATGGAAAAAAATTAAGAATTTTAAGTAAGTAGCACGGAATTCCTAAATTAAATTTCCTTTTTGGAGGTTACTTTTTATTGTGTTTAGAGCGCACAACAAGCCAATTACTGGTTTAGGTGTATGTTCATAGTGACATGGGGCGGATTAACATCCGCACCCTCTTTTCGACCTAACTTATTAAGGACATATAAGCAATTTAAGTTATTCGTTTGTTTCGCATAAGCCTTTGCTTTTAAGGAG
The DNA here is from genome assembly GCF_963082655.1 of Stomoxys calcitrans. Lineage (NCBI taxonomy): Eukaryota > Metazoa > Arthropoda > Insecta > Diptera > Muscidae > Stomoxys > Stomoxys calcitrans. The sequence goes on from NC_081553.1 coordinate 210,938,399, forward strand.
ATATAAGAATTTTAAGTTATTTAAATTTTTAAGTCGTCATGTTATGGCAGGTTTTAGGGCAAAAATTGAGGTAGTCATTATATTTTCTACCGATTTCAAATAACATCACCTTTACACTCTTAAACATAATTAAAAATCAAAAGTTTTTTAGTTTACTTACCATTATTTGGTGATAACCATATAAAATATGTGGTAACACCTGCAATTATCATTAACCATCCAGAGCATAACCAATGGCGCCTTGTATAGAGAATTATGTAAAGACCCATGGCTATGCCCAACATTTCCGCTAATCCTATTCGAAAAATACAATTATTGTTCTTTAAGCCATAGAAAAGCGAAACCATATTCAAACTCATTTCACCCACCCAAGCAAAATGTATTAACATGCATATGTTTCACACCCAATAGGCGAATCATCAAAATCATCACTGTGTAGATGACAACCGAAACGGCCCACAACCAATGTAGCAGGGCTATAAAACGTCTAGGCGTCTTGCCATCCCATATGGTCCAATAGAGATGTTTTTTACCTTGCTGCAGATCCCAAGATTGTTGTTCCAAACGTGTTGCAACATCTAAAGGAATTTCTTTGTTATTTATTCTGGCTGATTGTACCAAAATTTGAAGAGTTTCATTTATATGGCCCTGCTTCAATAACCAGCGAGGACTATCGGTTATCCATCTGAAATGATTTGAATTAATTAATAATAGTTTTGTTTTAGGAAGATACATATATCAAGTGGTTCACCTATGAGGTATTATAAATAGCAAAAGTGATGATGATATGGCAATATATAAGGAATTCCAGCTATCACAGTATAAAGTCACTCCAGGTAAGAGTATGAGACCAATCGAGGCAAAGAGATCGGAAAGAGTGTTGGTTATCATTCTTTGACGGCCAAAAGTTATATCGGATACTGAAAGGGAAATATATTTAAGAAGTAATGTAGGATACTGAAATGGATTAATTTTGGTAAGAGCAAAAATAACACTGGTTTAATGAACATAAATAAGGCAAAAATTAAAAGAGGGCATTTTAAAAAAAGAAACAAGTAAAAGTAACAAGGATTCTGCTAAAAATTTATATAAATAAATTTAGTTGAAGGGCATAATTTTATTCTATACATACCAAACTTCTGTCTAACCAGCAAAAATTAAAGCTTCTAGGAACCCAACAAGGATAGTAAGTAGACAGGTTTATATGGGAGCTATATCAGGTTATAGACCGTGCTTAGCACAGTTGTTGGAAGTCGTAACGGAAATCCGCATGCAAAATTTCAGCCAAAATCGAACAAAAATTGCGGCTTGTAAGTGCTGGAGAAGTCAAATCGGGAGATCGGTTTATATGGGAGCTATATCAGGTTATAGACTGATTTGTACTGTACTTGGCATAGTTATTTAAAGTCATAAGAAATCACTACATGCTCAATTTCAGGCAAATCGGACAAAAATTGCGGCATGTAAGGGCTGAAGAAGTCAAATCGGGAGATCGGTTTATATGGGAGCTATACCAGGTGTTTTACCGATTTGAACCGTACTTGGCACAATTGTTGGAAGTCATAACAGAACACTACCTGCAAAGTTTCAGCCAAATCGGACAAAAATTGCGGATTGCAGGGTCCAAAAAGTCAATGACCCACATTCATATTAAGTATCTGTGCAAAATTTCAAGCTGCTAGCTTTAGGCGTTAGACCGCTATCGTGATTTCGACAGACCGGCGGACGGACGGACATGACTGGATCGACGCAGAAGATCGAATCTATCAAGGATATATATACTTTGTGGGGTCTAAGACGAATATTAGGAGGTGTTACAAACGGAATGACTAGATTAGTGTAGTGGTGATGGGTATAAAAAACTACAATCATAGTGTGTAAAAACAGAAAATATCGCTTTTGTAGTCTAGTTGTTCAACACTGATTTTTTGAAAATACAATAGTATTTTTATAGGCTTTTAAAGTTAAGTTAAAGTTCAGGCTATCGATTAAGGTATATATTCAGGGTAAGGCAGATTCATCATGATGTAGTGTTCCGGTGTATAAGCGAAAATTGTGTGTTCGTTGCGTTAGTGTTATAAAGTAATTGATAAAACTTATTCTTCTCAAAAGGTGACTGACAATGACTGCTTGTCCAACGCTTGGTTGAGATTTTCAAAACTTGCACTGTGATAAGTCCCTCATTGTTGGCAATTTGAGCATTTGTTATTTAGATGTTTTGTTATGATTTCTGATGGTTCATCCACCCACTAATTACAGGCTTCATATTCTACATTCATCGCCAACCATACCATTCAATCCCATGGCAGCCGGTTGTACGTACCGGTTGCCGCCTCAGTGTACAACACACTGCTACAACGACGTCGACCCTTATCATTGCTTTGAAGTTAGTGGGCAATATCTTTGCATGGTTTGTAGTCTAGGCGTCTGACGGGGATTCTGGTTATAACTCACATTCAACGGTTTTTCGATGTTACACCAGGTCAACATACGATGTATTTTATCCAGGCTAAGACCTAAGGCAATCATAAAATCGCCACCAATTACAAATTTGGCTACAATATCGGCCATTATAAACTCATGGTTTACGGATATATCGGCGATAGCCAGCTTCAGAACGGCCTATTATTCTACTGTTGTGGACTCACTCCGAGGCCGTACGCAATTTGACTCCATTTAAAGGAGATTTAATGGCTCGTCGAAGGTTTTTTCAATTACTATGATATCGTCCAGGTATATTAGGCACGACTTCTAGTGAAGCGCCTTAAATGCTCGCTCGATAAGTCTCTAAAAAGGTAGCTGGAGCATTGCAAAGTTCAAATGGCATAACGTTTGAATTTTCACGGGCTATCCATTAACGCAAAATTTCCGTTTTTCTTTACCTTTCTCTGTTATCTCTAACTGCCAATAACCACTCTGCAGGTCAAGGGTGGAGAACCATTTTGTTGCGGCGAGGTTGTTCGATGTGTCATAAATTCTTGGGAGTGGGTAGCAGTCCTTTTTGGCGATATCTTTGAGCTTTCTTTAATCCACACTGAATTGAGTGCTTGCGTCTTTCTTTTTAACCGGTATCACTGGGGAGTACACCGGACTTGGTGATAGTGCTGTAACACCACTTTCCCCTATATCCCTTACCAGCTTCTGGACTTCGTCGCTCTTTGCCAGGAGCATGTTTCATAGGTATTATATTTTGTTAGATTGGTTTCTTTCTCAATTTTTATTCGTAGGACAAAAGCTGAAATGTGTTTAAAATTAAATCTTCGCTTCGATAACCACCGCTGAAAATTTTTCTGATGTTCACGCCGGGTTTTGAAATCTGGCGTTCAGCGTCATAGACTAACCTCTGCGCCACGGCGGCTTCCAATTAGGCCGAATTATAAAACTTTTTCAAGATAATGATTCAAGAGTTCGTGTTGCTGAGATACGAACACAAAACGGAACATGACTGCGGTGAGACGAGCGACGGCCACAGAAAAGAAATTTAGCTTATGTAAAATAAATATCACACTCGAAATTGGTGCTTATCGAGAACCAAGAGGCTCCTTTGAAAAAATAATCATCTCGCGATATTACACACCGATCGACATAATGAATCATCAAACAAATTATCATTACTAGATTTGAAACCATCAACTCATGACTCTGGGGAGCATGCAACTTCTTGCTAAACTTTAAATGTTAGTTCACATTAATGTGTCCAAGTGACAACCTAAAACTTTTGCGAAATGAGCCATCCCATCGTCGCTGTGAAGTTACTTTTCTTAACTTGTCGACAACACACCAACTTTCTAATGTTAGCAATCGCCTTAGTCAACGGCCTAGAAGCCAAGTTTTTTCTTCTCTTTGCACTAGGCCACTCATTAACTCCTGGGCTAAGCTTTGAATTCCACATACCAAGCTAGAATCCATGTTTTTCTTCTCTTTGCGCTAAGATACTCATTAACTCCTAGGGTATGCTTTGGATTGGCACATACCGTAGTCTTAGACGGTCTTGAGAAGAGATTGAATCTTCAAACAACTAAGAAAGATGACAAAATCGATTGCATATTAAATTTACAATCATACTATGATCCATCCATGAAGATTCAAATTGACGGTGTGAAAAAGTTCCTGAAAAAAGGTTCAAATCAGTCTACAATCACGTTGCCGATCTGCGGGATCCAAACTTTTTTCAGCCAACCTTTTGTCTTTTCTTGAAAGCTGGCCCTATACAGATGTCCTCAAAAACTGCCATCGCATGAAGTTCTGTCTTCGGTTGGACAATAACTGTATCATGGTCACTAAAAAATATTCCATTCCTGTGAAGGCGGCGGCAAGTTAAACTGTGTTTAACAATCTTCAAACTTTGAGAATTTGATTTTTTTGTGATGTGACTTCAAAATCACAATGTAAAACTTTGTGAATTCCAATTTTACATACATGTTTATAAAGATATGGCAATACTTTATCCAATCTCAGCCAAATGAAAAAAAAAAACCTTTTACTCAATTGGATAATGAGTCCCCACTTAATCATTTGTTCCCTGTAAGGTTCTAGCTGAATTTAAAATGGCATGCACTTCTTTAATGCTCGCTGGCTACCCCTATTGTATGCATTATCAACTGATATTTAAGCAGCCGTAGCGGAAAGAAGCAGCGAGCGCAATGAACTCTTGAATAGCATACTGAAAATTTTATTTTACTTCCTTATTCTCTTCCTTAAGGTAGGGATTACTTGCATATTGGACTAACATTTTGGAGTGAATTTATAGGCGTTTTTAGATGGATTTTGCAGAACACAAATGACGAGATACGCTTTGATAGATAAAAAATAACCTTCGTATAGAAGTTAAAAAGGACAGGCCGCATTGTAAACGAGGAAATACAAGCATTTTAAGTTCTTTGATTGTTAATTCCCCTCAGTAGATAGCCAATTGCCTTTGTAGACATTGCCATATAAATTTAATCAAAGTTTTTATTTGGTTTTCGCTCGGAAATCGCAATTGGAATCTTAACCAACCTTAAGTTTAATCAACCAACTAACGTTCGCTGGGTTATCATGTTTTTAAGTCACGACGATATATTTAACACATGGAGCGTGAAACAGGCAGGTGTTGGAACATTTAATACTTTAACGAGGCACACATAAGTATAATAAAGTTCCAATTTTAAAACCGGTATTATGATTCGTAAGTGAACGCTGAAGCTTTATTGCTGTGTAAAATTTGGGAAAATTTTTGGTGACTTGCAAAATTGACAAACAAATCGCCTGCAGTTAAATAAATGTTTTTGTCGTGTGCTGATTATATGTTTGACACACTCGTAATGTGCTTTGGGGGAATTAGGTTTTAATTAATGGTAAACACAAAGACCTTTGAATAGCTCTGTGGCAAATGACTTAAGAGAAGCATTATCTTATAACTTTGGAATTATAAAGGTTTTGCCTGCAGATTCTGGATTTCTATATAAATAGTCCATATTTGATTGAATTTTTAAGCATTTTGTTGTCTGTTTCAAATTTCTGTCAAAGAGTCCCCAAGGTTCTTGCTAGAGTTCAAACCAAGGCTTCAGGTTCATAGGCGGACATACTGGGCTTTGCGCCATGGAGCCACTATACATAGTCTTTTCATGCCATAGTTTTAAATCTGAACTACGGGTGGGTCAATCTAATAATTCAATCGAATTTGACTGGTTGTTGTCTTTCAGGAAATTTTGGCGCTGGCAAGTGTTGAAAGTTTTGTAATTTCTTGCGTCTCTCTGATTATATCGTTCCTTAGCTTTCAAAGCAAGTAACCATTCGATAAATACTTCCTTTGTTAGATCTCGATGGTTATTGGGTTGGTATCAGCCCATAATTGGTAAATATCATTAACATCCGGCTTGGACAGTGGTTTACAAAAACCTGCAACATTTTCTGAGCCTTTCGTTGAGTCATAAACGATTTTCGATTTCATGCATGAATTGAAGTAATTGCTCTCTATTCTTTTTGGGTTACTTCCATGTTAGGGTTTAATATTACGAATCGCCATTGAATGCAGTCCCGAAGCTTATACCATAAGAATAAAATCATATAACTCACCAATTACTTTTCCTGACACAACCATAAAGGCACAAAAAACTGATGTCACACAACGATAGAAAACATGTAGAATAAATGTGGGCACCAGACCAGTTAAATTTCCGCAAACTATCTGACCAAACATGCCAATAAGCATAAGGCGCTTGGGACTTACACTGTTTGGAAAGTAAAGAAGAGAAATTTTATTAAAAAAAAAATATTAATTAGTACCTAAAACTCACACTTACAAGTCCATTATATTTAAGGCTATAAGACCTCCAACCAGGCCACCCAAGGCATGAAAGGCCTGGGTAAGGGCGACCAACATTTCACGAGAACACACCAAATCGAATTGCATTACCAACGAGGAATATTCCGCTCTATGTTCGAATTCATCGCAGGGTATGCGTTTTTCATAAGACAACTGTTTTGAATTGTTATCAGAGTTGTTAAGACCATGTTGATCTTCTGGCGGAGTATAATAGCATTGATCTATATAAAATTCTCTATCTGTCTTCTCCAGAGCTTCTTTAGCACCATATAGACTTCTTGGCATAGAGCTGTTCGCACCGTTAGTCACGGGGGGTATGCAAAAATATTCCTTTGTTAATGGCACTGGAGCGGTGAAACTGATGCAAGCCGTAAACCATGTTGCCGGTATCTTACATAGGAATATAAAAATTATAGTACGTAGTTGCCATTTGCCAAAATTTCCGGTGATTTCTGCCACGACATCACAATCTGCACTTGAGGTCATCAGGTTATGTGTTTGAGCTCTGCCCAAGCCCGTTGTATGCTGAGTCGTATGTTGTGATAAAGACTGCCACTTTCGAACTGACGTCCCAAGTTGTTTCGGCAAAGCAATTAAGCCATCGAAGCGCATCGAATAACTTGGTTTGTATGAGCGAAACTTCCATGACGTTTGAATACTAATGGATGGCGTGTGTGTGTGTGTGTAGGAATGTTTTTGTTTGTTTTGCTAAACAGTTAACATCTGTTTTTTGCGGTATGCGCTCTTTATGTGTATGTATATCAGTTTGTTGGGGAAAAGCATGGCTTGCGCTCTTTCCGTCTGAGTCGTTAGACTGCAGGTGAATAGATGTTGTTGCTGCTCTTACCTGTGGGGAAGCTCTGTTGACATTAGTCATTTGATAGACGCTGCCAATGAAATATTATGGTGCAATTAGGCGGGTGTTAACTGGGTTAAATACGATTATTTGCTATAGAGCATTTAAAAAATGTATGTGATTGCAATTGAATGGCAGAACAGCAATGATTTCCCAGATTCTGTGGCATGCACAAAGAGACTGGCAATTAAAATGGGGAACTCCTTAATGGTAGCAATTAACAGTTAATAATTCATGTATTGATTGAGATTACCACTACAAACATACTAATATTAAGGCGATACACTCATTTTAAGTTACCTGTAGAAAATTTTGTAGAACCGTCATTTCTGTCATTTTCATTTAAATTTTGTCAATACACAAATCTTTTAGGAAATATTAAAGTTTCATTTCTATAAAAAAATCAGTGTGTTTGCCCAGGTCAACGGAACCCGTAATTCAACAGTTCGATATTTGTGCTATCCCGCGGTGTGTTCTCGAACAGGCCACCACTGAACATGAACGTGTTTACCACGCGGTGTGCTCACGCAGGACACCAGTCTTCCCTCACGACATAACATGATCCGAGCTATATCGCAGTGTGCTTACGCAAATGCAAATTACAAATGTAAATCGGTCGCCTAACCATCCGGCGGTGTGTTTACGTGGGCCACTAACGATCCTAAATCTGTCGCCTGTTGAACGCGACATTTTATGGGAACAGTTAGTATATTTTAGCATTGACTCAAGCCTGCGCCTCCTACCAAGTAAGGCGACATCTAACAGTTCTCAGCGTTTACGGTTTCTTACTGGTTAATGTCGATACTAGTGTAACCAATTATTGAATCACATGATTGGCAATGCAATGTGTTGATTGCTCATAACGATTTTTGTCGTTTTGTCTTTGAGACAAGGTTCGGGCTGTTATGTTCACCATAGATGAGATGGGAAGAAAATAATGAGAATGCAAACAGGGTTTGATTACAATACAGTGTACAGCAATAGATTAAACAGAGATGGGAACTTGTGCACCCGATAAAAAGCGAAAAGGGCCAGACGAATCGGAGAAAATTTCTAAGAGTTTCCTTTAGACAGACAGACAAAAGGACACGAGTGCGAGTTAGGAAGAGAGACAGGTCAAAGGAATGGATTAAACTTTAACACCAGTACCAGAGTGGTGGTGAAGGGTGTATAGAGTCTAGAAGTCAAACTGAAATATTGGTTGGCATGGTGGCAAATATTTTTAAGGTAATGGTGGTCACAAATATGTTCAAATTCACCGAAAGATTAGAATGACTCCAACCAAAAGTTTCTCCAAAAGTTGTTCGACTCAAACCGATTTTTTGAATGAAAAGTGGTTTAACTTAAACCAAGAATGGTTTGACTGGAACCAGAGTTGTTAGACTCAAACAAAGGTTGGTTTGATTTAACCAGGAGTGGTTCAATTTAAACAGAAGTGGTTTGATTTAAGCCCGACATAGTTCGATCTAAACCAGGAATTGTTTGATTTTAATCAGGAGGAGTTTGATTTTAACTAGGAGTTGTTTGATTTAAGCCAGGATGGGTTTATTTTAAAAATCGAATAGTTTGATTTAAATCAGGAGTGGTTTAATTAAACCAGGAGTGGTTTGATTTAATCCAGGAGTGGTCTGATTTAAGTCAGGAGTGGTTTGATTTAACCAAGGACAAGGATATACGCCAGAAGTTTTCTGTCTTGAACCAGGAGATGTTTGAATTAAGCCGGTAGTGGTTTGAACTAAACCAGGAGTGGTTTGATTTAAACCAGAGGAGGTTTGATTCAAACCGGGAGTGGTTTGAGTTAAACCAGGAGCGGTTTGATTTGAAGCAGGAGTGGTTTGATTTAAACCAAGAGTGGTTTGTACTAAACCAGGAGTGGTTTGACTTAAACTAGGAGTCGTTTTGTTTGAAACTCGAGTTGTTTGATTTACATCAGGAGTGTTCATAATTAAAACAGGAGCGGATTTAAAGCAGGAGTGGTTTGGTTTAAGCCAAGAGTGGTTTGAACTTATCCAAGAGTGGTTTGATTCAAACTAGGAGTGGTTCTGTTTAAAACTCGATTTGTTTGATTTACATCAGGAGTGGTCTGATTTAACCCAGGAAAGGGATTTAAACCAGAAGTTTTTGATTTGATCCAAGAGTGGTTTCATTAAACCAGGGGTGGCCTAATTTAACTAGGAGTGGTTTTATTCAAACCAGGAGGAATCAACCAGCAGGGGTTGATTTAATGCTGGAGTTGTTTGATTTGAATCAGGAGTGGTTTGATTTAAATCAAGGAATTGTTTGATTTAAACCAGAAGCTGTTTGAATTGAACCAAGAAGTTTTTGATTTAAGCCAGGAGTGTTTCGATTAAACCAGGATGCTTTTATTTAAACCAGGAGTTGTTTGATTTAAACCAGAAGGGTTTTAAACTAAACCAGGAGAGGTTTAATTTAAACCAGGAGTGGTTTGATTCAAACCAGGAGTTGTTTGATTTTAACCAGTAGGGGTTTGATTTAATGCAGGAGTTGTTTGATTTGAACCAAGAAAGGTTTAGTTTAGATCTCGAATGATTCGATTTAAATCAGGAGTGATTTGATTTAAACAAGGTGTGGTTTGATTTAAACTAGGAGTGGTCTGATTTAAGCCAGGAGTGGTTTGATTGAATCTGGGGGTATGATTTAAAACATAGGTAGTTTTGATTTTGAGCCAGCAGTGGTTTAATGTAATCCAGGATTGATTGGATTAAAACTAGGAGTGGTTTGATTAAAAAAGGGAGTAGTTTGATCTAAACCAAGAAACGATCTAATAAACCAAGAATCCTGGCAAGAATATCAGAAATAAATACCGCTCAACGAGGTGCCGCCTATAAAAAGGAGGGCCTTTATCATTGAGCTTAAACTTGAATCGGACAGGACTCATTGATGTGTTAGAAGTTGACCCTGATTCTAAAAAGGATGTTGATGGACAAATTTGTATTTGCTGTTTTTTGCGGTTTGATTTCAGCTACGATTATCAAACCACTCGGTAGGAGTTTGAGTTTTCTTTCGCACTATGTCTGTTTCTTTACTCCAGCCAGATAAGTTTTGATTTTACCAATATTTGATTGACAAAAATTGTGAAATTTTTTAAAATATACGATTTTTCAAATTTTATTTTTTTTTATTTATACACCACATCTCAGAAATTTTGTTACAAATTCTCTTAAAGTTACAAAAAATGTGAAAATCTTCTTTTCCTATCTTTTGCAGCTACTTTTTTCGCCCTCGTATCTTCTGTGTCTGCTAAATTTCCGGCCATCTCCCAAAATTCCTCAAGACTTATGGAAATTGAGGGATTATCATAGCCCATTTCGGCTGAAGAACTCTCTTCCGGACAGCTTATACACTCATCCACCGAACTAAGTTTCCTCAACAATATAGTTGAGGATTTTCTGCGATATGTATTTGGGGTGGGTATACGCCGCACCTTGGGTTGGTCATCATTGCAGAAGTGTATGTTGAGGAAACACATAAGGGCACCACTGCTAACGGCCATACTGGCAAATATGGTAATGGGCAGCAAGTGATTGACTTTCATAAATATCAGAATGAAAGGACCCAGGGTGAGCCAAAAGCGGCTAAATGCTCCAACGGAGGCCATAAGCAGGGGTCTTTTATCGGGTGTCACTAGCTCGCCAGAACAGTTGGTTAGTATAACCAAGGAAGCTGAGTTGACCAGCTTTAGGAATAGCCAAAATATCATTTCATAAGCACCTCTATGGGAATCTTTGACTGAAATGGGGAAAAATTTTATTTAAAGGACTTTTTCATCGTTGAGGTTTTTTAACTGACCTGAATCAGGTATAAACCATACAAAATAGGTAATAATGCCAGCAAATAACATTAAATAGCCTGACCATAGCCAACGATGCCTGGTGTACAATAAGAGATATAGACCCAGAAATATACCCAACATTTCGGCAAAGCCTGTGGAATAAAAATTCTTTTGATTATAACTCCCCATTTATTCCCATTTCTCGTAACTTACCCAAACATGAGGTATTCACATGCAGTTTTGTAATATCCACAAATCGTATCATTATCACCATTACACTGTAAATCACCATTGACACTGCCCAGGCCCAATGTATCAGCAGTATAAAACTTCTGGGTGCTTTTCCATCCCACAAGGACCAATAACGTACAATTGGCTTATTTTTCATATCATTGGCCATTAGCTCCAGACGTTGCTCCAAATCCAAGGGTATGGGATGATTATTGAAAGCAGCTGATTCCAGTAAAAGTTTTAAAGTGGTTTCAATGCGATTATGTTGCAACAGCCAGCGGGGACTATCCGATATCCACCTAGAAAAAGTGGAGTTTTATATTTTGATTTAATTTTATATATGAATATCGTTCCGTACCTGTGTGGAAATACAAGAAACACCAGAGAAGTTGATATGGCAACATACAGATGGCTCCAACTATCGAAAAATATAGAAATCCCTGGCAAAAGTATGAGACCAATGGAGGAGAAAAGCTCCGAGAGGGTTATGGTAATTGTTCTAGCTTTGCCAGCTGTTATATCAGAAACTGAAAGGAGAGATAAATAACAAGTAAAAGCGTGCTAAGTTCGGCCGGGCCGAATCTTATATACCCTCCACCATGGATCGCATTTGTCGATTTTTTTTCCCGGCATCTCTTCTTAGGCAAAACGGGATATAAGGAAAGATTTGCTCTGCTATTAGAGCGATATCAAGATATGGTCCGGTTTGGAACACAATTAAATTATATGTTGGAGACCTGTGTAAAATGTCAGCCAATTCGAATAAGAATTGCGCCCTTTGGGGGCTCAAAAAGTAAAATAGAGAGATCGATTTATATGGGAGCTGTATCGGGCTATAGACCGATTCAGACCATAATAAACACGTATGTTGATGGTCATGAGAGAATCCGTCATACAAAATTTCATTCCATTCGGATAAGAATTGCGCACTCTAGAGGCTCTAGAAGTCAAGACCCAAGATCGGTTTATATGGCAGCTATATCAGGTTATGGACCGATTTGAACCATACTTGCCACAGTTTTTGGATATTATAATAAAACACGTCGTGCAAAATTTCATTCCAATCGGATAAGAATTGCGCACTCTAGAGGCTCTAGAAGTCAAGACCCAAGATCGGTTTATATGGCAGCTATATCAGGTTATAGACCGATTTGAACCATACTTGGCGCAGTTGTTGGATATCATAACAAAACATGTCGTGCCAAAATTCATTCAAATCGGATAAGAATTGCGCACTCTAGAGGCTCAAGAAGTCAAGATCCAAGATCGGTTTATATGGCAGCTATATCAGGTTATGGACCGATATGGCCCATTTACAATACCAACCGACCTACACTAATAAGAAGTATTTGTGCAAAATTTCAAGCGGCTAGCTTTACTCCTTCGGAAGTTAGCGTGCTTTCAACAGACAGGCGGACGGACGGACGGACGGACAGACGGACGGACATGGCTAGATCGACATAAAATGTCACGACGATCAAGATTATATATATTTTTGGGGTCTCATACGAATATTTCGAGTAGTTACAAACAGAATGACGAAATTAGTATACCCCCCATCTTATGGTGGAGGGTATAAAAATTAAGATAATTATAGGCGGTAATGGTAGGCTAATGCATCTCTATGTTATCCCTTTCCTAAAGTTGAGGGTAGTATAAGAACCCCTTTTTTAACATGTCCGGAAAGGATACTACTTCTAAGGAAAGGCAAATTTTAGTACCCTTACTCCAGAGAAAGGCTAGTTTTGGTACCCTTGCGCTAATAAAACGGTAGTTAAAGTACCCTTTCCCTAAGTCAAAGGTTGTTTTAGTACCCTTTCTCTAAAAAAAAGGGGAGTTTTAGTACCCCTTTCCTAAGAAAATGTGGTTCTAGTGTCCTTTCCCTAAGACAAGGATAATTTAAATATCCTTTCTAAAGAAAAGGTTCGTTTTAGTACCAGTTTAAATACTCTTTCTAAAGAAAAGGTTAGTTTTAGTACCATTTCCCTAAGAAAATGGTATTGTTTTTTGTACCTTTTCTTTAGAAAAAGTGTACTTTTAGTACCAATTCTGTAAAAAAGGAAGGTTTTAGCATTCTTTCCCTACGGAAAGGCTAATTTTAGCACGCTTGCCCTTAGGAAAGGGTATTTTTAGTCCCCGCTGGCTGTTGCAACATTACCATAAGGAAGGGTAATTTAAGCACACTTTTTACTAAGGGGATAGTAAAAAGTGTACTAAATTTTTCAAAAGGTAAATTTATTGCCCTTGCACAAAGGAAAGTGTAGTTTAAATGCTCTTTCCATAATGAAGGAGAAGTTTAAGTGCACTTTCCCTAAGGAAGGGTTAGTTTAAGTGCTGTTTTCTAAAACGCAGGTGTCGTTTTAGCAACTTTGTCCAAGGGAAAGAGAAGTAGTTTACCACCCTTTTTAAAGGAAAGGCCGTTTTGCACTTTTGCAGAAATAATAAGGTAGTTTTAGTACCCTTCCTCTAAGAAAAGGGTAGTTTTAGTACCGACCTTAGGAAGAGTGTAGTTTTAGTACCCTTTCTATAAGAAAAGGGTAGTTTTAATACCCTTTCCCTATGAAGAGGGTAGTTTAAGTACCCTCTCCCTAAGACAAATATAGTTTTAGTACCCTTGCACTAAGAAGAGGGTTTTTGGTATCCTTGCGCTACAAATAGGGTGGCATTTTTGCCTTACGCTATGAAAAGGGTAGTTTTAGCACCCCTTTCCCTAAGAAAGGGGTAGTTTTAGTACCCTTTCTTTAAGAAAAGGGTGGTTTTAGTTCGCTTGCCTCCGAAAATGCTAATTTTAGTACACTCGCCCTTAGGAGTGGGTAGTTTTAGTACAACTGCCCTTGGGAGAAGGTTAGCTTTAGTACTTTTGCCCTAAGGAAGGGTTGGTTTAACCACACTTTTTACTACAGAAAGGGTATGTTTAGTTCATTTTTCTAAGGAAAGGGTAAATTAATTAAATGAAAAGGGTAGTTTTAGCCTTTCCCTAAGAAAGGGGTAGTTTTAGCAACGTTTCTATAAGAAAAGGGTGGTTTTAGTACGCTTGCCTCCGGAAAGGCTAATTTTAGTACACTCGCCCTTAGGAATGGGTAGTTTTAGTACAATTGCCCTTGGAAGAAGGTTAGCTTTAGTACTTTTGCCCTAAGGAAGGGTTGGTTTAACCACACTATTTACTACAGAAAGGGTATGTTTAGTACATTTTTCTAAGGAAAGGGTAAATTAATTAAATGAAAAGGGTAGTTTTAGAACCCTTTCTTTAAGAAAAGGGTGGTTTTAGTACGCTTGCCTCCGAAAAAGCTAATTTTAGTACACTCGCCCTTAGGAATGGGTAGTTTTAGTACAATTGCCATTGGGAGAAGGTTAGTTGTAGTACTTTTGCCCTAAGGAAGGGTTGGTTCAACCACACTTTTTACTACAGAAAGGGTATGTTTAGTACATTTTTCTAAGGAAAGGGTAAATTAATTAAATGAAAAGGGTAGTTTTAGTACCCCTTTCCCTAAGAAAGCGGTAGTTTTAGTACGCTTGCCTCCGAAAATGCTAATTTTAGTACACTCGCCCTTAGGAATGGGTAGTTTTAGTACAATTGCCCTTGGGAGAAGGTTAGTTTTAGTACTTTTGCCCTAAGGAAGCGTTGGTTTAACCACACTTTTTATTACAGAAAGGGTATGTTTAGTACATTTTTCTAAGGAAAGGGTAAATTAATTACACTTGCCCAAAGGAAAGTGTAGTTTAAGTGTCTTTTCCGTAAGGAAGGGTTAGGTCAAGTGTCCTTTTCTTTAACGCAAGTGTCGTTTTAGTACATTTGCCGAAGGGAAAGTGTAGTTTTATTACCCTTTTTTAAAAAAAAGGCCGTTTTGCCCTAAGAATGGGGTAGTTTTAATACCCATTATCTAAGGAAAAGGTAGTGTTAATACCTTGGTCCTAAGAAAAAGGCTAGTTTTAGTGTAATTTCCAGAAGCAAAGTTTAGTTTTAGAACCTTTGTCCAAAGAAAATGGTTGTTTAGTACCCCTTCCTTAAGGATGGGGTAGTTTTAGTACCCATTCCCAAGGGAAAGAACAGTTTTAGCACCCTTTCGCAAGGCACAGAGCATATTTAGTATCCTTTCCCAAGGGAAAGAGTAGTTTTAGTATACTTTCCCAAAGGATAGAGTATTTTTAGTACCCTTTACCAAGGGAAGGAGTAGTTTTAGTACCCTTTCCCAAAAGGACAGAGTATTTTTAGTGCCCTTTCTCTTAGAAAAAGGTAGTTTTAGTACCCTTTGCCTTAGTAAATGATAGTTTATGTACTCTTTCCTTAAAAAGGGCAGTTTTGAAGTTAGTATTGATACCCATTCCCAAAAGGAAGGGGTAGATTAAACACCCTTTCCCTTAGGAAAGGCTAGTTATAGTACCCTTTACCTCAAGAAAGAACAGTTTTAGTACTCTTTCCTTAAAGAAAGGGTCGTTTTAGTACCCTTTCCGTTAGAAAAGTTTTCCTTTAGTACCCTTCTCCTCAAAAAAAGTAGTTTTGGTACCATTTCCCCTTAAATAATGTAGTTTTTGTACCCTTTCCCTTAGGAAAGAGTAGTTTTATTACTCTTTCACTTAGGAAGTGGAAGTTTTAGTACCCCTTCCCATAAAACAACTAGTTTTAGTACCCTTTATTTAAGGAAAGGGTAGTTTTAGTACCCTTTCCCTTATTAAAGGGTAGTTTTAGTACCCTTTCCCTTATTAAAGGGTAGTTTTAGTACCATATCCCTTATTAAAGGGTATTTTTAGTACCCTTTCCCTTATTAAAGGGTAGTTTTAGTACCCTTTCCCTTATTAAAGGGTAGTTTTAGTACCCTTTCCCTATGAAACGGTGGTTTTAGTACCCTTTCCCTATGAAACGGTGGTTTTAGTAGCCTTTCCCTCAGGAAATGGTAGTTTTAATATAGGAAAGTGTAGTTTTAGTACGCTTTCCCATAGGAAAGGCTAATTTTAGTTCCCTAATTCTAAGAAAATGGTAATTTAAGTGCCCTTTCCTTTAGGAAAGAGTAGTTTTAGTGCCCTTTGCCATAGGAACGGTTAGTTGTAGTGCCCTTTCCCTTAGGAAAGTGTAGTTTTAGTTCCCCATTCCTGAGAAACTGGTGATTTAAGTATCCTTTCCGTTAGGAAAAATTAGTTTTAGTACCCTTTGCCGTGTGAAAGGGTAGTTTTATTACCCTTACCCAATTTTCCATTTTATGTTTTGTTTTCTTCCGCTATTGCTGGACTTTGGTATTTATTTGCTAAATATTCCCTGTAGTTTTTTGAGTTTTGCTGGCAAAACAATTTTTCATAGTTAGAATTCGTATTTTCCCTTCCAGCTTCTTCATTACCTCTAAGCAAATTTTTATTTACCCTCAGTGAAACTGATTCACTCGATGCCTAGCAAACTGTAGCAGCGAGCACTTTAATAGTTGGTAAACACCACTAATTACTTGAATCAATAATTCGTTAAATATAGACATCTAAATAAGATCATTGACTTACTTATCACCTGTCCCGAAATATACATGAAGGCACAAAACGCTGAGGTGAGGCATCGGTAGTAGACATGCAGCATAAAGGTGGAGACCAGACCGGTCATATTGCCGCAAATAATTTGACCAATCATGCCGTACAACATTAAACGCTTGGGACTGACACTGAAGGAAGTGGGAAAATTTTCCATTACGGAGCCATATGAGAAACAAACAAATTCGCCCTTACCTTTTTAGTAATTTAAGCGCCAAAAGGCCTCCCACAAAGGCCCCCAAGGCATGAAAGGACTGTGTCACCGATACCAACAATTGACGCGAGCATACCAAATCGAATTGAGTCACTAGGGATTTGTATTCCGAAATATGCTCGAAATGATCGCAGGGCATTATCTGCTGGGAGTCCAGGTGACGCAAAGGCTTATCCAAGGGATTGGTATAGTTCAGGCCAGCCCTTTGGGCCAGCGTAGTGTTGTGAATGTAGCACTGATCTATGTGAAATTCTCGATCGGTCTTCTGCTTTTCCTCCACCTGCAAGGGAAAGGATCTTTGAATCCATGAATGTGTCACAGGTTGAGTGGCATTTCTAATTTCCTCGAAATCCGATGGCTTGCAATAGTAGTCCGTCTTTTGTGGTAGGGGCGCCGTATAGATGACACACGCCATAAACCAGGAAGTGGGAATTTTACACAAAAACACCAAAATTATGGTACGCAGTTGCCAGCGTCCAAAATCGCCGGTTATGGTGTGAACAACATCACCATTTTGCTGCATTTTCTCTTGAACAAGGCAAAAAAAAAAATCGCAACGTTTATACCGTTCGGCTGTCAACTCGCTACTGTGTTATGGAAAATTATTGAGACATTTCGAGTGACAGTTTTACTCATCGATCGGTTATTGATCCAATCAATCATTTGGTAAATTGTGCTAATGAATAAAATTGTATTGCTATCTTAAAAAATTGCGGCGTTTGTTCCTTGAGCGGAAAATGTATTCCAAACGATTCAATTCTAAATTTATTCATTCATTCGGCAAATATGGAAGGTGTTAATTCCCGAAAGCCCAGACTAGCGAAACTATGCGGCAAATGTAGTTCAAAGTATTAAATAATTGAAAGTAAGTGTTTGTCATTGTCGAGGAAAATAAAAATATGAAAAAACTAAATGCGAGTAAATAACGGCCAAAAAGAAATTACAACAATAAAAAACGATTTTCAGACGTGCCGAACTTTGGACACCCATCGTTATGGAAGAAGTTCCAGTGGGTGGTCAGCATCTATACAACTTTTATCAAGCCATGATCCCTTTCCAAGTCAAGTGGTAGTTTTAGTATCCTTTTCCTAGGGAAAAGGATAAATTTAGTACCCTTATCCAAAGGAAAGGGAAGTTCTAGAACCATTTTACAAAGGAAACGGTAGTTTGAGTACAATTTTCCATGACAAAGGGTAGTTCTAGTACCCTTTTCCATGTGAAAGCGTAGTTTTAGTACCCTTTTCCATGAGAAATTGTAGCTTGATTACCCTGTGGTTTACCATTTTAGAAGGGAAAGGAAACATTAAATAGGAAAAGGGTAGTTTAAGTAGCCTATTTAATAGGAGAGGGTAGATTTGGTACCCAATTTAATAGGAGAGGGTAATATTAGTACCCTTTTTCATGAAAGGGGTTAGTTTAAGTCCCCCTTTCCAAGGAAAAGGTTATATTAAGGGGAAGATTTAGTACTCCTTTTCAAGGAAAAGGGTAGTTTCAGTACCCTTTTCCAAAGTAAAGGGTAGTTTCAGTACCCTTTTCCAAAGTAAAGGGTAGTTTCAGTACCCTTTCCAAAGTAAAGGGTACTTTCAGTACCCTTTTGTAAAGGAAAAGAAAGTTTAAGTACAATTTTAAAGGGTAAAGAGTAGTTTTAGTAACCTTTCCAATGAAAATGGTTTTTGTAAACTTTTCCAAGGGAAAGGGTAGTTTTAATACCGTTTTCTAGTGGAAAGGGTTGCCTTAGTACCCTTTTCCTGGGGGAAGAGTTGTTAAAGTTCCCTTTATCAGTGAAAAGGGTAGTTTTGTTAACTTTTTTGGAAAAAAGGTGGAAAAAGGTAGGTTTAGCATACTTTTCCAAGGGAAAGGGTAGAATTAGTAACTTTTTCCAAGCGGAAGGCCATTCTTGGTACCCGATTTTAAGAGAAAGGGTAGTTTTAGTACAAATGTCCAAGGGAAAGCGTAGGTTTAGTACATTTTACCAAAGGAAAGGGTAGATTTAGTACACTTTTGCAAGGGAAAGGGTAGTCTCAGCAACCTTTTTCAAGTGAAATCACAGTTTTAGTACACTTTTCCAAGCAAAAGAGTAGTTTTAGTACCCTCTCCCCTAGAAAAGTGCGCTAAAACTACCATTTCCCTTGGAAAAGAGTAATAAAACTACGCTTTTCCATGGAAAAGTGTAAAACTACCATTTCACTTGAAAAAAGGCTACTAAGACTACCCTCTCCCTTGCAAAAGTGTACTAAATCTTCCAACTCCTTTGGAAAAATGTACTAAAAATACAATTTCCCTTGAAATTTGTACTAAAACTATCCTTTATCTTAAAACCGGGTACTAAGAATGGAAAAAGTTACTATTTCTACCCTTTCCCTTGGAAAAGTATACTAAACCTACCTTTTCTCTTGGAAAAGAGTAATAAACTATGCTTTCCCTTGGAGAAGGGAAATAAAACTACTCTTTCCCTTAGAATAGTGTAATAAAAATATCCTTTCCCTTGAAAAAGGTTACTAGAACTGCCCTATCCCTTGTAAAAGTGTACTAAACCTACCATTTTCTTTGGAAAAATATACTAAAATTAACCTTTCTCTTGAAAAGGGTACTAAAATGTCCTTTCCCTTGGAAAAAAGTACTAACTCTACCCTTTTTCTTGGAAAAGTGTACTAAACCTAATATAATAATTTCCTTTGTTAAAAATGTACTAAATCTATCGTTTCCCTTTGAAAAGTGTGCTAAAAGTACCAATCCCCTTGGAAAGGGGTAATAAAACTACACCTTCCCTTAGAATAGTGTACTAAAAATATCCTTTCCGTTGAAATAGGTTACTAAAACTACCTTATCCCTTGTAAAAGTGTATTTAACCTACCCTTTTCTTTGGAAAATGTACTAAATCTACCCTTTGGAAAATGTACTAAATCTACACTTTCCCTTAGAAAAGTGTACTAAAAGTACCATTTCCCTTAGAAAAGAGTGATAAAACTACTCTTTCCCTAGAATAGTGTACTAATAATATACTTTCCCTTAGAAAAGTGTACTAAAAGAACCTTTTCCCTGAGAAAAGGGTAATAAAACTACGCTTTGCATTGGAAAAGTGTGCTAAAACTATCCTGTCTCTTGGAAAAGTGTACTTAAGCTAGACTTTACCTTATAAAAGTGTACTAAAACTATCCTTTACCCTGAGCAAGTGTACTAAAATTATGTCTTCCCTTAAAAAAAAAAAAAACTACCCTTTTCTTTGGTGATGGGTACTAAAACTAACATTTGGAAAAGTGTACTAAACTACCCTTCCCCTTGGAAAAGTGTACTAAAACTACCCTTTTCCTTGATAAAGTGTACTAAAACTACGTTCCTTAAAAATGTGTACTTAAAATCATTCAAACCTTGAAAAGTGTACTAAAACCATAATTTCCTTCGAGAAAATGTACTAAAACTACTATTGCCCTTGCAAAAGGGTGATAAAACTACGCATTGCTTTAAAAAAGTGTACTAAATCTACCCTTTCTCGTGAAAAAGTGTACAAGAACTACCCTGTCCCTTGGAAAGTGTACTAAAACTTCCCCTACCCTTGAAAAATGGTACTAAAAATGCCCATTCCCTCTGAAAAGTGTACTAAATCTAAATTTTTCCTTGGAAAATTTTACCAAAACTACCCTTTCCTTTGGAAAAGTGCAGTAAAACTACACTGTCCCCTAGAAAAGTGTACTAAAACTACTGTTTACCCAGAAAAAGTATACAAAACTACGATCACAAATAGAAAAGGGTACTAAAACTACTCTTTTCAGGGTACTACTAAATTAAGGTTTTTTGCAATCTATTTGGATATTAATTATGCCATTTCGAGCTTGTTTTTTGAAGAAAACTGTCAGGAATTGCAGCAAAATGGATTCTTTCGCCATGTACTTCACTGCTGTATACTCAACTCAAAAATTTTTTGGCATCAAAAATTTAAAATTTTCATAAGGCTAACCCCTTTCCTAAAAATAGGCAAAAAAATAAAAGTGAAAATTTGCAGAATTTATCTTTATTGTGCGATTCCTCTTCGAATTTCAAATCGCGCAATGCTTTTCGGTTTTTGAAATTCGAAAAAATTAACGAGTTATAGAGGTTTCGAACTTGGAAATAATTAAAATTTGATTTTGCAAAGGCCACAGTGAGAAATTGCTTAAACAAGCACCATTACGGAAGGAAAATGTGCTCTCTAATCCATTTGTTTTCGATATCTACAAAAACTTTTGACATTCAATAGCACCAATGTAAAAAGAGCTAAACCTATCTCTAAGAAAATAGTACAAAACTATCCATTTCCTTGAAAAAAGGCACAAAAACGACCATTTCACTTGGAGAAGTGTACTAAAACAACCATTTACCATGGAAAAGTGTACAAAAAATAACCTTTCCTTTGGATAAGTTTACCAAAAATTCCCTTTACCTTGAAAAAGTGCACTAAAATTACCATTTCCATTCAAACAGTGTACTACAAATACCATTTACTTTGAAAAAGTGTACTAAAACTACCATCATCCATAGCAAAAGGTACAAAAACTACGCTTTTCTTTGGAAATGGGTGCTAAAACTAACCTTTTCCTTAGAAAAGTGTACTAAAACTACCCTTTACCTTCAAAAAGTGTACTAAAACTACTCTTTACATTGAAAAAGTGTACTAAAACCACCATTTACCATGGAAAAGTGTACTAAAAATAACCTTTCCCTTGGAAAAATGTACTAGAACTACCCTCAACTTTGAAAAAGTGTACTAAAACTACAATTTCCATTCAAAAAGTGTACCACAACAACCCTTTACTTTGAAGAAATGTATTAAAACTACCATCATTCACAGAAGAAGGTACAAAAATTACCCTTATCTTTGGAGATGGGTACAAAAACTACCCTTTTCTTTGGAAATGGGTTCTAAAACTACCCTTTCCTCTTGAAAAGTGTTTACAACAACGCTTTCCCTTGGAAACGTGTACTAAAAGCAACCATTCCCTTAGAAAAGTGTAATAAAACTACCCTTTCGCTTTGAAAGGGTAATAAAACTACGCTTTCCCTTGGAAAAATGTACTAAATCTACCCTTTCCCTTGGAAAAATGTACTAGAACTACCCCGTCCCTTGGAGAAGTGTACTAGAACTACCCTTTCTCTTGGGAATTGGTACTAAAACTACCATTATAAGTAGAAAAGGTTACTCTTTCCGGGATACTAAAACTACCCATTCCCTTTCTATAATTGTTATCTAAAAAATGCAGATTTTTTGCAATTTTTTGATATAAATTATGTATTTTCGAGCTTGTTTTTTAAAGAAAATATTCAGGAATAGAGCCAAAACGCATTTTTTCACCACTAACATCACTGCTGTGCACTCAACTCAAAAATTTTTGTGGCATCAAAAATTGAAAATTTTCATAAGGCTAACCCCTTTCCTAAAAAAATGCAAAAAAAAATAAAAATTAAAATTTATAAAATTTTTGCTTGTTGTACCATTCCTCTTCGAATTTCAAATCACGCAATGCTTTTCGGTTTTTGAAATTCGAAAAACTGAACGAGTTACAGAGGTTTCGACTTTGAAAATAATCAAAATTTGATTTTGCAAAGGCCACAGTGAGAAATTGCTTTAACAAGCACTATTACGGAATGAAAATTTGCTCTCTAATCCATTTGTTTTCGATATCTACAAAAACTTTTGACATTCAATAGCACCAATGTAAAAAGAGCTAAACCTATCTCTAAGAAAATAGTACAAAACTATCCATTTCATTGAAAAAAGGCACAAAAACGACCATTTCGCTTGGAAAAGGGTAATAAAACTACCCTTTAATTTGGAAAAGTGTGCAAAAACTACCCTTTGCATTGGAAAGGTGTACTAAAACAAGATTTTCCTCTTGAAAATGTTACTTCAACTACGAAAATGATATTAAAACTACCCTTTCCCTTGGAAAAGTGTACTTAAAATAACCTTTTCCTTGGAAAACGGTAATAAAACTACTCCTTTCCTTCGAAAAGTGTACTAAAACTACCCTTTACCTTGAAAAAGTGTACTTAAACTACCCTTTCCCTTGGAAGATTGTACTAAAACTAACCTTTATATTGAAAAAGTGTACTAAAACTATCCTTTCCATTGAAAACGTGTACTTAAGCTACCCTTTACGTTGGAAAAGGGTACTAAAACTACCGCTTCCCTTAGAAAAGAGTTTTAAAACCACCCATTAACTTGGAAACGTGTACTAAATTTACCCTTTCTGTTGGAAAAGTGTTCTAAAACTACCCTTTACCTTAAAAAAGTGTTTTTAAACTACCAACATCCATAGAAAAAAGTACAAAAACTACAATTTTCTTTGGAAATGTGTACTAAAATTGACCTTTTCCTTACAAAAGTGTACTTAAACTACCCTTTACCTCAAAAAAGTGTATTTAAACTACCAACATCCATAGAATGTACAAAAATACCCTTTTTTTTGGAAATGTGTACTAAAACTAACCTTTCTTTTGAAAATTGTATTACAACTACCCTTTTCCTTGAAAAAGTGTACTAAAAAACCCCTTTCTTTTGAAAAATTGTACTAAAACTACACTTTCCCTTAAAAATGTGCACTAAAATTCCCTTTAACCCTGAAAAGGGTACTTAAACTACAGTTTCCCATGGATTAGTGTACTAAAACTATCCTTTCGCTTTGAAAAGGGTAATAAAACTTGGAAAAATGTACTAAATCTACCCTTTCCCTTGGAAAAATGTACTAAAACTACCCTGTCCCTTGGAAAAGTGTACTAAAATGTTGCTTACCCTTGAAAAAGTGCACTAGAACTACCCTTTCTCTTGGGAATGGGTACTAAAACTACTATTATAAGTAGAAAAGGGTACTCTTTCCGGGATACTAAAACTACTCATTCCCTTTCTATAATTGTTATCTAAAAAATGCAGATTTTTTGCAATTTTTTGATGTAAATTATGTCATTTCGAACTTGTTTTTTAAAGAAAATGTTCAGGAATTGAGCCAAAACGCATTTTTTCGCCACTAACATCACTGCTGTGCACTCAACTCAAAAATTTTTGTGGCTTCGAAAATTGAAAATTTTCATAAGGCTAACCCCTTCCCTAAAAATATGAAAAAAAATAAAAGTGAAAATTTGCAGAATTTATCTTTATTGTACGATTCCTCTTCGGATTTGAAATCACGGAGTGCTTTTAAGTTTTTGAAATTCGAAAAAATTAACGAGTTACAGAGAGTTCGACTTTGAAAATAATCAAAATTTGATTTTGCAAAGTGTACTAAAAATCCCTTTAACCTTGAAATTTGTACTCTAACTACAGGTTCCTCTGGAAAAGTGTACTAAAACTTTCCTTCGCTTAGAAAAGTTTACTAAATCTACCCTTTCGCTCGGAAAAGTATAATAAGACCATGCTTTCCCTTGGAAAAGTGTACCAAATCTAACCTTTCCCTTGGATAAATGTACTAAAACTACCCCGTCCTTTGGAAGATTGTACTAAAACTAACCTTTACCTTGAAATAGTGTACTAAAACTAAACTTTAGCTTGAAAAAGTGTACTAGAACTAGCTTTTTCCTTGGAGATGTGTACTAAAGCTACCCTTTCCCTTGGAAAAGGGTACTAAAAATACCCTTTCCCTTAGAAAAGAGTACTAAAACCACCTATTAACTTGGAAACGTGTACTAAATTTTCCCTTTCCGTTCGAAAGTGTTCTAAAACTACCCTTTACCTTAAAAAAGTATATTTAAACTACCACCATCCATACAGAAGATACCATTTTCTTTGGAAATGTGTACTAAAACTAAACTTTTCCTTAGAAAAGTGTACTAAATCTACCGTTTCCCTTGGAAAAATGTACTAGAACTACCCTGTCCCTAGGAAAAGTGTACTAAAACTTTCCTTACCCATAAAAAAGTGTACTATAATTAACCTTTCTCTTGGGAAAGGGTACTAAAACTACCGTTATAAATAGAAAAGGATACGCTTTCCGGGATACCAAAAGTACCGTTTCCCTTTCTATAATTGTTATCTAAAAAATGCAGATTTTTTGCAATTTTTTGATGTAAATTATGTCATTTCGAGCTTGTTTTTTAAAGAAAATGTTCAGGAATTGAGCCAAAACGCATTTTTTCGCCACTAACATCACTGCTGTGCACTCAACTTAAAAATGTTTGTGGCATCAAAAATTTAAAATTTTCATAAGGCTAACCCCTTTCCTAAAAATATGAAAAAAAAAAATAAAAGTGAACATAAAATAAAATAAAGTACTGTGCGATTTCTCTTCGAATTTCAAATCACGGAGTGCTTTTAAGTTTTTGAAATTCGAAAAAATGAACGAGTTACAGAGGTTTCGACTTTGAATATAATCAAAATTTGATTTTGCAAAGGCCACAGTGAGAAATAGCTTTAACAAGCACCATTACGGAAGGAATATTTGCTCTCTCATCCATTTGGTTTCTATATCTACAAAAACTTTTGACAAACAATAGCACCAATGTAGAAAGAGCCCAAACCTATCTCTAAATAAATAATAATACACAGGTACCCCTTTCATTGAATAAAGGCACAAAATCGAACATTTCACTTGGAAAAGGGTAGTAAACCACCATTTACCTTGGAAAACTGTACTAAAAATAACCTTTCCCTTGGAAAAAATAACCTTTCCCTTGGAAAAGTGTACAAAAACCACCCTTTACCTTTAAAAAGTGTACTAAAACTACCATCATCCAAAGAAAAAGGTACAAAAACTACCCTTTCTTTTTGAAAAATGTTTACAACTACACTTTCCCTTGAAAAAATGTACTAAAAGCAACATTTCCTATAGTAAATTGTGATAAAACTACCCCATCGCTTAGAAAAGTGTACTAAAACTACCCTTTACCTTGAAAAAGTGTACTAAAACTTCCATCATCCATAGAAAAAGTTACAAAAACTTCCCTTTTCTTTGGAAATGGGTGCTAAAACTACCCTTTCCTTTTGAAAAGTGTTTACAACTACGCTTTCCCTTAGAAAATTGTACTAAAATCAACCTTTCCCTTAGAAAAGCGCAATAAAACTACCCCTTCGCTTAGAAAAATGTACTAAAACTAACTTCCTTTGGAAAAGTGTTCTAATACTACCCACCTATCTCTAAGAAATTAGTACACAAGTACTCCTTTCATTGAAAAAAGCACTAAATCAAACATTTCACTTGGAAAAGGGTAGTAAAACTACCCTTTAATTTGGAAAAGTGTACAAAAACTACCCTTTGCGTTTGAAAAGTGTACTAAAACTAGAATTTCCCATTGAAAAATGATACTTAAACTACCAAAAGGGTATTAAAACTACCCTGTCCCTTGGAAAAGCATACTGAAACTTTCCTTTACCTTGAAAAAGTGCACTAAAATTACCCTTTATCTCGGGAATGGGTACTAAAACTACCATTATAAATAGAAAGGGGAACTTAAACTACTCTTTCCATGGTACTAAAACTACTCTTTCCATGGTACTAAAACTACTCTTTCCATGGTACTAAAACTACTCTTTCCCTTTCTGTAATTGTTTTCCAAAAAATGCAGATTTGTTGCAATTTTTTAAATATTAATTATGCTTTTTAGAAGAAACTTTTCCTTTTCCAAGGAAAAGGGTAGTTTTAGACAAATTTTCCAAGGTAAAATGTAGATTTAGTACACTTTTCAAAGGGCATGGGCATTTTTAGTACCATTTTCCAAGGGTAAGGGTAGTTTTAGTACACTTTCCAAGGGACATGGTAGTTCTTGTACACTTTTACACGGGAAAGGGTAGATCTAGAACACTTTTCTAAAGGAGAGTGTAGTTTTATCACCCTTTTGGAAGGGAAATTGTAGTTTAAGCTCATTTCCCTAAGAAAAAGGTAGTTTTGGTACACTTTTCAAGGTTAGGGGGATTTTTAGTACACGTTTTTAAGGGAAAGCGTAGTTTTAGTACAATGTTTCAAAAGAAAGGTAAGTTTTAGTACACTTTATCAAGGAAAAGGGTTGTTTTTAGTACACTTTTCCAAGGGGAAGGGTAGTTAAGTACACTTTTCCAAGGGGAAGGGTAGTTTAGTACACTTTCCCGATGTAAGTTTTAGTATCCATCACTAAAGAAAAGGGTAGTCTTTGTACCTTTTCTATTGATGATGGTTGTTTTAGTACACTTTTTCAAGGGAATGTAGTTGTAGTTTCAAAGGGAAGAGGATGTTTTAGTACACTTTTCAAAGGTTAAGGGTGGTTTTAGTACACTTTTACAAGGTAAAGTCTAGCTTTAGTACACTTTTCCAAGGGACAGGGTAGTTAAGTACACCCTTCCAACGTAAATGGTAATGTTTGTACACTTTTTCAACTTCAAGGTTAGCTTAAGTACACTTTTAAAAGGGAATGGGAATTTTTAGTACCCTTTTTCAAGGGTAAAGTTAGTTTTAGTACACTTTTTCAACGTAAAGACTAGTTTTAGTACGCTTTTGGAATGGAAAGGGTAGTTTTAGTACACTTTTTAAGGAAAAGGTTGGCTTTAGAACATTTTTCACAAAAATGGTAATTTTTGTAGCCTTTCCTATGGATGATGGTAGTTTTAGTACACTTTCCTTTAAAGGAAGAGTGTAATTTTTCTTTTTCAAGGAAGAGTGTAATATTGGTACCCTTTTCCAAGGTAAAGGGTAGTTTTGGTACTCTTTTCCAAGTGAAAGGGTAATTTTTGTATCCTTTTCCATATTGGTGCTATTGTTCGTTAAAATCTTTTGTAATATTCGAAAAGATGGATTAGGGAGCAAATATTGCTCCCATTGCTCATTGTTTTTTTTTGCAAAAATAATTTTTTATTGGCGTTAGTGTTGAAGGTTTTTTTAAGGATTAAAACCACTGTAACTTCTTCATTTTTCCGAATTCCGAAGATCCAAAAGCATTCAGCGATTTGAAATTCGAAGAGGAATCGTACAACAGACAAAAATTTTATAAATTTTAATTTTTATTTTTTTTGCATTTTTTTAGGAAAGGGGTTAGCCTTATGAAAATTTTCAATTTTTGATGCCAAAAAATTTTTTGAGATGAGTATACTGCAGTGAAGTTTATGGCGAAGGAATCCATTTTGCTGCAATTCCTGAGCGTTTTCTTCGAAAAACAAGCTCGAAATTGCATAATTAATATGCAAAAAATTGCTAAAAATCTGCAGTTTTTGGATAACAATTACAGAAAGGGCAAGGGTAGTTTTAGTACCTACTTCCAATGGGAAGAGTCTTTTAAGTACCCTTTTCAAGGGAAAGCATAGTTTTGATAATTTATTTTTAAGGGAAAGGGTAAATTTGGTACCATTTTCTAAGGGTAAGGGTAGTTTTGATACCTTTTCTAAGTTAAAGGGTAATTTTTGTATCCTTCTCTATATTGGTGCTATTGTTCGTTAAACTCTTTTGTACTATTCGATAAGATGTATAAGGGAGCAAATATTCTTTCCAAATGGTGCTTGTTAAAGCAATATCTCATTGCTTATTTTTGCAAAAACATTTTTTTTGCGAGAATGTTGAAGGTTTTTTTTAAGTTAAAAAAACACTGTAACTCCTTCATTTTTTCGAATTGCGAATATCCAAAAGCATTCGGCAATTTGAAATTCGAAGAGGAATCGTACTACAAACAAAAATTTTATAAATTAAAATTTTTATTTTTTTTGCATTTTTTTAGGAAAGGGGTTAGCCTTATGAAAATTTTCAATTTTTGATGCCAAAAAAATTTTTGAGTTGAGTGCACAGCAGTGATGTTAGTAGCGAAAACATGCGTTTTGGCTCCATTCCTGAATATTTTCTTTAAAAAACAAGCTCGAAATGACATAATTTATATGAAAAATTGCAAAAAATCTGCATTTTTTAGATAACAATTATAGAAAGGGAAAGGGTAGTTTTAGTATCCCGGAAAAAATACCCTTTTCTACTTATAATGGTAGTTTTAGTACCCATTCCCAAGAGAAAGGGTAGTTCTAGTACATTTTTTCAAGGGTAAGCAACATTTTAGTACACTTTTCCAAGGGACAGGGTAGTTTTAGTACATTTTTCCAAGGGAAAGGGTAGATTTAGTACATTTTTCCAAGGGAAAGCGTAGTTTTATTACCCTTTTTTATTTTATTACCCTTTTCAAAGCGAAAAGGTAGTTTTAGTACACTAATCCATGGGAAACTGTAGTTTTAGTACACTTTTCAGGGTTAAAGGGAATTTTAGTGCGCATTTTTAAGGGAACATGTAGTTTTAGTACAATTTTTCAAAAGAAAGGGGTTTTTTAGTACACTTTTTCAAGGAAAAGGGTTATTGTAATATAATTTTCAAAAGAAAGGTTAGTTTTAGTACAATCTTCCAAAGGAAAGGTAGTTTTAGTACACTTTTCTAAGCGAAGAGGTAGTTTTATTACACTTTTCTAAGGGAGTGGTTGCTTTTAGTACACGTTTCCAAGGGAAAGCGTAGTTGTAAACACTTTTCAAGAGGAAAGGGTAGTTTTAGAACCCATTTCCAAAGATAAGGTAGATTTAGTACATTTTTCCAAGGGAAAGCGTAGTGTTATTACCCTTTTTTATTTTATTACCCTTTTCAAAGCGAAAGGGTAGTTTTAGTACACTAATCCATGGGAAACTGTAGTTTTAGTACACTTTTCAGGGTTAAAGGGAATTTTAGTGCGCATTTTTAAGGGAAAATGTAGTTTTAGTACAATTTTTCAAAATAAAGGGGTTTTTTAGTACACTTTTTCAAGGAAAAGGGTTATTGTAATACAATTTTCAAAAGAAAGGTTAGTTTTAGTACAATCTTCCAAAGGAAAGGTAGTTTTAGTACACTTTTCTAAGCGAAGAGGTAGTTTTATTACACTTTTCTAAGGGAATGGTTGCTTTTAGTACACGTTTCCAAGGGAAAGCGTAGTTGTAAACACTTTTCAAGAGGAAAGGGTTGTTTTAGAACCCATTTCCAAAGATAAGGGTAATTTTTGTACCTTCTTCTGTAAATGATGGTAGTTTTAGTAATTTTTTTCAAAGTTAAGAGTAGTTGTGGTACACTTTTTGAATGGAAATTGTAGTTTTAGTACACTTTTTCAAAGTTGAGGGTAGTTCTAGTACATTTTTCCAAGGGAAAGGTTATTTTTAGTACACTTTTCCATGGTAAATGGTGGTTTTAGTACACTTTTTCAATGTAAAGAGTAGTTTTAGTACACTTTTTGAAGGTAAAGGGTAGTTTTAGTACACTTTTCTAAGGAAAAGGTTAGTTTTAGCACCCATTTCCAAAGAAAAGCGTAGTTTTTGTACCTTTTGCTATGGATGATGGTAGTTTTAGTACACTTTTTCAAAGTAAAGGTTATTTGTAGTACACTGTTTGAATGGAAATGGTAGTTTTAGTGCACTTTTTCAAGGTAAAGGGAATTTTTGGTAAACTTATCCAAAGGAAAGGTTATTTTATGTACACTTTTCCAAGGTAAATGATTGTTTTAGTACACTTCTCCAAGTGAAATGGTCGTTTTTGTGCCTTTTTTCAAGGAAATGGATAGTTTTGTACTATTTTCTTAGAGATAGGTTTAGCTCTTTTTACATTGTTGCTATTGTATGTCAAAAGTTTTTGTAGATATCGAAAACAAATGGATTAGAGAGCACATTTTCCTTCCGTAATGGTGCTTGTTTAAGCAATTTCTCACTGTGGCCTTTGCAAAATCAAATTTTAATTATTTCCAAAGTCGAAACCTCTATAACTCGTTAATTTTTTCGAATTTCAAAAACCGAAAAGCATTGCGCGATTTGAAATTCGAAGAGGAATCGCACAATAAAGATAAATTCTGCAAATTTTCACTTTTATTTTTTTTGCATATTTTTAGGAAAGGGGTTAGGCTTATGAAAATTTTCAATTTTTGATGCCCCAACTTTTTTTGAGTTGAGTATACAGCAGTGAAGTTTATGGCAAAATAATCCGTTTTGCCGCAATTCCGGATAGTTTTCTACAAAAAACAAGCTCAAAATGGCATAATTAATATTCAAAAAATTTCAAAAAATCTGCATTTTTTTGGATAACAATAACAAAGAGAAAGGGTAGTTTTAGTACCTACTTCAAGGGGGAAGAGTCTTTTAAGTGCCCTTTTCAAGGGAAAGCGTAGTTTTGGTAGCTTTTTTTAAGGAAAATGGTAAATTTGGTACCATTTTCTAAGGGTAAGTGTAGTTTTGGTACCTTTTCCAAGTGAAAGGGTAATTTGTATCCTTCTATATTCCATATTGTAGCTATTGTTCGTTAAAAATCGTTTGTAATATTCGAAAATATGGGTTAGGGAGCAAATATTCTTTCCGAGATGGTGCTTGTTAAAGCAATATCTCATTGCTTATTTTTGCAAAAACATTTTTTTTGCGAGAATGTTGAAGGTTTTTTTTTAAGTTAAAAAAAACACTGTAACTTCTTCATTTTTCCGAATTCCGAAGATCCAAAAGCATTCAGCGATTTGAAATTCGAAGAGGAATCGTACAACAGACAAAAATTTTATAAATTTTAATTTTTATTTTTTTTGCATTTTTTTAGGAAAGGGGTTAGCCTTATGAAAATTTTCAATTTTTGATGCCAAAAAATTTTTTGAGATGAGTATACTGCAGTGAAGTTTATGGCGAAGGAATCCATTTTGCTGCAATTCCTGAGCGTTTTCTTCGAAAAACAAGCTCGAAATTGCATAATTAATATGCAAAAAATTGCTAAAAATCTGCAGTTTTTGGATAACAATTATAGAAAGGGCAAGGGTAGTTTTTGTACCTACTTCCAAGGAGAAGAGTCTTTTAAGAACCCTTTTCAAGGGAAAGCACAGTTTTGATACTTTATTTTTAAGGGAAAGGGTAAATTTGGTACCATTTTCTAAGGGTAAGGGTAGTTTTTGTATCCTTCTCTATATTGGTGCTATTGTTCGTTAAACTCTTTTGTACTATTCGATAAGATGTATAAGGGAGCAAATATTCTTTCCAAATGGTGCTTGTTAAAGCAATACCTCACTGTTTTTTTTTACAAAAATATTGTTTTTCGGCGTTACTGTTGAAGCTTATTTTTACGGTCAAAAACACTGTAACTTCTTCATTTTTTCGAATTCCGAATATTTAAAAGCATTCTGCGATTTAAAATTCGAAGAGGAATCGTACAACAAACAAAAATTCTTTGAATTTTCATTTTTAATTTTTTTGCATTTTTTAGGAAAGGGGTTAGCCTTATGAAAATTTTCAATTTTTGATGCCAAAAAAATTTTTGAGTTGAGTGCACAGCAGTGAAGTAAGTAGCGAAAAAATGGGTTTTGGCTCCATTCTTGAATATTTTCTTTAAAAAACAAGCTCGAAATGACATAATTTATATAAAAAAATTGCAAAAAAACTGCATTTTTTAGATAACAATTATAGAAAGGGAAAGGGTAGTTTTAGTATCCCGGAAAAAATACCCTTTTCTACTTATAATGGTAGTTTTAGTACCCATTCCCAAGAGAAAGGGTAGTTCTAGTACATTTTTTCAAGGGTAAGCAACATTTTAGTACACTTTTCCAAGGGACAGGGTAGTTTTAGTACATTTTTCCAAGGGAAAGGGTAGATTTAGTACATTTTTCCAAGGGAAAGCGTAGTTTTATTACCCTTTTTTATTTTATTACCCTTTTCAAAGCGAAAGGGTAGTTTTAGTACACTAATCCATGGGAAACTGTAGTTTTAGTACACTTTTCAGGGTTAAAGGGAATTTTAGTGCGCATTTTTAAGGGAAAATGTAGTTTTAGTACAATTTTTCAAAAGAAAGGGGTTTTTTAGTACACTTTTTCAAGGAAAAGGGTTATTGTAATATAATTTTCAAAAGAAAGGTTAGTTTTAGTACAATCTTCCAAAGGAAAGGTAGTTTTAGTACACTTTTCTAAGCGAAGAGGTAGTTTTATTACACTTTTCTAAGGGAGTGGTTGCTTTTAGTACACGTTTCCAAGGGAAAGCGTAGTTGTAAACACTTTTCAAGAGGAAAGGGTAGTTTTAGAACCCATTTCCAAAGATAAGGTAGATTTAGTACATTTTTCCAAGGGAAAGCGTAGTTTTATTACCCTTTTTTTTATTTTATTACCCTTTTCAAAGCGAAAGGGTAGTTTTAGTACACTAATCCATGGGAAACTGTAGTTTTAGTACACTTTTCAGGGTTAAAGGGAATTTTAGTGCGCATTTTTAAGGGAAAATGTAGTTTTAGTACAATTTTTCAAAAGAAAGGGGTTTTTTAGTACACTTTTTCAAGGAAAAGGGTTATTGTAATACAATTTTCAAAAGAAAGGTTAGTTTTAGTACAATCTTCCAAAGGAAAGGTAGTTTTAGTACACTTTTCTAAGCGAAGAGGTAGTTTTATTACACTTTTCTAAGGGAATGGTTGCTTTTAGTACACGTTTCCAAGGGAAAGCGTAGTTGTAAACACTTTTCAAGAGGAAAGGGTAGTTTTAGAACCCATTTCCAAAGATAAGGGTAATTTTTGTACCTTCTTCTGTGAATGATGGTAGTTTTAGTAATTTTTTTCAAAGTAAAGAGTAGTTGTGGTACACTTTTTGAATGGAAATTGTAGTTTTAGTACACTTTTTCAAAGTTGAGGGTAGTTCTAGTACATTTTTCCAAGGGAAAGGTTATTTTTAGTACACTTTTCCATGGTAAATGGTGGTTTTAGTACACTTTTTCAATGTAAAGAGTAGTTTTAGTACACTTTTTGAAGGTAAAGGGTAGTTTTAGTACACTTTTCTAAGGAAAAGATTAGTTTTAGCACCCATTTCCAAAGAAAAGCGTAGTTTTTGTACCTTTTGCTATGGATGATGGTAGTTTTAGTACACTTTTTCAAAGTAAAGGTTATTTGTAGTACACTGTTTGAATGGAAATGGTAGTTTTAGTGCACTTTTTCAAGGTAAAGGGAATTTTTGGTAAACTTATCCAAGGGAAAGGTTATTTTTTGTACACTTTTCCAAGGTAAATGATTGTTTTAGTACACTTCTCCAAGTGAAATGGTCGTTTTTGTGCCTTTTTTCAAGGAAATGGACAGTTTTGTACTATTTTCTTAGAGATAGGTTTAGATCTTTTTATAATGTTGCTATTGTTTGTCAAAAGTTTTTGTAGATATCGAAAACAAATGGATTGGGGAGCAAATATTTCTTCCGTAATGGTGCTTGTTAAAGCAATTTCTCACTGTGGCCTTTGCAAAATCAAATTTTGATTATTTTCAAAGTGAAACCTCTGTAACTCGTTCAGTTTTTCGAATTTCAAAAACCGAAAAGCATTGCTCGATTTGAAATTCGAAGAGGAATGGTACAACAAGCAAAAATTTTATAAATTTTAATTTTTATTTTTTTTGCATTTTTTTAGCCTTATGAAAATTTTCAATTTTTGATGCCCCAACATTTTTTGAGTTGAGTATACAGCAGTGAAGTTTATGGCAAAATAATCCGTTTTGCCGCAATTCCGGATTGTTTTCTTCAAAAAACAAGCTCAAAATGGCATAAATAATATTCAAAAAATTGCAAAAAATCTGCATATTTTTGGATAACAATTACATATATAAAGAGAAAGGGTAGTTTTAGTACCTACTTCAAGGGGGAAGAGTCTTTTAAGTGCCCTTTTCAAGGGAAAGCGTAGTCTTGGCAGCTTTTTTTTAAGGAAAATGGTAAATTTTGTACCATTTTCTAAGGGTAAGGGTAGTTTTGGTACCTTTTCTAAGTGAAAGGGTAATTTGTATCCTTCTATATTCCATATTGTAGCTATTGTTCCTTAAAAATCTTCGAAAATATGGGTTAGGGAGCAAATATTCTTTCCGAGATGGTGCTTGTTAAAGCAATATCTCATTGCTTATTTTTGCAAAAACATTTTTTTTTGCGAGAATGTTGTAGGTTTTTTTAAGTAAAAAAACACTGCAACTCCTTCATTTTTTCGAATTGCGAATATCCAAAAGCATTCGGCAATTTAAAATTCGAAGAAGAATCGTACAATAAACAAAAATTTTATAAATTTTAATTTTTATTTTTTTTTCCTTTTTTTAGGAAAGGGGTTAGCCTTATGAAAATTTTCAATTTTCGATGCCACAAAAATTTTTGAGTTGAGTGCACAGCAGTAATGTTAGTGGCGAAAAAATGCGTTTTGGCTCAATTCCTGAATATTTTCTTTACGAAACAAGCCCGAAATGACATAATTTATATCAAAAAATTGCAAAAAATCTGCATTTTTTGGATAACAATTATAGAATGGGAAAGGGTAGGTTTAGTACCTACTTCCAGGGGAAGAGTCTTTTAAGTGCCCTTTTCAAGGAAAAGCGTAGTTTTGGGAGCTTTTTTTAAGGGAAAGGGTAAATTTGGTACCATTTTCTAAGGGTAAGGGTAGTTTTGGTACCTTTTCCAAGTAAAAGGTAATTTATTTTTTGGTAACTTGTATTCTTCTATATTCCATATTGTAGCTATTGTTCGTTAAAAATCGTTTGTAATATTCGAAAATATGGGTTAGGGAGCAAATATTCTTTCCGAGATGGTGCTTGTTAAAGCAATATCTCATTGCTTATTTTTGCAAAAACATTTTTTTTGCGAGAATGTTGAAGGTTTTTTTTTAAGTTAAAAAAACACTGTAACTCCTTCATTTTTTCGAATTGCGAATATCCAAAAGCATTCGGCGATTTGAAATTCGTAGAGGAATCGTACAACAAACAAAAATTTGATAAATTTTAATTTTTATTTTTTTTGAATTTTTTTAGGAAAGGGGTTAGCCTTATGAAAATTTTCAATTTTTGATGCCACAAAATTTTTTGAGTTGAGTGCACAGCAGTAATGTTAGTGGCGAAAAAATGCATTTTGGCTCAATTCCTGAGTGTTTTCTTCAAAAAACAAGCTCGAAATGACATAATTAATATCCAAATATTGCAAAAAATTGGAATTTTTTGGTTAAAAATTATACGATCTTGAGCTTGTTTTTTGAAGAAAAAACTCACGTTTAAACCTATTTTTATGTCATTAACCTCACTACTGTATACTTAAATCAAAAATTTGTTAAGCCTTCAAAAATTGAAAATTGTATAAGGTTAACCCTTTTATCAAAAATTGTTAAAATAAAAAAAAAACAAGTCATAAAAAAACACCTCATGCAAAATTTCAGCCAAATTGGATGAGAATTGCGCGATCTATTGGCTCAAGAAGTCAAGATCCAAGATCGGTTTATATGGCAGCTTTACCAGATTTTGAACCGATTTGAATCATGCTTAGCATAGTTACTGGATGTGATACCAAAACACTACGTGCAAAATTTCAGTCAAATCGGACTAGAACTGCGATCTCTAGGGCTCAAGAAATTAAGACCCAAGATCGGTTTATATGGCAGCTATATCAAAACATGAACCGATATGGCCCATTTACAATTCCAACCGACCTACACTAATAAAAAGTACTTGTGCAAAATTTTAAGCGGCTAGTTTTACTCCTTCGAAAGTTAGCATGCTTTCGACAGACAGACGGACTTAAAATGACATGACGATCAAGAATATATATACTTTATGGGGTCTCAGACGCATATTTCGAGGTGTTACAATCAGAATGACGATATTAATTATATCAAAAAATTGCACCAAATTAAGTATGGATTGATCTGCACCAAATTTGGTATGGATTGTTTAAATACCATCCTTAACATATCTGCAAGATTTCATCAAAATCGGTTTAGATTTTGATATAGCTCCCATATATATGCATCGCCCGATTTCCACTTAAATGACCGTAGTATCTACAATTTTCAACGGATCTGCACTAAATTTGGCATGGATTGTTTAATTACCAATCTTAACATATTTACAAGATTTTATCAACATCGGTTCAGATTTGGATATAGCTCCCATATATATGTATCGCCCGATTTGCACTTTAATGCCTGTAGAACCTACAATTTTCAACTGATCTGCACAAAATTTGGTATTGATTGTTCTATTACTGAGCTTAACATATCTGCAAGATTTGATCAAAATCGGTTCAGATTTGGATAAAGCTCCCATATATATGTATCGCCCGATTTGCACTTAAATGGCCGTAGTAGCTAAAATTTTCAACCGATCTGCACAAAATTTGGTATTGATTGTTCTATTACCGACCTTAACATATCTGCAAGATTTGATCAAAATCGGTTCAGATTTGGATATAGCTCCCATATATATATATATCGCCCGATTTGCGCTTTAATGGCCGTAGTATCTACAATTTTCAACCGATCTGCCCAACATTTGGTATTGATTGTTCTCTTACCGACCTTAAAATATCTGCAAGATTTGATCAGCTACAATTTTCAACCGATCTGTACGAAATTTAGCGCGGATTGTTTCGTTACTAATCTTAATATATCTGCAAGATTTCATCAAAATCGGTTCAGATTTAGATATAGCTCCTATATATATGTATGGCCCGATTTGACTTTTAATGGCCATAGTAACTACAATTTGCACTTTTTTCCATGGGAAAGTGTAGTTTTTAGACCCTCCTTTCCTCCCTACCCTTCCTGTTTTCAAAACAATTAATTAAACACATTTGTTTTTAAATTATTTTTTTTAATATTTTCTTTAATTTATTATGAATTGATTGTTATATTACAGTTGTTTTTATTTTTTTTGTTTTCATTTGTTTGATACTTCTTTCCATCATAACTCACTGTTTGTTTTCTTTATTTTGAGAATTATTAAATTTAGATAATAAATTGAAAATATTTTGGTTTTTAGTGTTTCAAAATTTGATATGTTTTCGAAAAAGTTGAAAATAAAATATTTTTTTTTGTTTTTAATTTAAGCTTGGACTTACTTAGTGAACTAAATTGAATTTTTATAAATTCTGGACTGGTTAAATATCATTCGAATCGATTTTGGTTTTTCCTAATTTTTGAGAACTTATTTTTTAATTTCAAAAATTTCTTATTTAATATTAGTTTTTTAATTTAATATAGAATAAAAAATATGAGTTAAGTTGTTTGATGCTTTATCAATTTGAAAGAATTATTATTGCATTTATGCACGGCATATGTAGATATCTTCAATTTATTTATTTATGTTTTTTTAATTTTAAGAATAATTATATGGAATAATATTTGACAAAATTTACAATTTTTTTTTATTTTTCTATAAATATATGTATAATGCTGTTTAGAGAATAGTGTTTTGTTTGATATTTATATTTAAGAAAATGTTTTTTTGTTTTGTTTTTATTTTTTTAATTTAATAGATTAAATTTTTATACGACTAGACATTTTGGTTTTCTAAAAAATATGTTTCATATCTATTTTAGTGGATTTTGTTTTACTGTATGGTAAATTGATTGGATTGATTGGAAATATTCAGTTTGCAATTTTTTGTTTTGTTTGTTGTTTGTGTTTCTTTTATACATATTGGCTAAAATATAGCTAAGAATTATAATATTAACTAAATTGTATATAATATTTATAATTATAATTATTTATAACTATAATGATAGGAAACTTTAAAGTGATTTTGAAATTATTTCATAGTTTACGGTTGGTGATTTTATTTTATTTATAAAAAAAATTAAAATTGCTTTATTTAGGGTTTTTTAATGGTATATTAACAACCTAGGTGTTGGTTTTTTATAAATTTTTAACAAAAAAAAAAAAATAAAATTTTTTAAAATTGCTTTATTTAGGCTTTTTTAATTAACAACCTAGGTGTTGGATTTTTATTATTTTTAACAAAAAAAAAAGCAATTAAATTTTTTTCATTTAATTTTTTGTATGTTTATCATGTTGTTGTGTTGTTGTTTTTGTTTATTTAAAGAGTTTTTATTGAAAATTTTTTCTTTATTTTAAAAAGAAAATCTTTGGTTATTTGGAATTTGTTTTTATTCTTAATTTGATTTGTTTTATTTATCGTCTTCAGTTGTTTTGTTTTTATACTGTATGGTATTTTCCTTTAATTATTTTTGTATATAAATTGTGCTACAATTTCTATATAACGAGAAATTTTCCATTTTTCAATGCCAAAGAGGTTGTCATTAATTTTGGGTATTAAATTAAAAAAAAACCCCAGACATCCAGTTCAGGCCTCCACACGTTAAGGTATCCGACAATGACCTTCTTCACCAAGAGTTCGAAACTCGCCATATCATAGTTGGTATTGTGGTATCCCCTGACTTCACACATCCATTATATGGCAGTTACATTAGGTTATGTACCGATTTACCCTATACTTAGCACAGTGATTGGAAGTCATAACAAAACATCTCATGCAAAATTTCAGCCAAATCGTATGAGAATTGCGCGCTCTATTGGCTCAAGATGTCAAGGCCCCAGATCGGTTTATACGATAGCTATACCAGATTATGAACTGATTTGAATCATACTTAACACAGTTGTTGGAAGTGATACTAAAGCACAACGTGCAAAATTTCAGTCAAATCGGATAAGAATTGCGCCCTCTAGAGGCTAAAGAAGTCAAGACCAAGATTGGTTTATATGGCAGCTATAACAAAACATGGACCGATTTGAACCATACTTGGCGCAGTTGTTGAAAGTGATGCCAAAACTCAACGTGCAAGAGCTGTATGAAGCTATTGATCGATTCAGATTATATTGAACACGTATGTTGAAGGTCATGAGAGAAGCCGTTGTACAAAATTCCTGCCAAATCGGATAAGAATTGCGCCCTCTAGAGGCTCAAGAAGTCAAGATCCCAGATCGGTTTATATGGCTGCTATATCAGGTTATGTACCGATTTTTGTGCATACTTAGCACAGTTATTGGAAGTCATAACAAAACATCTCATGCAAAATTTCAACCAAATCGTATGAGAATTGCATCCTCTAGAGGCTCAAGAAGCCAAAACACAAGATCGGTTTATATGGCAGCTATATCAAAACATGGACCGATTTCTCAGACGAATATTTCGAGGTGTTACAAACAGAATGACGAAATTAGTATAACCCCATCCTATGGTGGAGGGTATAAAAACAGACAGAAACAGAGAAATTTTTCAGTCTAAAAAACCGACGATGAAGTTGCCTTAAAATTGAAATCTAAAAACAATGCAGACTTCGACGACTTTCAAGGAGAAGTGATAAAACAGCTGATGGACAAATGTTAAAAAGCTCCCTATATACTCGTAGACGTGTATACGATATACAATAAATGTTCAATAGCACGAAGGAGTATCAGTAACTCAGTCGACGTGTAGATAACATGGGTAGTAAGTGGTAGCTCCAATCAGTGCCGGCACTCAAGAAAATTATTTCCTACCAAAATTTAAGAAAAATCCTACCAAAACCTACCAAGTACTCTTTTTCAAGGTAAGAAGTAGTTTTAGTCTATTTTTCCAAGGGAACGGGTACTTTTAGTACACTTTTCTAAGAGAAAGGGTAGTTTTAGTACACGTTTCGAAGTAAAAGGATAGTTTAAGTACACTTTTCCAAGAGATAAGATAGATTTTAGTACACTTTTTCAAGGTAACGGGTAGTTTTAGTTCACTTTTCCAAGGGAAGGGGTAGTTTTAGTAAACTTTTCTAAGGGAAAGGGTAGTTTTTACCCTTTTCTATGGGAAAGGTTGGTATTAGTACCATTTCCGAAGTAAAAAGGTACTATTAGTACACTTTTCCAAGAGATAAGGCAGTTTTTATGACACTTTTTCAAGCTAACGTGTAGTTTTAGTACACTTTCCCAGAGGAAAGGGTAGTTTTAGTACACGTTTCGAAGTAAAAGGGTAGTTTAAGTACACTTTTCCAAGAGATAAGGTAGTTTTTAGTACACTTTTTCAAGGTAACGGGTAGTTTTAGTTCACTTTTCCAAGGGAAGGGGTAGTTTTTACACTTTTATAAGGGAAAGGGTAGTTTTAGTACCCTTTCCGAAGTAAAAAGGTACTATTAGTACACTTTTCCAAGAGATAAGATAGTTTTTATAACACTTTTTCAAGCTAACGTGTAGTTTTAGTACACTTTCCCAAAGGAAAGGATAGTTTTAGTACACCTTTCCAAGGCATAGGGTAGTTTTAGTACTCTTTTTCAAGGAAAGGAGTAGTTTTAGTACCCTTTTCCAAGTGAAGGGGTAGTTTTAGTACACTTTTCTAAAGGAAAGGGTAGTTTTAGTACCCTTTTCCAAGTGAAGGGATAGTTTTAGTACAATTTTCTTAAGGAATGGGTAGTTTTAATTCTATTTACCTTCGAAAAGGGTAGTTTTAGTACTCTTTCCAAAATAATGGGTAGTTTTAGTAATCTTTCCCGGCGAAAAAGAGTAGTTTTAGTACTCTTTCCTAGCGAAAGATGGTAGTTTTAGTACCCTTTTCCAAGTGAAAGGGTTGTTTTTGTAGCTTTTTCCTAAGAAAGGGCAGTTTAAGAACTACTTCCCGGTAAGAGAGTGTAGTTTTGGGACCAGTGTCTATGGAGCCGCTTCAGATCGAGAAGATGTTCGTCCTATAATTTCCATTACATCACACAAACATATCACAAAATTTAGGAAGTGAGTGTGTTAGTTCAAGTTTTCCCTCAAATATCCAATTAAGAAAACGGCGGGGATATATCTCTAATATCTATGAGGTCCTTCTTTACTTAATGAAGTGCTAACTTGGAGCCGCCGAGCGATACCATCTATTAGGAGAACTTTACATGGCTTAATATTTCACAAGATAGCTTTAATTTGGGATACTGTCAGTGTGTTCTCCTTTGCTGCTGTGCAAGTCCGATGCCATAGATTTTTAGTACAAAATTGCATTGGGTAGTTATCGATATCATGTGAAAACAGCTGATACCAGGTGATTTACATTTACAATACATTAATTATTGCAGTGTTTTTTTACAACTATTCAGTGAAAATCACGATTAATCGGTAATTGCTATTGCTATCTACCAGTACAATCGATATCTACCCAGTACAGTATGCGGAACATCTGTTTCATTATTGCTGTATATGTATATATTTTAGTCCTATCCAATGCAAGTAAGTTGTTTTGTATAGAATATCAGGGTAAAGTTGTACTGAAAAATTATCGATATTATGCGATAACTAACGGTTAATGGTGATATGCTCTCTATAGTACTAAAATAAAAATAAAAACATTGCATATCTTACAGTACAGTTGTTGTGTTTTATTTCACTTCAATATAGTGCAAAACACGTGTTATCGGATGTTATCGCACGATATCGATAAATTTTCATGTGAAGAGATGCACAATTTGTACCGGTTAGTTATCGATATGATATAACAAATAATAACAAACGATTGATAGATATTTGTACTATATAGTATTAAAATAAAACGCAGCATATGTTATGATACAGTTGTGCGTTTTATTTTAGTTCTATACAGTGCAAATCACATGTTATCGGCTGTTATCGCATGATGTCGATTACTTTATAGTACAACTTTGCACTGTATATCTATTCATCATATCTGACTTGAACTGGATGGAACTAGAATAAATCACGACAAGTGTTATCGCTTTTATCGATTATGAAAAAATTAAAACGGCCATTATAAGATAATCTGAAATCAATTCGGGTTATCTTTGTCTTAATTAGTGCAAATCAGATGTACGGGATGGAATACACAGTTATCGATATCATGCGTTAACATATAATAGCAAGCATCAATAAATGACTTATCTGGCTGAAATTTCGATTAAAAAGCAAAAAAAAAATCGATTTTTGACTTTTTTAAAATATTGGCAATTCTTTGGCCTTGACATTTTGGAAAATTTCTTACAAAAGTTTAATAATCGGTTTCTGTTGCCACTTGTTCTGCTATGAATGGCTTCTTTTACCATTTTGGGACTTCGTTTTATTGATTCAACAAAGTGTTTGTCACCTCCGAGAACGATAGCAAAGGACTGCCATCCATTTGCTGCTGCTCCAGACCACCCAGAGAAGCTGTGGCACATGTGGTTGCTGTCGGTCCGGCACCGATTACATAGGCATTTGTGGCATAGGCCAAAGCTGAAGGATGCATCACCGCAGCGGTGGCTGCCACATTACGCGATTTATAGGCTGAAGTACATATATCACCTGTACGATTTAGAGTGCCTACACGGCCAGAGCTGAGGGACTGTAGTGCCACACCTTGGGCCCCTAGCTCTGAGGGATTATCCAACGTCGTTGAGGTTATAACTATGGGCGAAGCTATAATGGCCAATTGATGATAGGGTGGTGCTGCGGTCACCGTTACTCCACCCGTTGAGCCATTGTGATGTATTGTGGTGCCCCCACCATTATTGCCACCATTTAAGCCATTGATAACACTGCTAATGGCCGGTAATTGTTGTGTCTGTATGGGTGAGGTACAGGAAGGCGAAGAACTGGCCGATGCTGCTGCCGTGGTTATAATCGTACTATTACATTGGCCCACTGATCCTCCCAAGGAGGCTAACGGTTGTATGTGATGATGATGGTGGTGGCCAGCATGGTGGTGGTGATGATGATGGTTATAGGGACTGAGTTGTAATACTTGTTGCTGTTGTTGTTGTGACTGTTGGCTGAGCATGATCTGTAGTGTGTTGAGATATATATGGTGTTGGTTGTGTTGTTGTTGTTGACGCCAGTAGTTCAAGTAGGAGTTGAAGGATATTGAGCGAGTTGGGAAGAGATATATAGAAAGAAAATAAAATGGGGGCGTTAGTGTTGTCTTCTTAAGGGACGGTAAAGGAGAGTATTAAAATTAAAAAAAATTTTTAATTATTTTTTATTTTTTAAGAAAGTGCAAGTGCTTAAAAAGATTAAAAACTAAAAAAAACAGAGCTTAACAAATGATCTAAGCTATTTTACTACTAATGAAGTTCTACTTATTATGAAGTCTAAAAATTGGCTATATCATTCATTCTGATCATTCTTTTGTTTGAACGTTATCGATATTGTTCGATAACACGTGATTTGCTCTGTATAGTATCGTTTTTGTAGTTTTCAATTTTAAAACCTGCTATGTTTATTTCTGTATTATCCAGTGCAAGTGAGATGTTCTGAATAGAATTTTAGTGCAACGTTTTACAGGATAGTTATCGATAGCATGCGATAACCAAATAATAATAATCGATTAATAGTGATTTTCACTGTATATGTGGTACTTAAATATAGCACAGCAGCTTTACAGTGGAAATAACAATATTATTTTCATCGGTTATCGCATGATATCGGTTACTATCCAGTACAACGTTGCACTAAAATTCTATTCGTAAAATCTAACTTACATTAAATAGTGTTTAAAACAAAACATAAATTCACGGTCTATCTAGTGAAGGGGTTTCGATAGCTGGGTATTTCAAAATCAGCTGATTTTATAGTGGAAGTACAGCTGTTGTGAAATAAACGAGGACCACGTAATCGTTAACAAAGCCTTTGCGGTAGAACTGGCAAAATATCGATGGCACTATCGATATTTTTTTTTTGTCTGAATATCGATTGATATTTTTCTTATCGATACTAACGGCAAAGTTCAAATTTTTGCAAAATTTAACAAAAATAAACGATCTGACACTGAATGTATCCTATAAGATACATTACATACTATGCGCCCTCGTTAAAAATGCAACTCTGCAAACAAATCCCACAAAAGCAACGCGCAAGAGTTAATCAATTTTTAACTTTGACGCCTAAGAACTACTTCACGTATGGCAACAAAAAATGACGCTCGAGTTCAATCATCAAAGTTGATAATTCTTAACTTTTGGACGTCGGTTTTGTGGGATTTGTTTGCAGAGTTGCTTTTTGATGCGTTCGCATAGTATGTAACTCCACCTTAACAGTCTTTTACTTTTACTCCATCCAATCAAAGTTATCGATATTATGATAACAGCCGATAACAAGTGATTCGAATTGTATGCTGTATAAAAA
Source organism: Stomoxys calcitrans (assembly GCF_963082655.1). Lineage (NCBI taxonomy): Eukaryota > Metazoa > Arthropoda > Insecta > Diptera > Muscidae > Stomoxys > Stomoxys calcitrans. The sequence goes on from NC_081553.1 coordinate 210,983,068, forward strand.
TGTAGTAAGGACTGTGTCGCATGAATGAACGGCTTTCGTATGTATGTATATCTAAATCAGATGATATTATTACGAGAAAACAGCTGATATGAAAGAATCAAGGATAATTGATACCAAAGCCTATGCAGTCGATATGAACAGCGAAATATACAAGATAGATAACAGTCAAATAAAGTCAGAATAGATTTTTAGCGCAAAGTGTACTACATAGTTATCGATATCAAGCGATAATCGCAGTTAATACTTGCAATGCACAGAATAATACAAAATAAAACATGTAGCTTGAACGAACGGCTTTCCCTTGGCAGCTTGGTAAAATAAAATCAGCCGATTTTCTAGTGCAAAAACAGCTGATTTAGAGGAACTAAGGATCATGTATTCGATATCAAAGCCTATGCCGTCGCAAAAAAAACCAAAGCGAATAAAAATGTGGCCATCTTTTATTTTGACTACATCCAGTCAAATATCAAAAGTACTGCATAAATTTTGCCCAAATTGTCATAAATAAATATCGATATCATTCGATAACAGCCTATAATACGTGATTTCTACGGTATAGTCTATAAAAAAAAGCATGAGCTGTGTCGCTCGGATGAACAGTATTCGTTAGTTTATCAAAATCATTTGACTTTTTTGTGAGAAAACAGCCGATATGGAAGAACGAAAAATCCCGTAATCGATAACAAAGCCAATGTAGCCAATATTAACAGCCAAGGAGAGTTAACATATGGCCATCTTTAATTTTCACTCCATCCAGTCAAATGTCAAAAGTAATTGATAGATTTTGTGGTGCAAATTGTAATAAATTCTTTTCGATATCATGCGATAACAGCCGATAATACGTGATTTGTACATTAAGTACATAAGCAAAAGAAAAGCTGCGCCGCTCGAACGTTCAGCTTTCGTTCTGGATTAATTTTTAACGCGAAGAGTGTTACATGCTAATCTATATCATTCGATAACAGCCGATAAGACCTGATTTGCCATGTTTATTATACAAATAAAGCACGGGCTGTTGGCTTCAACAAACGGTTTTCGCTTAGGCGATTTTTATATTAAAATTTGTTGTTTTGTTGTGAGAAAAAAAGGAATCAAAGATCACACAATCGATACCAAAGGTTTTTCAGTTCATTCTAACAGTCACCTTAACCGTGTTAAAAGTACTGTGTTATCGATATCTTGCGATAACAGCTGATAATATGTAATTGTGCAAATCAATTTGGCCCTGTTTTTTTTTGCTCCATCCAGTCATATGTAAAATGTAGTGCAAAGTGTGCTGCATAGTTATCGATATCATTCGATAACAGCTCGAAGGAACCACGTTCTATGCTTTGGTACATCAAAAACAGTTTATTTAGCAGAATCAAGAGGACAAAAGCCATTCGCTTAAGTAACGGCCTTTGGTTTGGCCCTTAAGTCGATTACTGCAAATCGATTTGGGTTCTAGCTAAAATGTGGTTACGTTAAATTCTGTTACCATGTTGTCCTATAACCTAGATGCTGGGGTTTGAACCCTACCAGGAATTTTAGAAACATTTTCTCTAACTTATGTCAAAAGTTAAATCAACAATGGTCTACATATGGATAGATAGTTGGCTGATAGATGAGGTACACACCCGAGATTGATTTTTCTTGGTGGTCATGGTGGTGGTGGTGCTGATTGGTACAGATTTTTTTTTTTTTTGCTTTTGCAGAAAGAAAAAGTTCAACTACATAGACAACAACGGAAGAACTACTGTGTGCTGCTACTTATGTGTGGTGGTAGTGGTGGTGGTAGAGATGGTGCCGTTATAGAGCCTGCCGCACTCGCTGCATGTGCATGGTGATGATGATGCGCCGCAGCCGAGTGATGATGATGGTGATGGTGATAGGAGAAATACTGTGAGGCATATTGGGTGGCATAGGAAGCTGCCGGACTCCATACCTCGCTGCCATTGGATGCAACTGTGGCTGCCGTAGCAGCAGCAGAAATGCCTGAAGCATGAGCACTGCTGCCGCCACTGGCCACTGAACCTACTGATGCTGCCACTGAATGGGGATGATGATGCGGATGATGGTGGTGATGGTGATGTGCTGGTGCACCATGAGCATGGTGCGGTGGATGATGGTGATGGTGGTGATGATGATGGGGTGTTGTTGCATGATGATGATGCTGCGAATGCGAATGGGGTGAAACTGCCGAAGAGCTATGAATTTGGTGCTGATTATGCGCCTGCGCTTGATGTGACTGATGATGTTGTTGTTGTTGTTGCTGCTGCTGGTGATGGTGGTGTGTTGGTAGTTGTGTATTATGGTCTTGGGAGGGTGATATTTGTTGGTGATTTAGGGAGTTGTGTATATGGGAATGGTGATTGGGTTGGTGCATTATATGAACAGCCGAGGTAGTGGTAGTGGTGGTGTGTTGCACAGCTAAAAGTGCTGCTGCACTTGGGGATTCCGCAAGTGTGACGGCCACCGTTGCCGCCGTGGGTGCGGCAGTGGATGAGGGAGGTGCTGAGGTTTTGGGTGCTTTGGAGTGTTGTAGCGTATTGTGATGTGCTGTTGTTGTTGTAGAGGAAAGGGTTTCAGCCACCGTATTGTGCGATAGAGAAGAACCACCAGGTCCTGTTCCTCCGCCACCGCCAGAACTGCTGCCACTGCTGCTGAGACGATGTTGAGGTGAGGTGGTGTGCGATGAGGCCGAGTAAAGGCCGGAGTCATCATGATGCATTTGATAGCTGGAATCAGGGGTGGAAGAACTTTTGGCCTCCTTTGATGCAGAACCATTCCATTTGGCTGTTGATTCGCTGTCATTGGCATAGGCCAAGCCATTGGACAAGGGAGTAGTTTGGGGTGAACGCTCCTGAACGCTGTGTCTATTCGTTGCCGAAGCTGTGGAGGAGGAAGTGTGGAGAGTGTTAATGGGTATACCACTGGACTGAGAACCCCACATCAGCACTGTTTGGCGTTCATATTGATCCTGGGAGGCCATTTCCACTTTGGGTGTTATCACCGCCGAAGGCCCATTGGAGTGGGCATTCGAAGAGCTATGTGAGTTATTGAGATTATTCACTATGGCTCCACCACCAACGGGAGAAGGACCATTCGAGGAACAGGAAACCACCTCCATGACATGGGGCGAAGACTTTGGCGTTTTCAAAGGAACTTGCTGCAATTTCCAAAAAAAAAAAAATATTACAAAAAATATGTATGAAAATGTTCTTGGATGGGGTAAAGTTACCTGCGGCGTTGAAGTGGGACTACCATAACCACTGCTATAGCCACTATAATACTTGCTACTATCCTGCCATTTCTCCTCCTTAGAGGTTATAGTGTAACCATCATAGGATAAAAACCCATTGGCCGCCACATAAGCTGAGGCCGGGGCCGCCGAATGATGGTAATCAGCATAATAGCCACTCACACCTTGCAAGCGATACTGATGGAAGAGATTTTCGGTTACTGGATAGAAATTTGTGGAATGCACCGAGGTGCCCATATAAATATTATCCGCTGCAGTGGCATATGGCGATGTGGTATACATGGGATTGAGATTGGAATAGGCAGCCGCTACGGCGGCAGCAGGATCTGGAAGATATTCAACAACGGGAGCGGGAGAAGTGACCTGAAAATGGAAATAAACTTATAAAGACTTGCTTAAAAGTTAAATTATGGGTGTTTCTTACCTGCCCCAAGGGAGAGGATTGCTGATTTTGTTGCTGCATTTTACGTTTCGAACGGCAGGTGGAAAGAAAGTCTCTTAATTGTGTTTTATAACGGCGATTTGGTCTTGTAGGTGTCACTGGTGGTGGCAAGGAGTTGGGCGAACCACTGGGCGGCACCACCAATTGATCGGCTTCTGAGAAATAGGTGGAAGCCAAACCCGTATCCAAGTAGCTGACTTTAAAATCCATGGTCCTTTTGCCCAGCAAATCGAAACCTTCCTCATCCATGAGTACTCGATGTGTGCAAATGACAAAATCGGGTTTGGAATTCTTATAAACCAAGCGAGAGCTAAAAAGAGGAGAGTTTTGAAGATGGAAAAATTTGGGTTACAGGAGATGCTTACCTCGTTTGCAGCCACTGCCATTCGCCATCTTTCTTTTGGTATCTGTAGGCAATCATACCGGAAGCACCAGTTTTAAGAACTGCAAAAAATGGAAGGATGGAATTAGATGAGCCAAAAAAGAATAAGGGTTTCAAATTCCAATGATTTAAACCTTCAACCTTAAGCTGAAACAAAGTCTGATGTCGCAGTTGTCAGTACACAAAAAAATGAGAGTGCAGGGACAGATAATCCCAATAAGGACCGCAAGTGATCATTCTACGAGATTCACTAGTCTTGGAGACCCTGCAGGTCTTGGGGCCTAGGTAACATAGATTAACATACCGGGTGTAAGCCTGTATCTATGCTATAGTTACCTAGGCTCCAAGACCTGCAGAGTCTCCAAGAGTAGTGATTCTCGTAGAATGATCGCCAGATTAGCAACTAATGAAGAGACGGGGAAAACCAAGGATGGGTGCTGATCAACCTCATCCATTAGATAAAAGTGGAGTTTCCTATTCCAACGCAGACTCCCAGGCCGTCCGGGACTACTGTAAATAAGCCGCAGGAAGAAAAATATGCCATAGACATTTTGGAGTAGGGTCGCTGATAAAAGCTGCTTTCTTACGTCCAGGCAGCCAGGAAGCACAATAGATGCAATAGCCAAATTAAAAGACTTAGCCAGTAGAATGATTGCAAAATTGAGCGATAACATTGCTAAGGCTACAAGAAAATCGAAAATACTTAAAGCGGGAAACGAATTGGCAAAAGTAAAGGATGCTCCCAAGAAGACTACGGATACTCCTTGCAATTGTGAAAGATGGTAAGAGGATCAGCTATACTTAGGAGCGAAATGAAAGGAAAATTAACTATCCGCTTTAGCTACTGCCCACAATAGAGACTCCAAGAGAAATTCTTTGGAGGTAGGTAAAGTCTGAACACTTTTTAAGGAAAAGTAGTTCTTAAAACAATGCCACAGCCACTTTGAAAGAGAAAGGTAGTCGACGCCCTCTTACTCCAAAGTAGCCAGAAGAGTATGCGACAAAATTCATCCAGACCATACTGAAAATATTTTTGTCCTAAATTCAAAGATTCGAGCCAAAGATTAGCAAACTTAATTTAAAGATAATTTTCCAACTTTTAAGGAAAAATTCCTTTTGGTGAGAAATATTTTCCTGCATATTGAGGTTTTTTTATTTTAAATTGTAGGTAAATAAATCCTTAAGTTTGCGTCTTGTTATTAAAGACATAAATCTAAAATGAAGGTCAAAATATCTTTAAAAGTTTAGGAAATAGACCTTGGGACAAGACAACAGAGTACCGTAGTTAAAAACGCAAAATAGCCTTACAAAAAAGGAGCGTCTTTAAATGTTAATTTTTTTGGTTAAGTTAAAAAAAGAATTTTTCTAAAAATACGCGAACACATGCCCTAAGTTTTGTAAAACCATTGCTCAGACAGAGTCTTTAGAAAGCTTAAGGGAGTTGACGATAGACGAAGAAAGACGAGTGGATAAGTGCGGTGAACGGCGTGTTTCTAGGTGTACATCGAAAGACCAAACTAAGTAAGGTCAAGAGGTGGAATCCTGAGCTGAAGGCTATACCTCGGAATGTCAAACGTCTGCGTTAGCGACCGAAGAACCAAGAATTCCAATCCGGAGAATCTTGCCTCACGCTGAATGATCATCTGGAAGGTACAGGACAATGATCCATGGGGAATAGGTAAACAACGAATGATGCGGAGGGTCTCCTTGCATGAATGGTTTGACTAGGCGGATATGAAAAAGCATTTGAAAGGCTTTACCAGATCATGAACGATCCAATTCCTACAGAGTGTGTCGACGTTGATTATTTTCCTCGATTGTGAGAATGAGTCCGAGTCGCAGTCCTTTTTAAGTCAACGTTGTAAATTCTCTTGATCGAATAAGGAGCAATCCAAGATTGTTACAAGGCATCAGTCTCTTCATTGTACTGCAAGAGTACTGGAGGGGATAATAGCGGCAAAATTTCGATAAAGCTTCAAGCAGGGTAGTAGTAACTTCTGTCAGAGAAGAAGTTGTGTGGTTGGTTTTAGCGATACAGCTTGGAAGGATATTGGGCGAGGGTATAGAGATTGCGCAACATATGGGTCACCATTGTAGCATTGAATAGTCCAGCTTTCCTAGGAAATAAAAAAAATCCCTTTGCCAGGGGTATCATATTTTATTATTGAAATTACTATGACAAGTCTTATCGCGTAATAGCAACTTAAATAAGCGAAGTTTTTAGATGCGAAATACTACTGCCAGTTGTTCTAGTACAATTGCCATCTGGTAAACCATGCAAGAGGACTGTGGACGCGGGACTGAGTGAGTGTATCGAGCGTCAAATATGTTTAACGGTTGCAAAGACAAGTTAGTACCCTTTTCCTTTGGGAAAGGGTTGTTTTAGTAACCTTTGCTTTGGAAAAGGGTAGTTTAAGTAACCTTTCCTTTGGCAAAGTGCAGTTTTTGTACCTCTTCTTTTGGCAAAGGGTACTTATAGTACTCTTTCCTTTTGGAAATGGTAGTTGCAGTACCCTTTCCTTTGATAAAGGGTAGTTTTAGTACGCTTTCCTTTGGGAAAGGGTAGTTTTAGTACCCTTTCCTTTGGGAAAGGGTAGTTTTAGTACCCTTTCCTTTGGGAAAGGGTAGTTTTAGTACCCTATCCTTTGGCAAAGGGTAGTTTTAGAACCCTTTCCTTCGGGAAAGGGTAGTTTTAGTACCCTTTCCTTTGGGAAAGAGTATATTTAGTACCCTTTCCTTTGGGAAAGAGTATATTTAGTACACTTTCTTTAGGAAAGAGTTGTTTTAGTACACTTTTCTTTGGCAAAGGGTGGTTTTAGTTCCATTTCCTTTGGGAGAGGGTAGTTTGAGTACACTTTCCTTCGGAATGGGTAGTTTTAGTACCCTTTCCTATGTTGAATGGTGGTTTTAGTACCCTTTCCTTTGGGAAAGGGCACTTTTAGTACCTTTTCCTTTGGGAAAGGGTAGTTTTAGATTCCTTTCTTTGGGAAAGGGTAGTTTTAGTAACCTTTTCTTTGGGAAAGGGCAGTTTTAGTAATTTTCCTTTGGGACAAGGTACTCTCAGTAAATTTTCTTTGGGAAAGTGGTTTTAAAACTCCTTCTTTTGGGAAAGGGTATTTTAAGTGACCTCTCTTTTTGGAAAGGGTAGTTTTAGTACCCTTTCCTTTGGCAAAGTATAGTTTTTGTACCTCTTCCTTTGGCATGGGGTAGTTTTAGTACCCTTTCCTTTGATAAAGGGTAGTTTCAGTACCTTTCCTTTGATAACGGTTTTTTTAGTACCATTTCCTTAGGGACGTGGTGGTTTTGGTAGCTTTTCCTTCGAGAAAGTGGTAGTTTAGTTCCCTTTCCTTCGGGAAATGGTAGTTTTAATTCCTCTTCCTTTGGCAAAGGGTATTTTTAGTACACTGTCCGTTTCGTGTGGCAAAGGGTAGTTTAAGTACCCTTTCCTTTGGAAAAGGGTATATTTTAGCATACTTTCTTTAGAAAAGGGTTGTTTTGGTACACTTTTCTTTGGCAAAGGGTGGTTTTAGTTCCATTTCCTTTAGGGGATGGTAGTTTTAGTACACTTTCCTTCGGTAATGGGTAATTTTAGTACCCTTTCCTTTTGGAAATGGTAGTTTTTGTACCCTTTCTTTTGGGAGAGGGTAGTTTTAGTACCCTTTCCTTTGGCAAAGTGCAGTTTTCGTACCTCTTCCTTAGGGAAATGGTGATCTAAGTACCCTTTCCTTTGGAAAAGGGTTATTTTAGTACCCTTTCCTTTGGGATAGGGTAGTTTTAGTACCCTTTCATTTGGCAAAGTGTAGTTTTTGCACCTCTTTGGCAAAGGGTATTTTTAGCACCTTTTCCTTTGGAAAGGGATAGTTGTAGTACTCTTTCCTTAGGGAAAGTGTGGTTTTAGTACCCTTACCTTTGGGAAAGGGTACTTTAAGTACCCTTTCCTTTGGAAAAGGGTAGTTTTAGTACCATTTCTTTTGGGAAAGGGTAGTTTAAGTACCCTTTCCTTGGCAAAGGGTAGTTTTAGTACCCTTTCCTTAGGAAAATGATAGTTTTAGTACTCTTTCTTTAGGGAAACTTTCATTCGCATCGAACCAGCTTATGCTGCATCAATGTAGTCTACGATAGATATGTTTCTTCTACTTACGTTCTTGATGAGCACTCGCCACATAGGCCAAATCATCATAATGCACCAAATCATAGCCGCCCATATTGACCAACTCAGCATCGGAATAACCCAAAATATGTTTGCCTCTGTAAATAGACAAAGTAAGCAAATGTCTTAGAGTTAAAATCAATTTCCTAACTTACCTCTGATCCATGGAAACCAATGAAAAATCCAATTTATGTTTCGACTTGAACATATTCTCCTTATGGGGTATCTCCAACAAACTGGGTGGTCCAAACGGTGTACAATAGGCAAATAAAGCCAAAGGGGGCTCTTCGGTCTTGCGATTTTGACCATGGAGAATTTTGATACGCCCCCGTATATCAAGGCGCAAAAACCCCGAGGTATTGTCCAACAGACATCTGAAACGCACTGTAAAACTACGCTCCAAATACAGGGCCTTGTCGGGAGCCAATGTTTCGGCTAATTGCATACTAGACATGTCAGCGGGTAAAAAAGAATTCCATAGTAATTGTCTTTGCAGTTCCTCGCGATCCTCGGAGTGTACCAATTCATACACCGATTGGTGTACAATGTCAGACTGAAAGGAAGAAAAAAAAAAACGGACAATGAAACGAAATCAGATTAAAAAACTCAAGTGTTTATGTATAGTGGCTCTCTGGTTAGGATTTAGTGTAGAAAACACCTTTGCTTTGATTGTTTTAAAGGCTATTGGCTTCCTTTAGTTTTTATTCTACTCCTTGCCCCGAATTTATTGATTTTTTTCCACTGCTACGGGGTTTATAAATCATTGCCAATGTTAAATTGAAAACTTATTTTTTCGGTTGTTCATTGGTAAGCGGCCTTTTTGCTTTAGTTGCAGCATTGTTTTCGTTTTGATGCATTTTTGGTTACTTGTGGCCAATTGCCCCGAAAACACCACTCTACAGGTAGCTCAGAAATTGAGATATAAATTTGTAAGAAGGAGGTTTCTTTGTTATGATTCAAAGATATTGTGTTATGAAAATAAGACGCAGCAAGTAAAACAAGGCTAAAGTTGGGGGGAGACGACTATGTAATACCCTACACCAGAAGTATAATAGTCGGCTCCTCAGACTTTTTCACAAGTATTGAGAAGTTAACTACACCTTATGGCAATTTTGATAGATATAAAACCAAAATTGGGACATCTGCAGCCATAAAGGTCATATCGGATGAAACATAATATGGAAGTTATGTCTAAATTCCAAACGATTTTGATGAAAATTTGCACACTTATTGAAACGTCAAACCTAACACCTCGTGCCAAGTTTTGAAAGGATCGAGCCAAAATTGTGGCTACCATACCACATGAAAGATAATTATGGGAGCTATATTAAAGTCTGAACCGATTTTGGCCTAATTTTGCTCACTTATAGTAACTCTGCACCCTTGTTGAGATGTCAAATAAAACCTCCCATACCAAATTTTTTAACGATGAACTAAAGTTCTGGCTACTACAGCTATAAAAGACCATATCAGATGAAAGTTAAGTTCTGTGGAGGGAAGCATACTCATTTTCCTATCTTTAGTAGCTGTCCATAAAATTAATGTCCCATTATCACCTAATGTAGGGTACATCAAATTAATTTTTCATTAACCCAAGAAATTTACACATCTTCATATCCTAACCTCTCGTTCGTCCTCCTAACTTCAAAACTACTTCAATATGTATTGTTTTGGGTAATTCGCCCAAATAAACAAAACAAAAAACCAAAGCAACTCTTAGCAAACTCTGGCATAAGGCTATGTCTTCCTTAATCCTCGCCGTACATTCTCCTGGCCCTGGTCATAGTAAAACAAATATTTTTAATTGAGATACCAAAGTGGGCGTAACTATTTTTGCCGTTTTACACATTTACAGCTAAAGAGAAGAAATCGCACTCGCAAGGATGCCTAATACCAATACAAAGAGCAAAAAAGATCTAAGACAAAAAAACCCCTCGCGAAAAGCATGAGTGTTGCTCGACCCCAGGAATAATGGAAATCTTTGACTGCCTTTTCATTTGAACATCTCTATCTGGTGAAATGGTTTGAAAAGAAAACCTGCAGACCCAGAGCAGTCGGAGATCAGTAGTATCTGGCTTAGGAGGAGTAAAGGAACAAGCAGCAAACCACCAGCACATGTTGGTAACTGGCTCCTGCAATTCTCATTGCAAGGCAGTTAATCTGCGGCAACACGTTCCAAACAAATATTAACCAAGTTGTTGGGTTTAAAAACCCAAGCATTATTGTTAAAGCTGTTGATGCTGCCTCCGCCATCAGCGCCACTATTGCTCTTGCAACAATTTGGGCAATAAAAATCTTTCATATTGTATTTGGCATTTGTACTCCAATTCCTTCTTAAGCTTGTTGTTCATCCACCACCGTACTGTATGCCTCTGCGAGGGTAGGTCTTGGGTGTCTACCATAGCCATATAGCTGGCCGGCACTTGTAGTGGCTCGTGTATGCCTTCTCTTAAGCGTATGCGCACAATTTTTCCCCATCGTTACTGTGAATTTCTGCTTTGGTTTCGATTCATTTGTTCGCCTCGATAATGGCATGGTGTAGTACACCTCCATCAACAATTCTCATATGGTGGTTATTTGTGATGCTGTTAAAGATGACCAGACCACAACGACCACCATAAGTACCAGTACAAGTATGATGATGATAATGATGATGATGATATGTATGCTTGTAATATTAGTTATCGTTAAGCAAACAACACCGACACAACAATGCCGGCAAACATGTTGCCGATGAGAAGAAAAGTACCCAATGGGATAAATAGTGAATAAACAAACTTTGAACAGGGTTGAAACTTAGATTTGAATATTAGAGCTGTTATAGACAAGTAGTTTGATCATGAAAGAGTATTTTGATCATGCAAGAATGGTTTGATCAAACAAAATTACCTCGATCAAACGAGAGTAGTTTTATCATGCAAGAGTAATTTAATCATACTAGAGTATTTTGAACACTCAAAACAAGTTTGATCATGCAAGAGAAGTTTGATCATGCAAGAGAAGTTTGATCATACAATAGTAGTTTGATTAAACAAGAGAATTTGATAATACTGGAGTAGTTTGATCATACAAAAGTATTTCGATCTACTACAGTAGTTTACTCATGAAAGAGTAGTTTGGTGATACAATACTAGTTTAATCATACAGGAATAGTTCAATCATACAAGAGTGGTTAAATCATACAGAGAGAAATTCGATCATACAAGAATAGTTTGATCATGCAAGAGTAATTTAATCATACTAGAGTAGTTTGAACACACAAAATAAGTTTGATCATGCAAGAGTATTTCGATCATACGAGAGTAGTTTGATCAAACGAGAGAATTTTGATCATACTAGAGTAGTTTAATGATAAAAAAGTACTTTGATCTACTAGACTAGTTTGATCATGAAAGTGTGGCTTGACTATAGAAGAGTAGTTTAATCATACAGGATTAGTTCGATCGTACAAGAGTAGTTTGACCATACGAGAGAATTTTGATCATACTACAGTAGTTTGATCATACAAAAGGTCTTTGATTTACTAAAGTACTTTGTTCCTGAAATAGTAGGATAGTTTGGTGGCACAAGAGTAGTTTAATCATGCAGGGGTAGTTCCGTCATACAAGAGTAGTTTGACTATGCAAGAGTAGTTTGGCCATACAAAGTAGAGAGAGTTGTTTGTTCATGTAAGAGCAGTTTGATCATACTAGAGTACTTTGGATCATACAGGAGTGTTTCGATCATGCAGAGTACTTTGATCATACAAGAGCAGTTTGACCATACTATGAGAGAAATTTGATCATTGTACAGTATTTTTATCATACAAGAGTAGTTTGACAATACAAGAGTAGTTTGACTATACAAGAGTAGTTTGACCATACAAAATATTGTAGTTGGATCATACAAGATTAGTTCGATCATTATTATAGTAGTTGACTATACAAGAGTAGTTTGACCATACAAAGTAGTTTGATCATACAATATTATTTCGATCACATAAGAGTAGTTCGATTATACTAGAGTACTTTTAACATACAAGGGTAATTTGAGCACGCAAAAGTAGTTTGACTATAAAAGATCAATTTGATAATGCGAGAGAATTTTTAACTACTAGAGAATTTTGCTCATAAAAAATTAGTTTTGTTTTACAAGAGTAGTAGTTATAATACAGGAGTAGTTCGACCAAAGAAGAATAGTTTGACTATACAAGAGTAGTTTGACATTACAAAGTAGTTTGACCATACAAGAGTAGTTTGGTAATGCAAGAGTAGTTTGATCCTACAAAAGTAGTTTGATCATGGAAGGGTGTTTGATCATACAAAAGAAGATTGATCAGACAAGATTAGTTTGATCAGACTGGAGTGGTTTGATGATACAAAAATTGATAGATCACGCAAGAGTTGATCATACTACAATTGTTTGATCAACTTAAGATTAGTTTGATCATTAAATAATAGTTTGGTCATACAAGAGTAGTTCGATCATGCTCCAGCATTTTGATCAAACTCTAACTACTCTGTTTTCACATTACTCCAGTATGATGTTGAATGATCGAACTACACTTTTATAGTCAAAATATCAAAGACGAACACGAGGGTAGTCCGACGTCTAATGGTGCTCTAGAGATTTTCATGCAAGCATAGATTGATCATGCAAGAATATTTGGTCATACTAGAGTAGTGTGATCATAATAGATTCTTTCCATCATACTACAGTTGTTTGATCATCTGCAAGCGTAATTGGATCATAAAATAGTAGTTTGATCATGCTCCAGCAAATTGATTAAACAAAAGTAGTTTGATCATGCTCCAGAAGTTTGATCAAACTCTAACTACTCTGTTATTAAAGTACTCCAGCAAGATCTAGTATTATCGAACTACACTTTTACAATCGAACTACCATAGATGAACACGAGGGTAGTCTAATAAAACAAAAGTATTGTTGTTTGATTGAACAGGAGAAGTTTGAATCCTCTTTACTAGCACAAGGTTTTCGAAAGATTTACATGTCAGCAAGATTTTTTCATCTCTTGATTTTTAAAATTAGGAACTAAATTTTTCCTCTAAAATTCCTTCATTTAGGGACATCACAAAGAAGCGAAATATCTAGGCTAAATCCTAGTCTCTAAACTGGCCTCTTTCAGAAGGATGTTCGGTAAGAAGTGGGGAGTTAACCCAAAGATGATTTACTGCATGAACAAGGCCATTGTGAGAAACGTGCTGACAAAACCAGGGAGTTCGAGGAGGTGTAAAGACAGTCGCCGGTTTTGCATATGTGTCATTTGTGAAGCACCTTATCATTGTGGAAGGGATGGTCTGAGCGAATTTGGTGGCGAAGTGGCAATCTGTGTATGGAAGCCAAATTGCCAGGACTCTCAGAAATATCGGCCGTCGAAGAAGGGGTTGCTGGGATTTGATAATAGGTCAATGAGGACTAGAAGCTTTCTAGATAAGTCGATTAGCCATGTCTGTGTTTGTTGAATTGTCTAAATCGGTTTATAACCTGATAAAGTACTACTACCAAATTTCCCATGAACATTTCACTAAGGAATACTTCTCTCATATTAATGAGAACAGTCCGAAAAAACAGCCGTATAAACTTTTCTTCAGATTTGATTTCTTCAGCGTCTAGAAGTCGCAAATATCACCCGATTTGGCTGAATTTTCGGCACGTCATGTTTTGCTATGATTTCCAACAGCCGTGCCATGTATGGTCTAAATAGGTTTATAAACTCATATAGCTCTCATAGAGGAGCAATTATTTGGCTGAAATTTTAAACGATTTTATTTTTATGACTTTTAATATTCTTAGAAGTACAGCCCATCTGTACATGTATCCCCTATACATTAGAAAAAGTCATTCAAAGAAAGTGTCAAATGCGATCCATAGTGGAGGGTATATATGAGTCGGTATGACCGAACTTATCGCGTTTTTAATTGTTTATAAGTCTCCTTGTCTCGTTTCTAGGTCTAATCTAGGGACTCACAATTTGGGTATTATAATGGGCCAAATGGATCAAACTTGAGAAGGTCGATCAAACAAGAAGAGTTTAGTCTGATCAAACTACTCCAGTTTGATCAAACTACTTCAGTTGGTTCAAACTGCTCCGGTTGGATCAAACTCTCCCGGTTAAAAAAACTTCTCCAGTTTGACTAAATTACTCTCGTTTGATCAAACTACTCAAGTGTGTTTACAATACTTCAATATGTTCGAGCTTCCCCAGTTTGATCAAACTACTCCAGTTTGATGAAACTACTTCAGCTTGATCAAACTATATCAGTTTGATCAAATTTCTCAAGTTCGATCAAACTGAAGTAGTTTTATCAAACTGAAGTAGTTTTATCAAACTATTCTATTGTAGTCGGATGTTCGATGAAACTTTTTCAGTTCAGTTTTTAAAGATGTTATACAAAAAACCTTATCATCCTTGATTTGCCCATGTTCTTCAATCTCTTCCAACTTAAACTTTACTTTCGCAACACCCATCTTTAATTTTTCCTACTGGCCTCTTGAATTTTTCGAAAAACCCCTTGTGTATAATTCAAATTCATAAACAAGTTAATAATATTGTATGTTGTATGTAAATAATAAAAAACAAACAAACCATACAACACAACCGACATGGCTGCTGTACAGGCGGCTATCAATATGATTGGACCGAAGACTAGTGGTGATGGTGGCGGTAAGGGTGCGCCACGCTATGCCGCTCTAGAGAAAACACCAAAGCGAGTAAATAATAAAAAGTGTGCTGCATTTGATCTCAAGCAATAACCGTAACAGAACATATGAATGGTCATAAGAACAGACGGACAAACAGACAGAGGATTTAGTGTTCAGCTGTAAGGAAGGTAGGAGATACGGACAGACGGAACGAGTATGTATGCAACCACAATACTAGTAAGGCGATTGCGCAATCCTCCCGCTGAACTGATTTATTATTTATTACTTCAATAACGCACAAAACTATCGAAGATACCACAATGATAGCAATGAGCGGTTAAAGGTGATAATGGACTAATTCACATTGAAAAAAAAAAAATAAAGATATTGTATGTCAAAAATTCTAAAAAAAATATGAGAGCAAATGTGCTGTTCTGACAAGAACATTAAACAACATTTTTAATTTTCTGTGGTGTCTTGTGTAAGTTCTCAAACCATGTCTATAAAAAAGCTCTTCCCCATCTTATTTGGTAGCGAAATCTCAGCCCTAACAGCAACCATGAAAATGAGAAAAGTCTCCCCACTAGGCTAATGACTTTTTTACAACTTAATATACCTGCATCATGTTTTGATTAAGGCTGCAGAGTCAAGCCCTCGGTTCTGAGTTGGACAGCTTTTCGGAGTCAGGGATAGAGTGCTCAACTTCGAACATAAGTCGGACTCAATAGTCCGACTTCGACTCCCAACTAGGCTGATGACTTTTTTACAACCTTGTACCCCTGTATTATCTTTTGATCAGGGCTGCGGAGTCCAGCCCTTGACTCTGACCCCGGGTTTTAGTTTTAGTCATAAGCGCAGAAAGGCATCTGGGGGGTTGGCTAAGCACCCCTCCAGAATTTTCAAAACTCATTGTTTTCGGAGAAATTTGCTAATTATATTGCTATTCAAAGGGTTTCAGCCCCCCAGAAAGGTGGGCTGGCTTCGCTTATGCTTTTAGAGGCCACCGTGGCGCAGAGGTTAACATGTCCGCCTATAGAAACGAGGTCTCTTATCATTGAGCTAAAACTTGAATCGGATGGCATTCAATCATATGAGAAGTATGCCCCCCTCCTCTGTTCTTTAAGGGAATAATCGTGGGAAAATTTGCATTTGATTATTGCTGTTCTGGACTTAATCAATTTAACCCATCAGCCGCCACTGCTTCAGCGGCAAGACTCAACTAAGCAATGCATAAGCCAACAGGTTGAATTTATAAAATAATTTTACATCACTTGTGTATTGGAAATGTGTAAATGTTTAAGATAGTTAATATGTTAGTTCGTACATCGATGGGATTATGGATATTGTATTTCAAAGCTGTAGCTGTTTTTTTTTTGTAATAACAGAAAAGGAGTTTATTATGTTACTGGGAAAATTCAATAGTTCAGTATTGTGAGAATTTTTATGATACATGGCGAATTTAACTCTAGATTCACAAATTGCAATCTAAAATCTTAGCTAAAGCGATGCGTAGCAAATTTCACACTTGTTACAATGAAAATTTTCGATATTCTGAAAAAATAAAATTGAGGCAAAAATTGGGAGGAAAGTTGAGAGAAGAAAAGCCTATTGTGTAAGAAAAAAGAGATTAAAGACGGGAGTCTGAGCCCGTAGGAATAGAAAAGATGTCCGAAAATTTTCTAAAGAGTATAATAACAAAACGATTAGATTTGGTACAGGCAGAGTCTCCTATTGAGATAAAGATGGCATTCTGGTAACAAAAACGGAGAAACACACATCTCAAAGGTTTTGGTAGCCAGAATGAGAGCAACATGGTAATAACTAGACTTGAGATAGCAGGCAGCAGGAGCCGATGGGTTACCAACTGAGCACTTTATAACTATAGACGACACTCTAATAGAGCATATGCATCATATTGTTTACTCAATATGGCTTAAAGAGCACATATTCGATGATGAGAACATCAACATACTGTACACAAGATGTGCACAATACGGATGAATAAATCTCCTACATCTTGCATGTTGAATATTATCGCAAAGGAATTAAGACCTAAAGTCAGTGAGACAATTGGTCCCTTTCAGAGTGGGTTTAGTATTCTTCGAGATATTCACACTACAAATTGGCGAAAGGTACAGATGGGTACCTTCCGCCAATTGCGAATTACGACGGCATTCGACGTTTGAAGCTAATCAAAGTCATGACTAAGTTTGACATGCCAGCAGTTAAGTCGCGATGTAAGACAATGGGAGCTTCGAGGTGCGAACTTATCTCATCATCACTTTAGAGTGACCTTATCCTCTAAGAAACTTTTTCCGATATTATGCCCTTAGAGAATTTATTTCCGAAATTTTGTCTATAGATAAAGTTTCATCGATATTAGAGCATACATTTCCTATATATTTTTTAGAAACAAATTTTATTCGTTTTTGCGTTTCTTTTTATTTTGGACAAAAAAATCTTAGTACAAATTTTTATCGAAATTTTAATCGAATATACATATTTTAAAAATTTTTTTGGAAAATTTTTTTTTTCGTTTTTGCGTTTCTTGGACAAAAAGAATTAGCACAAATATTTATGGAAATATTTATCGAAATATTTGTTGGAATTTCGTTTTAAGCAAAGCTGTTAATATCATTTGGTCTTCGGAGAAAATTTTAAATGCTATTGATAATTTCTTATCGAAATTTTTATCGATTTTGTTTTGAGAAATTTTTATCAAAATTTGGTCTTTAAAAAAGTTTTTCCGAAATTATGCTCTTAGAGAAAATTTCTTCTGAAATTTTGTCTATAGAAAAGATTTCAATGATGTTAGAGGATACATTTCTTATAAATTTTTTAGAAAATATATTTATTCCTTTTGACGTTTCTTCTTATTTTGGACAAAAAAATTAGTACAAAATTGAATCAAAATATTTATTAATAATTTAAACGAAACATTTATCGAAGTTTCGTTTTAAGCAAAGCTTTCAATAACATTTGGTCTTCGGAGAAATTTTTAAATGCCAGATAGAATTATCGGTTTTTTTCTTCGATAAATGTTTATCGAAATTTTGTGGTTAGAAAAAAATGTTATCGAAAATTGTATCTTTGGAAAAAACTTAAAGACACAGATACTGGCAGTTTACCTGCGAATAAGGAAAAAGTAAGACTTTGTAGTACGAACTTATTTCATCATCACTACAAAGTGACCTTTTCCCCTTAGAGAAACTTCATACAAACTTTAATTTTGAGAAAGATCCTCCAAAATTATTCCTTGGAGAGAATTTTTCCCAAAAAATTGTTCAAAAACATTTTTATTTGTTTTACATTTCTTTCTATTTTGGACAAAAAAAATTTTTGTAAACATTTTTATCGAAATTTTTTCGATTTTTTTACCGAAGTTTTTTTCATTGTTTTTAGCAAAGCTATTAACAAAATTTATTTTTCAGAAAAAATTTTAGCTACCATATAGAAATTTTTGTCTCAAGAGAAATGTCTCTAAAAACTGATGTTATCGAAATTTTGTTTTTAAAGAATATTTTACTAAAATTTTTATCGATGTAGTAAAGAAAATTTTGTCTATAAAGACAATTTTATCAAAATTTTGTTTATAAAGAAAATTTTATCGAACTTTCGTCTATAAAGTAAATTTTATCGAATTTTTTTCTTATTAGAAAATTTTATCGAAATTTTTTCTTATTAGAAAGTTTTATAAAGAAATTTTTTTCATATTAGAAAATTTTTTGGAGAAATTGTTATCACAATGTGTTTAATTTTTTTAGAGATAGTTTTATCAAAATTTTGTCCATAAAGAAAATTTTTTCCTATTAGAATTTTTTTATCGATTTTTTCTTATTAGAAAATGTTATCGAAATTTTTTCTTATTAGAAAATGTTATCGAAAGTTTTTCTTATTAGAAAATTTTATCGAGAAATTTTTTCTTATTAGCAAATTTTATCGAGAAAAGTTTTTAAGAGAAAATGTTATCGAAATGTGTTCAAAAGCAAATTTTTATCAAAATTTTGTAGTTAGAAAAGATTATATCGAAAATGACAAGTGTTGATCGAAATTTTGCCTTTAGAGGAATTTTATCAAAATTTTGTCTTATAAGAATTTTTCAACCTGATTTTGTTATTAGAGGAAGAATATATCGAAATTTTGTCTCCAGAGCAAATTTTATAGAAATTTTGTCTGTAAGAAATAGAATAAATTTATTCTTTTTTTCTTAAACTAAGGTAACTTACCTGATGAAACCCCAGATAACTTTCAATACTGTGTGTGGCAAAAAATACTTCGCCATCACAGGTGAGTATCATGAGAAAACCATTTAAAGCCTAAAAAGAGAAAAGGAAAACAGAATATTCAATTGGTATTGAGTAAAAAATTTTATTTCAATAAAAAAAACAAATTTTAGAAAAAAAGAATAAATAATTAAATCAATTTTGTTTTAAAGATTATATTATAGTCTTATGAAAATACGTTCAATTAAAAATAAATTTTATGAAAATAAGTCTCTTCTATTTTTTTTTAATTTGGTTTTTGGTAGAGAAGTATTATCATGTTATTAGATATTAAAATTGCTGCTAAAAACTCAACGAAAAAGAACTTTTAAATTTAATTATTCAATAAAAGATGGCCATTGACGATCGACGATCATCTTCTTCGTATATAATAGCTACTGTATAAGTATTAGCCATAGATGTTGATAGATGCGTGATTGGCTAATCTCTTATGGAAAGGAGTTTAAAACGAAATGTTACCATCTTGCCGCCTTTCCTAGATTAACAAATACATGAATGAATGAATGAATGAAAGAAATTCATCAATGATAGCCACCACCACCATTCAATGCGATTTCTTTCAAACGAGGGATTTCTTTCGTTCATTGCTTGTTGGTAAGTTGACTTTAAATATTTGTTGTGGCTTATTTACTTGGTGGGCTACACTACTCTACCTCGCAATTACCGCAAGCCATCGTGAATGATAATCACCTCGACCGACAGCCAGTCAATCGACCAGTCTATACCCAAATGTTTAGCTGTTGCTATATGAGCGGCATGTCTTTGGTGCGAGTGCCATGAGTGCGTCCAGGAAATGATAGCCAATTAAATCAATGGATTCTTTTTCTTGGTTTCAAATTTAATTCATCTCAGATGGGGTATGTTTTTTGTTTGTTTTTTTTTTTTGCCTCTCAGTTGATTTGTTAACAGGTTTTTTTTTTGTTTGACTTTTTGGATTTCATTCATAATTTCATTGCAAGTATGTTTGGTCTATGTTGATTTCTCTCTGTGTCTGTGTGTCTGCCTGTCTATTTGCCCATCAGGCTAAAATGTATGTCAGTTTGTCTTATCCAAGTCTTTGTTTAATCTTAAATTGTTGGTAATTACAAGCCATTGGAATTGCGGTGTTGATGTTTCTCCAAAATAAGATTTTTTGGTTTTGAAGTTTTGATTGTAGTGGCATTCTGTCTCATTGAAGAACATTGGCGTAGCCATAGACGTAATGGGGGGGATGTATGAGATGTATATAAGAAAAATTTAATTTTACAATGGATTTGTGAGATTTAAAGTTTTGTGTTTATTTTCTTTAAAAAGAAAATTTTACAACATTTCCTACAAGTTTTGAAAAAAAATTTTGTTCTACGTAACTAAAATTTTAAAAAAAAAATATATAATTAAAAAAAAAATAAAATTTCTTACAAAAATTAAATGTTGGATTTTTTTGGATAAAAATAAAATTTTGACAAAGGTTTCTATATAAATGGCGATGCTGGATATGCAGCCCATTGAGGCTTATATTCGGAACTGCGCCGCCAAGGTTGCGCTTAGGTTGAGGGAGCTCGGCATGTTGAAGGAGGATGGTTGCAGCCACCGTTCGATTCTGGGTTTTATGGACGGGGAGGGTAGACTGAGGAGGATCTCTGACTACCTGGCACCAATGCCGACAGGAGTGAGGGCAATCACGATTCGTTTTTCTGCGAGGGATGAATGAACAGCGCTTAAGTTGCGCTTAGGTTGAGGGAGCTCGGCATGTTGAAGGAGGATGGTTGCAGCCACCGTTCGATTCTGGGTGTTATGGACGGGGAGGGTAGACTGAGGAGCATCCCTGACTACCAGGCACCAATGCCGACTGGAATGAGGGCATTCGCGATTCGTTTTCCTGGGAGGGATGCTGTATTTGAGGAGGATTAGAACTTGGTCTACAACGATGGCTCCAAGATAAAGTCAGGGACTGGATAGGGGGTCTTCTCTGACGCCCTCAATATCGATAGGTTCTGAGATTGGCGAACGAGCGTACGGTCGTTCGACCCATTATGACTATATGATGCTTGGCTGAACCCATTTTCTTAAAATTGTGTGTTTGTGTTTCTTCGTCTGGAAGGAAACATAGGCTATATAATTTTTAGATATCGGCTGGAGGCGGACCCTCCCCCTTACCCCGAAAATGCCACCCATATCCGATGGGCACAATAAGGGTTCAAATAAAAGGTATTGGAGATCAGAGAACAAATATGGTATTAAAATTTGGGTCCAAGTACCCAGCGGGCCCCCCCAACCAGAAAACTCCTCTAAACAGATACATTCGAAGTACATGTCAATATGGGACTCAAATGAAAAGCATTAAGCAGTAGATTACAAATATGGCATAAAACATTAGGTCCAAGTAATGGGAGGTCGCCCAACCCCAAATACCCCCAAATGAGCATATTAGCCAACCATGGCTAAAAGGGGACTCAAATGAAAGGTATTAGGAAGGAAATTAGGAGTATGACATTAAAATTTGCGTTCAAGTCTAGGTGGCATTTTTCCTCCTAAACATGGGTTATTTGACCCTTTATGACAATATGGGACTCAAATGAAAGGTATTTGAGGGTAGAAAATGAATTTGATATTCAATTTTGGAGCCAAGTGTTTTGGGGTACGCCCTAAAGCACCCTCTCAACTGAAATTCATTTCCGTTGGGTATAAAGAACGAATTTGATATATAATTTCAGTGCAAATTGCCGGTGGCCTCCCCAACCCCAAACACCCTCCAAACGGTTCATATTTACCGGCCATGGCAATGTGGAACTCAAATTAAACGGATTTGGAAATGCAGCACGAATTTGATATCCATATTTGAGTCGAAATGTCTGAGATGCCATCCCTCCCCTAATGAGAATATTACACTAAGGAAGAACATTACCATCAGGAACCGTCCCGCACTGCCATGCATGGCATTGTACCTCGCTAATGTCGCCAACATTAAGAGGGGATAAACACCGCTTTGTCCGACGTTCTCGCCAGGGTTCGAACGCGTTCAGCGTCATAGGTTACAATGGCACGAATTCGATATCCGCATTCAGGGCGAAGTGTCCCCACCCTAAAAATATATTAGAGAGTTATAGAAGGCGATGCGGAGCGGGCCCGGTTCAGCTAGTTTTTTATAAAAATTAAATTTCGATAAAATTGTGTATAGAAAAAGGGATATAATTAAATAAATTCTATAAAGATAAAGTTTTTAATAATATTTCCCTAAAAATTAACGTTTAATCAGTTTTATCACATTTGCAATAAAAACATTTTTTTTTTAATTTTCTAAATAAATGACATTTCAAAAAAAATATTCTATAAAAATAAAATTTTGCCAAAATTCTTGCCCCCTTTTCTGCTCTGCAACCCACGCCTTTGCTCAAAAGGTTAATTACCTCGAAAACTACTAGTTTTACACATCTCCCCTTGATTACATTTTAAATATCACTCAGGTATCAAATCATTGATGCCTTGCAGCTTCAAATCTGGTCTGCAGACCTTTCTCCCAGTATTTGGTTTGATATGAGTTGTTCTATAATTTCATTGTTTAATGACATTTTAATAGAAGAGCGTTTGTGGGCCAAAGGAAATGGACTAGACAGAAAGAATGACAAGGCTGGCCATTTTCGAGTACAATGTTTGAATCTTAAGATTTTTATATCCAATTGCATTACTTTTCTCTAAACTTTGGTATTCATTACTAATGTGGGATATAAGGAATTGGAATCATCGAAGAAGTTCGAGTGGGGGCATATTTAAACATATTTTTTCCTCTCCCCTTAAAGTTGTAAAATAAATGTGTTGTGGATGAAAAAGTTTCCAAATCAGCTGCTATTGATTTTTCCTGGGGTTTTAACTGTTTTTATTCTAACAATATCAATACTTCATTCAATGTATAATATTTGCATTGTAAACGCTTAAGTAATACGTTTTACTTCATTCAGACTTGTATTTTCCAAAGGCAAGGCAAAGTTTTAGGTATAAAAAAAAATTCCTATTGTACTAAATATAATGAAGTCTCCAATAATAATAATAAACAATTTAACATAAATTGCAACTTCCTCATTTTAAATTATGGATCTTACTATGCATATCAATCAAATGGCAATTTTTTAATTAACATTTTACATACCCCCGTAATTACGATTTAAAATCTCTAACATTGTTGTTGATTTTTTTTCAAGCTTCTTGACAGCAAACACCTTTGCCAGAATCAGTATAATTGTATTCGATATGTTCAACAATAGTTAATATTGGTTTGAAGTGCTGCATATGATTGACAATATAATTGAAGTATAACAATACAAATCTTGTATTGTATGTAGATACAGAAGAAGGGTAATCTTGTAGAACGAATTAATTGACTACAAAAAATTAATTAGGTAACCAATTAGAATGTTTAACAATGATTTAGTATTAGACGGCCACAACGGCTATGAGACTCAAGGTCTCATATCATTACGGTATAATCGAGGAACCATACAGGCTGAAGAGGTTTCCAATCAGATACCTGAGTCTATACTTGAAGTTGAGTGCTAGGCGCTACTGCCAGTGGAAAGATCGTGGGTTGACCGAACTCTTGTATTGCAATCTGGAAGTCCACGTTAAACGGATAGACAGAGTGCGAATGGTTGTCAACATTGAGATCAGGTTCGTATACCTGACCATAATACGGCCTTTCAGATGGATATCCGGGCGATCACGGAATGCGGGTGGAGATATTTATGTTAACGCGAGGGGGAAAGCAAGATTCGCAGACGATTAACAGTGAAGACCAGACGACAAACGACAAACGCCCATATAGAACTCTGGAACAGTAAAACGGTCTTTTTCTTTTTTTTTTACTTCAATCTGATATTTTTATGCCATATGCGGAATCTACTCCCGAAAACCTTTCATTTGAGCCCCATATTGATATGATCGTTAAATTTGTCTGCTTGGAGGAGTTTTGCGGTTAGGTCGACTCC
This sequence comes from Stomoxys calcitrans, assembly GCF_963082655.1. Classification (NCBI taxonomy): domain Eukaryota; kingdom Metazoa; phylum Arthropoda; class Insecta; order Diptera; family Muscidae; genus Stomoxys; species Stomoxys calcitrans. The sequence goes on from NC_081553.1 coordinate 211,007,166, forward strand.
CTGGGTACTTGGACCCGTCATCGTATTACACTCTTCAATACCTTATATTTGATACCCACATTGTTCTTATCGGTCCATATTTGTTTTTGGGTTGTACTTTTGGGGTAAGGGGTAGAGTCCGCCCCCTTCTAATATCTACAAATTATAAAGCCTATTTGAAAATTTGGGGTCAAGTCCTAGAGGGGCCGCCCCACCCCAAAAGTCACGCCCAACCTGACGTATTGGTGATCGGGGCAATATGGGATTCAAACGAAAGGTATTTGAGAGTAGAATACAAAAATTATACAAAAATTTGGGTCAATTCCCAAGGAGTAGCCCACCCCAAAATTATGGCCCAAATGGACATGTATACCAAACGGGACAATATGGGATTCTAATAAAAGTTATTTAAGAGTTAAATACGTATATAAATAATTTTCAAATTTTGATGTCAAAAGAGTGCCGCAAACACTTGTGGGTGTAGCGAAGCACATTAGGCCAGGTAGTATTTTATAATCCTCGAAAAATCGCCAACCTCTTCAGAACATGAGCTGGTTTCATACGGATTATTGGTAACTGCATTATTATTAGTTTGCCCCTGTTCCTTAGTGAATTATTATTATATTGGGTTGCCCAAAAAGTAATTGCGGATTTTTCATATAATCGGCGTTGACAAATTTTTTCACAGCTTGTGACTCTATAATTGCATTCTTTCTTCTGTCAGTTATCAGCTGTTACTTTAAGCTTGCTTTAGAAAAAAAGTGTAAAAAAAGTATATTTGATTAAAGTTCATTCTAAGTTGTATTAAAAATGCATTTACTTTCTTTTAAAAAATCCGCAATTACTTTTTGGGCAACCCAATATATGCATTTCATGGCCATTTAGTATAGGAAAATTTACAACATTTTTAATTTCGATTTTTAAAAAAATGTTGGCCAAAAAATTTTATTAAGGAAATTCCTTAAAAAAATTTTTAAAGAAATTTTTATCAAAAAATGTTGGTCAAAAAATTTAAAAAAAAAAATTATTGTTAAAAAATTTGAAGGAACTTTTATTTAAAAATTATAAAGAAATTATTGTCAAAAAACAAAATTTTTGTCAAAAATTAAAAAAAAAAAATTGTCAAAAAATTTTAAGAAATTTTTTGTTAAAAAATTTAAAGAAATTTTTCTCAAGAAAAAAGTTTACAGCTTTTATGGAAATTTCACAAATTGTCTATCGTTTGTGAAATTTTGCATAAAAGTAAACTTTCGTTGAAAAAAATTTCTTTAAATTTTTTTAAGAAAAAATTTCTTTAAATTTTTTTAAGAAAAATTTCTTTAAATTTTTTGACAAAAACATTTTTTAAATTTTTTTATAATAATTCTTGTTGAAACTTTTTATAAGAAATGTTGTCAACTTTTTATTTCTATATAAAAAAGGTTTTGTAATCCATAAAAGTTCGCGGGGTCACCATTTTACAATTTTTTTAAAGAAAATATTGCAAAAACTTATTCGAAATTTTATTTAAATTATATTTTACAGAAAATTAAACTTAAATTGGATTTAACCAAAATATTTTTCAAAATTTTATTTTTATAGGTAGTTTTGTCAAAATTTGTCATACATATAGATTTTCGAAATTATGAATAATTTTTTTGTCGAAATTTTACTTAAAAAAAACATTATTTAAGGCAGGAAACTTCATATTTAAAAAATTACTATGTATGTTATGTCAAACCCCTCTATAAAACACGGTATTTTGGCATATAGGTTTCCAATTTTTATGGCCGTTTGAGACAGCCGTAATTGAATGCCTGTCCCAAACAACCATTAAAAGCATAAAATCATCTTAAACTTAAACACTTAAAAGCAATTAAATGATTTAAACAAAAACATGTTCGAAAACATTTGCAATAATCGCGTGAATGAAAATGGCAACAATGTGTGTCTTGTTCATGTAACGTGATATTTCTTTGCACTATTTTTTTGCAAAAACAAAAAAAAAGCAAACGTTAATCGTTACATTTACTGTAAAGTGTGAAGAAAAATTTTTAACAAGATTATGATGTTTGTCACAGTCTCGGCTAACATTAAATGCGCATGCCTAACAATTAAAGATTGGATGTTACCAGGGAGTGGGGGAAATATGGGCAAATCATGTTTGGTACACATGAAAAAAATAGTATAAATGGCAATTGCTATTCCATAATCAATAAGAATCTTTCATTCTAGTGATATTGACTATCATGGTCAAACAGCCGGTATCTCTCCCCTTTGAGAGATTAATGGAAAATATATTAAATCAATGACCAAGCCATAATGAAAATTTAGCCATTAACATTCCATTAAGCTACAGGGCAAAAGTTCTCAATAAGTGCTGTCCGATTAAAGATTTATCTCAACAATAAAGGACTTCTTTTTTCTAGACGAGTCCGAACGGCATGCCGCAGTGTGACACCTTTTTTTGAGGAGAAGTTTTTACATGGCATAGTAATACAAAAATATCGCCGCTGAACATTTTATGATGCTCTCGCTAGGATTTGAACCCAGCCCTTCAGCGTCATAAGCGGACATGCTATCCTCTGCGCTACGGTGGCCTTCATAATAGGCAACCACGCCATATGGGCAACCATAACAACCAAAAATAGTTTGATGCTACCAAAGGTAGTGTGATACAACCAAAGATAGTTTGATAAAATCAAAGGCAGTTTGATTCAAACAAAAATAGTTTGATACAACAAAAGTTAGTTTAGTATAATCACATGTAGTTTGTTACTGCTTCAGATTGTTCACACAAACGAAGTTAGTTTGATACAACGAAAGCCAATTTAATGCAACCAATTTGATGCCATCAAAATTAGTTTGATTCAACCAAAAGTAGTTTGATAGAAGCAAAGGAAGTTTGGAACAAGCAAAGGCAGATTGATACAACCAAAGATAGTTTGATATTACCAAAGGCAGTTTGATACAACCAAAGTAGTTTGATACAAGCCAAGGAAGTTAGGAACAAGCAAAGGCAGATTGATACAACCAAAGCTAGTTCGATATTACCAAAGGCAGTTTGATACAACCAAAGATAATTTGATTCAATCAAAGATAATTTGATTCAATCAAAGATGATTTGATTCAATCAAAGATAATTTGATAGAACCAAAAATGATTTGAAACGCTTAAAAGTTCGGTCGGGCCGAATTTTATATACCCTCCACCATGGATGGCATTTGTTAAGTTCTTTGGCCGATATCTCTTTATAGACAAACAAATGATAATGGATAAGAATAGCCTTGCTATTTCAGCTATGAACCGATGGGTGCCATACTTGGTTTGGTTGTTGGAGACCAAAGTGGAATTCATTGAGCAAAATTTCAGCCAAATCGGATAAAAATTGTGCCCTACAGTGGCTCAAAAAAAAAATTGGGACATCTGTTTATATGGGAGCTATTGTATATCAGATTAGGGACCATATTTAACACATACATTAAAGGTCATACAAGAAGTCCTTGTGCGAAATTTCAGCCAAATCGGGTAAAATTTAATCCGTCTAGGGGCTCAAGAAGTATTATTGGGAGATCGGTTTATATTGGAGCTATAACAGATTGTAAGCCTATTTGATCCGTACTTGGGGCAGTTCTTGATGCTCAAACCAGAACACTTCATGCAAAATTTCAGCTCAATCAGATAATAATTGCGCCCTATAGAGGCTCACGAAGTCATGATCCGAGATCGGATTATATGGAAGCTATTTCAGGTTATGAACCGATTTGAACCATACTTGGCGCACTTGTTAGAAGTTAGAAGAAAATACGTTATGCAAAATTTCAGCTTAATCAGATAATAAGTGAGCCCTCTAGCGGTTCAAGAAGTCACGATCCGAAATCGGTTTATATGGTAGCTTTATTAGGCTATGACTCTATTTTGACCATACTTGGCACAGTTGTTATGGTTAAACCAAAACACTTCGTGCAAAATTTCAGCCATATCGGATAATAATTGCGCCCTCTAGCGGCTCAAGAAGTCAAGAACCGAGATCGGTTTATATGGGAGCTATATCAGGTTATGAACCGATCATGACCGTACTCGGCAGAATTTCAGCCAAATCGGATAAGAATTGTGCCTATAGTGGCTCAAGAAATAAAACTGGAATATCTGTTTACATAGGAGCTATATCAGGTTATGGACTGATTCAGGTCATATTTTAAACGTACCATTATTGATGATCCAACCAGAACACTTCATGCAAAACTTCAGCCAACGGATAATAATTTCGCCCTGTAGAGGCTCACAAAGTCAAGATCCGAGATCGGTTTATATGGGAGCCATATCGGATTATGAACCTATTTGGACCAGTCGGCACAGTTGTTGTGGTCAAACCAAAACAAATCAGATAATAATTGCGCCCTCTAGCGGCTCAAAAAGTCAAGATCCGAGATCGGTTTATATGGGAGCTATATCACGTTATGAACCGATTAAGACCGTACTCGGCAGAGTTGTTGGAAGTCAAAATAAAACACTCGTAGCAAAATTTTAGTCAAATTGGATAATAATTGTGCCCTCTAGCGGCTCAAGAAGTCAAGATCCGAGATTGGTTTATATGGGAGCTATATCAGGTTATGAACCGATTAAGATCAAACCCTACAGGGTTGTTGGAAGTCAAAATAAAGCACTCGTAGCAAAATTTTAGTCAAATCGGATAAGAATTGCGCCATCTAGAGGCTCAAGAAGTCAAGAACCGATATCGGTTTATATGGCAGCTATACCAAAACATGGACCGTTTTGGCCCATTTACAATCCCAACCGACCTGCAAGAAGTATTTACGTAAAATTTCAATCGCCTAGCTTTACTCCATCGAAAGTTAGCGTGCTTTCGACAAACAGACGGACGGACAGGGCTACATCGACTACTTTTTTGGGACTGAGATCAATATTTCGAAGTGCGACAAACGGAATGACGAAAATAGTACACCCCCATCCTATGGTGGAGGGTATAACAACCAAAGGCCGTTTGTTAAAACCAAAGATAGTTTGATAAGCCAAAGGCAATTTTAACCAAAGGTAGTTTGATAAAACCAAAAGTTGTTTGATACAACCAAAAGCAGTTTGATACAACCAAAAGTAGTTTGATTCGACCAAAAGTAGTTTGAAACAAACATAGATAGTTGGCTACAAGCAAAAATATTTTGAAACAAACAAAACTGATACTATTAAAGCATAACTTAAAATTTTTATTTAAAAAAAAAAATTATTTATGTGTTTTCCCCCTTTTTTTAAGAAATGATGACTGAAATGGTTTGTGACAAATAAAAAATGTTTATATTTTAAAACAGTAATCTGTTTATTTTTTATGTGTACCCAACAATATTTACCAAATTTTTTGTTAGACATTTTCTGTATTGACCAACATTTTTCCTTGCATGGCTCATGTGTGAAATATTAATGCCAATATTTAAGCATCTGTCTATAAATTATGCAAAAAGAACTCATAGAGTGGCAAAAAAAAAAGTGCGTTTGCAAAACCATTTGTCCATGCGTCTGTCTCACATATGTCTTGCTGAGATGTTCATCCTATATGATGTTAAGCTAAAGCATGAGCTTTAATGTTCGAAGCGATGTCTAGCTAGCTTGTTTATTGCTGTTAGATTTTTCCATTTTTCCACACGGTTATTTTTTTTTTAATTTTTTGTTTTAGTAGCTGTTAATTGTTGAAACGCATGCGAATCTAAACTAAGGTATCTATCTATATTAGTTGAAATTTACGTTTATATGATTCGTTATTTACTTCTTTATCATTTTGTGTTAAAAGAGATTTTTTTTGTTTTTTCGTTTTTTGTGTTGCGGCTGCTTCCCGAAGTCTGCTCCCAGCCAGTCAACCATTTGCCAGAGTGGCAATTAAAAACCGTATGGTCGGTGTTGTTTTGCGATTGGTGTTTGAAATTTTTTAATAAATATTTATATCTTAAATTACAGTTAATCATAAATATTAAAGTAAGTTTAAGGCAGACACTTTGCTTGCCAGCCAGGGAGTTTGCTAGCCAACCAGCCAGTTGGCCCCAAAAAACGCCATCAAGAAATAAAAACTAAAGTCATGTATTTTCACGCTCTGGGAATCTGGCATCGTTTCGCTAGCTGCTGTTGTTACATATTTTTTTTTTTCATTTATTTTGGTTTATATATCTTTGAGAAGATTGACAAGCTGGTTTGGTCTAAGAAAACTGTAAGATGATTAAAATCAGAGTAGGAGGTAATATGACAACATGTGAGAGAGTCTTCGAATTTGAGTATGTTTCTAAGTTTACAGTCTACCAAAAAAAAAAAAAAATAAAACAATCTGAATCTTATGAAGGCTTTTAGGCAAACGATTTTGGGGTATTTGAAAAACAAGCTTGGGTAAACGGTAATGTTCCTAGAAAATTAGTGTAGAAATCTGTTTAAAATTGTTTTATGCTGGCAATGATATTTTTGTAACCATACTTGATAGTACAAAATATTTTTTGTACAAACTAGGATAGTTTGATACAACCCAAGGTAGTTTGATATCATGCAAGGCAATTTGATGGAAAGCGAGGTGGTTTGATACAACCAAAAAAAATTGATACAACCAAATATTGTTTGATACAATATAAGGTAATGTGATACAACCAAAAAGAGTTTGATACAACCAAAAAAAGTTTGATAAAACCAAAAAAAGTTTGATACAACCAAAAAAAGTTTGATTCAATCAAAAAGAAGTTGATGTTACCAAAGGTGGTTTGAAACAACCAGAGATCGTTTGATACAATTCAAAATAGTTTGATACAACGAAAAATAGTTTCATACAACCAAAAATAGTTTGATTCAACGAAATAAAGTTTCATACAAAACAAGTAAAAAGGCATTAAGTTCGGCCAGGCCGAACTGGTGGGCCGATCTGGGCCGTATTTAACATAGATGTCAAGAGTATAACTCAACTCGTTGTACCAAATTTCAACGAAATTGGACAATAAACACGCCTGTTATCGGCCCAAGATCCTAAATTAAGAGATCGGTCTATATGGCGGTTATATCGAAATATAGACGGATCTTAACCATACTCGGTACAAATGTCGAAGGGTCTAATGCAACTCATAATGTCTAATTTCAGCAAATTTTGTTAATGAATTCACCCTTTATGGGCCTAAAACTCTAAATTGGCAGATCGGTATATATGGCAGCTATATCCAATCTGGACCGATCCGGGCCGTATTGAACAGGGCTGTCGTGGAGCCTAGCACAACTTGTAATACAGAATTTCAGCGAAATCGAACAATAAATGCAATAAATTATAGGTCTAAAATCTTAAATCGAAAGATCGGTCTATATGGCAGCTATGTCCAAATCTGAAACGATCTGAGACAGAATTAAACAAGAATTAGTTACAAGCTGTGAAAAAAATTGTCAACGACGACTATATGAAAAATCCGCAATTACTTTTTGGGCAACCCATAGAATGGTCTCCAGAGCCCTAGTAGATGTGATCCTCATTGCACCACCTGTGCCAAGACAACTTGTTCTCTGAACTTGTTGGAAAGTCTTATATTGCGTATGTGGAATGCTCTATGGGTATAAGGGGTTTTAAGCCCATTGTGATACCACAGTAGCGGCAGACCCAGGTTTCTGGTGGGAATTGAACCACCGCACTGAAAATCAGACCACGCTACCGTGATGCCTTGGTATAAGGGGTAACTGCAATTGCAATCGCCGAAAATCAGCGGTATGGAGTGCTGAGTCTCTGTAAGAGGCCGGCCGACACCGGGTCTTGCTTAAATCATGAGTGTATCTGATGCTCGATACGACATGGCAAGTTAGTGGTGCCTTTAAATAACGTTCCCATGGTAATCGGTCTCATGAAACCCATTCTTGCTCACATATGGGGCTTGACGGCGATGGATACCTCCACATACAAATATGAGGCTACAATAACAATCAGTGAAACATCTTCGAATTCACTACCCATTTCGAGCGTATATAGTGTAGAACCTACTCAATACGCTTCTGAATATGATCAAAATGGTTTGATCAAGCATAAAACCGTTAAGTAAAACTCCAAATGGTTTGATCAAACAATGGTTTGATCAAATCAAAAAGTTGGACCAAACGTAAAAAGGTTGGATCGAACTTAAAACTGGTTTGAATCCAATGAAACTTGTTTGATCATCATAGAAAATCACCTTCCAACATAAAAACCCAATTTCTGCCTAGCTTTTCAGTGCTCAAGTCATTTCTATATTAGGAAGAACAATTCTCAAATTCGAGTCAAATTATTGTAGGTAATCTATGAACAACTCACATAGACAATTTTCCTATAAATTTGTAACCCAAGATAACTTCAGCTCATCTAGCTTAAAGTAATCTTTGTATATTGGCCCTAAACATCTCAGAAGGCAAGTATTATTAAAAACGCATTAGAAATTAACTATCATCTTGCCAATTTAGGCAAATAAAATAAAAAAAAAAACAAAACTCATTAAAATTATGTGGGATGATGGCAAAACTGTTTGTATAGCAAAACCATTTGAAAGAAAATCTAAGCATCCTACTTATCATTCTTCTCAAAAAGAAGTCTTTCAGTAGAAAGGAATTTCCCTTAAAAGCAACTGGCCATACTATAAATCTTTTGCAAAAATAATCAAAACATTAAAGTAATAAAACCTTAATAAAATACCACACTTGGAGTTTATCCAAAAGAAGAGGTCAGGGGAAAAAAGTTCCTGTACTGAAATGTTGTCAGAAATGATTTAAACGAAGCAGAAAAACAATTAAGACAAAGTGATTATAATGATACCACTACCACTGCCATCATCATCATCACCATCCCTACTACTTCGGCATCATAACAATGATATCCATATAAATATGGAGATTAATTGCCCACCATTCTGTTGCCCATCTTACTCTCTTTCTCTCTATGCAGGCAAACGGGAAATATGAAATAAAATCTTTGTTGGAAGCTGTAAAATTGAGGGTGGAATTATAATGGAGGGAAAAACTGAAAAAATATGGATAAGTTTATAGAGCAAAAATTGTGGCTCATTTACAAAAGACAAGGCGATACTATTGAGAGATTTTTTATAGGCATATACCCAAACTTTATAATAAAATACAAGTCAATGTTAAGAAATGGAATTCTCGTGTGGGAAAGGGAATCCTCAAATCTACACTCTGCTGATTTACTGATCTCATCATACAAGATGCAGTTTGATCAAACTAGGAATCCCTCGCATGGTAAAGGGAATCCTAAAACTAACACTCTGGTGATTTACTGGTCTGATCATACAAGAATCCCTCGTGTGGTAAAGTGAATCCTAAAACCTACACCCTGGTAATTTACTGGTCTGGTCATACAAGATGCAGTTTGATCAAACTAGGAATTCCTCGTGTGGGAAAGGAAATTATAAAACCAACATTCTGGTGATTTACTGGTCTGGTCATACAAGACGCAGTTTGATCAAACTAGGAATCCTTCGTGTGGGAAAGGGAATCCTCAAACCTACACCCTGGTGATTTACTGGTCTGGTCATACAAGATGTAGTTTGATCAAACTAGAAATCCCTCGTGTGGGAAAGAAAATCCTAAAACTAACACTCTGGTGATTTACTGATCTGATCGTACAAGATGCAGTTTGATCAAATTAGGAATCCCTCGTGTGGGAAAAGGAAAATAATCACAAAACCAATACTCTGGTGATTTACTGATCTCATCATACAAGATGTAGTTTGATCAAACTAGGAATCCCTTGTTGGGACAGGAGGTCCTAAAACCAACACTCTGGTGATTTACTCTTCCGATTTACAAGATGCAGTTTGATCAAACTAGGAATCCCTCGTGTGGAAAAGGGAATCCTAAAACCAACATTCTGTTGATTTACTGGTCTGATCATACAAGAAATTAGTTTGATCAAACTAGGAATCCCTCGTGTGGGAAAGGGAATCCTAAAACCAACACTCTGGTTAATTGGTGGTTTGATCATACAAGATGCAGTTTGATCAAATTAGGAATCCCTCGTGTGGGAAAGGTAATCCTAAAACCAACATTCTGGTGATTTACTGGTCTGATCATACAAGATGCAGTTTGATCAAACTAGGAATCCCTCGTGTGGGACAGAAAATCCTAAAACTAACACTCAGTTGATTTACTGGTCTGATTAAGCAAGATGTTGTTTGATCACACTAGGAATCCCTCATGTGGGCAAGAGAATCCTAAACCAATACTCTAATTAATTACTGGTCTGATCATTCAAGATGCAGTTTGATCAAACTAGGAATCCCTCATTCGGGACAGGAAATCCTATAACCAACACTCGGTGGATTTACTGGTCTGTTCATACAAGATGCAGTTTGCTCAATCTAGGAATCCCTCGTGTGGAAAAGGGTATCCAAAAACCAACACTCTGGTGATTTGCTGGTCTGATCATACAAGATACAGTTTGATCAAATCAAATAAATAATCAAAATGGGTGGGAAAACCTTTAGCCAGAAGTCGATTCCAAATGCGAACGGTTTGCGCGAAATAAGTATTCTTTCTACAATGCATTGTGCGGTCCGCTGGCCAATCAATTAAAAACGGCTGAACGTTCGCAACCTTCCAACGAGCCGGGAAGACTCCCGCACCGTAAGCAAGGTTGAAAAGGTTGCGTAATGGACGAGCAAGTGTCAAAGAACACCTGCGCAAGACAAGTGTTGATATCACATCTGGGCCGGGGATTTATTTACGTCTAGATTCTCAAGAGCCCTTTTAACTTCACGAGTTGGAAAAAATATCTGGGGCATGATCCTGGATACATTTTCGATTGAGGAGAGTGGGTGATTGCCATCTGACAGGGAAGAGTTCCCTGCAAATATATCAGCCAACAGGTTAGCCTTATCAAACGGGTCAGTGAACGTTTGATCATCCTTAACAAGATTTGCGATAGATGAAGAACTACGCTTTACCTTTTTCACGAACAACTAAAGCTCTTACTTTTTTTTCGTAAAGAAATTTTTCGCGCCTAAGCACATTGGCATACGAAGATATTGCCTGCTTGCACAGCAGTTCAGTATTGGCATTTTTATTCAAGCGCCAACTTCTTTCGATCTAACAGCATCTCTGGTTAAACCAATTTTTGTCGCCTGATTTAGCCGTTATAGTCTTAAATTCACATAAGCACTGGTATAGAGCTGATCGCCCAGTTGTGGGTTTTGACTCTTGTGTAGTACACAGTGACCTCTTAACGAAAGCAAGTAGTTCGACCGTGCTTTCCCGGTAGTAAGGCGCGCCAATAGCCAAGTTGGTAGCGTGATCGGAATGCCAGAGCGGGGGTCATGGGATTGATTCTTATCAGAGAACTTGGTCTGTCGCTACTGTGGTATCACAATGGACTTAAAATTGTCTAAGTAGCTTAGCTTACCTAACCCAACCTTGCCGGTAGATGGTAGGCCAAATAGTGCTGTATATATCAACTTTATATTGCCGCTTCGTTGCCCATCCCTTCTACTAGAATCAATTACTCCACAAATGGCATATAGGCGCTACCGAAAAACGTTTCACTCGCCGATAACGAGATCTTGACGTCATTTTCTTAAAAAAAATATAATTGCCCTCAATACTTTTCAAGCAAAATTTTGTCAAAATTTGATTTTTTGTTTGTTTCTCTTTCGAGACGAGCTCAATGATCGGAGATGAAAATGGAAAAGGAAAGCCAAAGATAGCAACACACATCAACCACTATGGGATGCGTTTCGCTTTGGTTAGAAGACTTTTCAATCATGTGTGATGGCTTTAAGGGCCGTGCGTTGGTACGTTGTATTCGAATCGTATTAATAGCGAAAACGCATCTATGATACAATTACCACATTAACCACACTCGGCAACACTGTCTATTACCTTAATGCATGTATTTTTGTGTAATGACATTCTTTCTGTGGCAAATTAAGAAAATTTGGTAAATATTTTGCTTCGGATAAATCTCGTCATAAATCAATTTTCATTGAATAGGAAGGGTGTTTACTAATGTACCCATTCCGTTTGTAATACCTCGAAATATCCGTCTAAGACCCCATAGATTATATATATTCTTGATTGTCTCGACGTTCTGAGTCGATCTAGCCATATTCGTTCGTCTGCCCGTTTGTCAAAATCACGATGGCGGTGGAACGCGTAAAACTAGACACTTGAAATTTTGCACAGATACTTAGTATTGATATAGGTCGTTAAGGATTGCAAATGGACCACATCGATTCAGATTTAGGCATAGCTCCCATATAAACTGATTTCCATATTTGACTTCTTAAGCCCTTACAAGCCGCAATTTTTGTCCGATTTTGCTGAAATTTTGCATGGGGTGTTCTGTTATGACTTCCAACAACTGTGCCAAGAACGGTGCGAATTGGTCTATAATCTGATTTAGCTCCCATATAAACCGATCTCCCAATTTGACTTTTTGAGTCCTTACCAGCCGGAATTTTTGTCCGATTTGGCTTCATTTTTGCATGTAGTGTTCTGCTATGACTTCCTGCAATTTTGCCACGTACGGATCAAATTGGTCTATAACCTGATATAGCTTCCATATAAACCCATTTCCCGATTTGACTTCTTGAACCCCTACAACCCGCAATTTTTATCCGATGTGGCTGAAATTTTGTATGCGGTGTTCCGTTACGACTTCCAACAACTGTGCTAAGTACGGTCCAAATCAGTCTAGAACCTGATATAGCTCCCATATAAACCGATCTCCCGAGTTGACTTCTTGAGTCCTTACAAGCCGCAATTTTGTCCTATTTGGATGAAAATTGAGTTTTATGGAAAATGTACCAAATTTTTTGTTAAAAAACAGCTTCTTGAAATTTGATATTTATGAAAATTATAGTTCTAAGAAAATCTCGTCAGAATAAAAATAGGGCTTAGACGAGAAAAAAAACATTTTTCATATTGACCGCCAAGGCGATCAATGTTGACAGCCTAGGCGATCATTGTCCGTCCGTCCGTCTGTCTGTCGAAAGCAGCTAACTTTCGAAGGAGAAAAGATAGGCGCTTGAAATGGCGCAAAATGCTTCCTATTAGTATATTGGGTTGCCCAAAAAGTAGTTGCGGATTTTTTAAAAGAAAGTAAATGCATTTTTAATAAAACTTAGAATGATCTTTAATCAAATATACTTTTTTTACACTTTTTTTCTAAAGCAAGCTAAAAGTAACAGCTGATAACTGACAGAAGTAAGAAAGCAATTACAGAGTCACAAGCTGTGAAAAAATTTGTCAACGCCGACTATGTGAAAAATCCGCAATTACTTTTTGGGCAACCCAATAGTTCGGTTGGGATTGTAAATGGGCCATATCGGCCCATGTTTTGGTTACCATATAAACCGATCGCAGAACTTGACTTCTTGAGCCTCTATAGGGCGCAATTCTTATACAATTCGGCTAAAAATTTGCAGGAGATGTTTTTCTGCGATGTTTTATAGCTCCCATATAAACCGATCTCCCGATTGCACTTCGCATAGGACGCAGTTCTTATCCAATTGTTCTTAAATTTTGCACAATTACGTCTTCTATGACCTCTGACATACTTGGCTAATATGGTCTGAATCGGTCTGAAACCTGCTAAAGCTCCCATATAAACCGATCTCCCAATTTTACTTCTTGAGCTCCTATAGGTCGTTATACTTATCAGATTCGGCTAACATACGTGGTAAATATGGTTTGAATCGGTCCAAAAATTGATATAATTCCCATATATAGCGACCTCCCGATTGTATATTTTGAGCTCCTAGGGGGCGCAGTTCTTGTCTGAGTAGGCTGAAAGCAAAACCATATTTGGCAATTTACTTGCCAAATATGGTTTTAATCGGTCCATAACCTGTATAACTCCCATATAAACCGATTTCGGATCTTGACTTCTTGAGCTGGTAGAGGGCGCAATTATTATCCGATTTGGCTGAAATTTTGCATGAAGTGTTTTGTTTTAACTTTAAACAACTGTGCCAAGTATGGTACAAATGGGTATAGATCCCATGTCCGATCTCCCGATTATACTTCTATAGAGGGTGCAATTCTTATCCGAGTTTGCTGAAATTTTGCCCAATGACTACCACTTTAGTCTCCAACAGCTAACCCCAAATCAGTTTAAACCTTGGTATAACTCCAATAGTATAGCAATTCTTATCCATTATCATTTGTTTTCTTACAAAGAGATACCGGACAAAGAACTTACACATGCGATCCAAGATGGAGGGTATACAAGATTCGGCCTGGCCAAACTTAGCACGCCTTTACTTGTTTTTTTTTTTTCAGAAAATTTTATTTAAATTATCTTTTTATTGCAAAATTTTGATACTAAAAATATTTCTCCGAGAATATAGAAGTAAATCTCTCTAAGCTTTAACCTCCCCTCTTTGGCTTGATGGCCATAGACGAGTTGGTTTTGATTTGATGATGTCTGGTTTATATTACACTCCACAACAATATTCACAAGGCAACATCCGCCGCTTAAGTGAAGCAAAGCAAAGCAGTGTAGTCACAGCCACATAGTGATTCTTTGAATGTCCAGTCGCCTTAGCCGAAGTTGTTGTCGTCGGTGTGGGTCTGTGATCTTTATGATGATTATTGATGAGTTGGTGAGCTTGTGAGGAAATGCCCCATGGGCTTGATGACAACGCATATCCTTAAAAAACTCGCAACACAAATAGATGTGTGTTTGTATGTTAATATCGCAAAGTATTTAGAAAAGGAAAAGAAGAGGGGTGGGGTTGAAGGTATAACCGACAAGATTTAACACTGATGCATTTTAAATTATGACGCCACTTAAGTTTATATGATGGCAGGATGGCCCTGAATGAAGATGGCAACAGCAATTGCTGCCTGCTTTTCCCTTTCATAAGAAATGGAGCTCATGTGGAAGGAGGTTACCCTCATCAGGGAGATAAAGGAAACTGTACGCCTGTGGTCAGTGTTCAGTGATCAGTTGTTGCAACCTAACTAACAAAATGACCTGACCAGGGCGTTAATGATGCATGCTGTGCCCGGTTTTATTTTGCCTCATCTTTCATCCATTTTGTTTTGTTCATTTTCTTGGCCTCCAAGTATTTTGCATTATGTTCGACTGCAAGTGTGTGCATCGTTTCATTTCATTTAATTTTCTTGTGATTCTATGGTGGTGGCTTTGGTGTCATTTATCTACTTCAACATTCAGTTACCTCCCCAAGGCGCATGAGCATGCGCAAAACATTGTATTGCCAAACGCCGTGAACATAATGTGATTTCATTCATTTTTCTTGCAACTTGCAACCACCACCAAGTGATATTTAAATACTCAAATATTAATTGTTACTACTTTGCTTAAATTATACTACTTCTGTTTTGTACCCTGATCCTCCTGCTTCACCATTCCATATCCTTTGGCGGTGCCAGGTTTTAAGAAATGTGAGCTTGCCAGTGTTGCTTTACAAATGACTGTGTTGTCGTCATTAGGTGTAGATGAAATTTATCTTGTTTTCGTTGAAGTTGCTGCCAATCCCCTTGCCCTCCACACAATGTTTCCAAAATTTACAGGGTATTTAGAAGAAATGAGCAGATTTGATGTTAATTGATATGGGAAATTTGTAACTTTAATTGACAACAATTAGTGCGAATAATAAAATAAAATGTTTAAATTTAATGGCAAGGAAATTAAAGAGCAATGGCTAACAATTTGTAATATAAACTAAAAAATAAAATAAAGTAAAATAAAATAAAATAAAACAAAAAGAGAAAATAATATAAAATAAAACAAAATAAAATATAATAAAATAAAAGAAAATAAAATCAAATAAAATAATATAAAATAAAATAAAATAAAATAAAATAAAATAAAATAAAATAAAATAAAATAAAATAAAATAAAATAAAATAAAATAAAATAATATGAAATAAAATAAAATAAAATATAACAAAATAAAATTAAATTAAATTAAATTAAATTAAATTAAATTAAATTAAATCAAACTAAATTAAATTAAATTAAATTAAATTAAATTAAATTAAATTAAATTAAATTAAATTAAATTAAATTAAATTAAATTAAATTAAATTAAATTAAATTAAATTAAATTAAATTAAATTAAATTAAATTAAATTAAATTAAATTAAATTAAATTAAATTAAATTAAATTAAATTAAATTAAATTAAATTAAATTAAATTAAATTAAATTAAATTAAATTAAATTAAATTAAATTAAATTAAATTAAATTAAATTAAATTAAATTAAATTAAATTAAATTAAATTAAATTAAATTAAATTAAATTAAATTAAATTAAATTAAATTAAATTAAATTAAATTAAATTAAATTAAATTAAATTAAATTAAATTAAATTAAATTAAATTAAATTAAATTAAATTAAATTAAATTAAATTAAATTAAATTAAATTAAATTAAATTAAATTAAATTAAATTAAATTAAATTAAATTAAATTAAATTAAATTAAATTAAATTAAATTAAATTAAATTAAATTAAATTAAATTAAATTAAATTAAATTAAATTAAATTAAATTAAATTAAATTAAATTAAATTAAATTAAATTAAATTAAATTAAATTAAATTAAATTAAATTAAATTAAATTAAATTAAATTAAATTAAATTAAATTAAATTAAATTAAATTAAATTAAATTAAATTAAATAAAATAGCACAAAATAAAATAAAATAAATTAAAATAAAATGATGTAAAAATATAATAAAATAAAATAAAAAAAAAAAATAAAAAAAATAAAATAAAATACATTAAAATAAAATAAAATGATGTAAAAATATAATAAAATAAAATAAAATAATATAAAGAAAAATAAAACAAAATATAATAAAATAAAATACTGCAAAAAAAAAAATTAAATAATAAAATTAAGTAAAATAAAAACTTAAAACGAGTAAAAGAGTGCTTAGTTCGGCCGGGCCGAACCTTAGGAACCCACCACAAATTCTGCTAGAATGTATACAAAATAAATTTAATTAAAGGGCATAACTTCTTTCCTCATACCAAACTTCTGTCAAACCAGCAAGTAT
Organism: Stomoxys calcitrans; assembly: GCF_963082655.1. Lineage (NCBI taxonomy): Eukaryota > Metazoa > Arthropoda > Insecta > Diptera > Muscidae > Stomoxys > Stomoxys calcitrans. The sequence continues at coordinate 211,024,154 of NC_081553.1, forward strand.
AAAAACTTCTAGGAACCGAAGAAGGATAATCGAGAGACCGGTTTATATGGGAGCTATATCAAGTTATAGACCGATTTGGACTGTACTTGGTACAGTCCAAATCGGGGGAAAGCCGTACCAGAAAACTATGTGCAAATTTTTAGCTAAATCGGACAAAAATTGCGGCTTCCAGGGGCTAAAGAAGTCAAATAGGGAAATCGGTTTATATGGGAGCTTTATTAGGTTATTGACCAATTTAGACCATACTTGGCCCAGTTGCTGGAAGTCACAACAAAACACAACATGCAAAATTTCAGCCAAATCAGACAAAAATTGCGACTTCCAGGGGCCCAAGAAATCAAATCGGGAGATCGGTTTATATGGGAGCTATATCAGGTTATTCACCGATTTCGATCGTACTTGGCACAGTTGTTGCAAGCCATAACACAATACTATGTGCAAATTTTTAGCTAAATCGGACATAAACTGCGGCTTCCAGGGGCTCAAGAATTCAAATCGGGAGATCGGTTTTTATGGGAGCTATATCAGGTTATACCCCGATTTGGACCGTACTTGGTACACTTGTTGGAAGCCATAACAGAACACAACATGTAAAATTTCAGCCAAATTGGACAAAAATTGCGGCTCGTTAGAGCTCAAAAAGTCAAACAGGGAGATCGGTTTATATGGGAGATATAACCAAATCCGAACTGATATGGCCCATTTGCAGTCTCCAATGACCTACATCGATACTAAGTATCTATGCAAAATGTCAAGCGGTTAGCTTCACACGTTCGACCGTGATTTCGACAGACGGACGAACGGACATGGCTAGATTTACACTTACATCCCATTAGGGAACATCGGGGAGACTACTCGCACATTAATAATTTCTGTTTTCTCATTCTATTTCTCTAATAAGGGACCTCCATGGCTTCCGAAAGGATTTTATTCATTACTTTTTGTCAGTACTTTTCTTCCGTGACTACGCGCTCAGTATGCAGAAGCTGTTGCATCAAACAAAATATACCGAGGAGTATAAGGTGGCAAGAATATTTCGGAATGCTCTGTCGAAGTATACCCAACGTCGAGATTTTAAAACTTTGCAGAATTTGCCTGACACGCCAGAACTACACCCACGTATAGGCAGTCGCAATTGTAGAAAAGGGAGACACTATGCCACAGTTCCTGTTTTGTTAGGAGTTAGGCGACAGGCAATCAGCATCATACGATGCTATTGCCGAAATTCGGGAAACGTAAGCGTAGGGGTCCTTCAAGCACCCTCTAGCTGTGTTGTGCCGACGAATTTAGTAGCGACCATCGGCCCAAGAGATCGTCGTATTTCGGCTACTGCTTATACAGGCTCGACCGGCTGTTATGTCAGCGAGACGTTGGCGCGCAACCTAGTCAAGTCATACTATCAAGTCCATATTGCTGGAAAATCTGAGGGACAGAGGGACGGACGATCAGGTTCCAGAAAATGCCGAACGCGAAGATTTCATTCTTGGCCTGGATTTTTGAGCGAAGAATGGTGCAAGGTTAACCATGGCTGGCCTTTCAGGTATTTTAAAATCGACACCAACGATAGACACAGATACGTGAATGGGTCGTGGTGATTTAAGGACCTAGAGGTGAGGATTCTAAAAGCTATAGGTGAGGAGGATGCATCCCGTGGACACCAATCCGTAAGTGAGCACACTCTAGACAAGCAACTGCGAATACAGATATTCCTGTAACGGGAGGTTCATACATGGACCATCCTCGGCCGCCAATCACCGAATGGTCATGAAAGACGCCAGCCAATGGGGATATTGAGTCCTCACGAATTGTATGTGGCCCATCACACTGGCCTATAAAAAGAAATGAGCAATTGCATGGCCTTTTGCCATCTGATTAGCAGATTGAGCCCGACGCACAGTGGGATAGAACTGAAAAAAACTAATTACAAATATGCAGTGTGAGAATGGGTAAAGATATATCTTTGAAATTTTGATTGGTAAGAGCTGAGGTGTAAGCGAAAGCGTGTGTAAAATCAAGGCCCTAGGTTGTCCGATCGCATGGCCTTTCGCCACCTGAATAGCAGTTCGGACGCACAGTGAATAGTACATAAAAAACTTGTAAAAAATATGTCGTGCGAGAACTGGCAAAGATATCTCTTTGAAATTTGGTCGCCAATTGTCATCTCGGTATTACGAAAATTGATTGTGGCTGCCAAATCTTTGTCTGTGGTCCCTTTTCCAAAATCTTTTTTCATACAAAAAACTCCGCTTGAAGTCTACAATATCTTATCTTGTTTAGGGAATATTCGACTTTGAATTTTTTTTTTGAAGTTTTGACCGAGATCTGCTTTGTATTCTGCAATTTACGAAGGCATTTGAGGTCAGCCAGTAGGGAATTATTCCAATCAGGGCTGCGGAGTCGAAGTTTTGAAGTCGGATTTGGACTATTAAGCGGAATTCGGAGTTCGGTTCGGAGTAGCGCAGAGGTATCCACCTATGACGCTAAGCGCCTATTTCAAATCCTGGCGAGAACATCAGAAAAAATTTTCAGCGGTATTTTTCACCTTCCAATGTTGGCGACATTTGGCAAGTACTATGTCATGTAAAAACTTCTCCCCAAAGAGGTGTCGCAATGCGGCGCGCTTGTCATGAACATTCCATTAAGGAACAGGGGCAAACGTATCACATATCAATGAGTGCTGTCCGGTTCAAGTTTAAGCTCAATGATGAAGGTCCTCCTTTTTATAGCCGAGCCCGAACGGAGTGCCGCAGTGCGACACCTCTTTGAGGAGAAGTTTTGACATGGAATAGTAACTCACAAATGTCGCCAGCATTAGGATTGCTGCCATTGCTGAAACAAATTTTTATTTATGTTCTTTCCAGGATTCGAACCCAGGCGTTCAGCGTCGTAGGTGGACATGCTACCTTTAGCGCGGTGGTATCGATAAGAATTATCTGTGCGAATTAGTTTTTCGTTAGAATGCACGGACGAACGGACAGTGAGACGGACGGACAAAGGGACGGACGGACAGAGCAACGGACGGACGGCAAGTATATACAGAGGCCGGTATGACGAAGGTGATTCTGAATTATCTTTCCTCTTTCTGAGCAAAACTAGTTTTAGATATTTTCATACATCCTTAAACTCTTCAGTAAATACACCGTACACTTGAAAAAAAGTTCTCCCGCGTTGTTCAAAGAACCATCCAACTCATTACAAGACCATGCAATTAAAAGGCCTACGGGGACACCACTCTCCATACGGCATCCATGTATATAACACGCCAGTGTTAGCTAATGCCAAGGCAAATGGTCACATCAGTTCGCCATGCCATACGAACATGTCTTCGAATATAAATGCTTTTTTGTAGCATATCACCGACCTATGCCGCTCGGGTCAGCACATGGTTATTTTTGCAGCTGAAGCTATCATTGGTATAACTCCAGTGTGTAGTCGAAGAGTTAATTTCGACTCCAGGGTAATTCTCCGAATTTAACTCCAACCCATGGATTTCAACTCCGCTGCCTTTTATTAAAAAGGTTCTATGATCGCACAAGAAGTGTTTTAATCAAACTTCAATTGGTTCTATCGAACTTTATGTGGTTTGATCCAACTAGAAGTATTGTAGTTTGATCCAACTAGAAGTAGTTTGATTCAACTTAGAGTAGTTTGATCAAACTAATGGTGGTTTGTTATTGTAGTCGCATTGCATGTGGAGAGAGTTAATTTCTACTCCAAGGTAATTCTCCGAATTTAACTCCAACCCATGGATTTCAACTCCTCTGCCTTTTATTGAAGGGGGAACACCACGTTGAGGTTGTATGATCGCACAAGAAGTGTTTTAATCAAACTACAATTAGTTCTATCGAACTTTATGTGGTTTTATCCAACTAGAAGTGGCTTGATCCAACTTAGAGTAGTTTGATCACTCTAGTAGTGGTTTGATCTTATTAGAACTAGATTGATAGAACTAAAAGTGGTTTGTTATTGTAGTCACATTGCATGTGGAAAGAGATAGTTTCAACTTCAGGGTAATTCTCCGTATTTAACTCCAACCCGACGATTTCGACTCCGCAGCCCATTATTGAAAAGGGAACATCTCGTTGAGGTTGTATAATCGCACAAGAAGTATTTTAATCAAACTACAAATGGTTCTATCAAACTATATGTGGTTTGATTCAACTAGAAGTAGTTTGATCCAACTTAGAGTAGTTTGTTCAAACTAGTAGTGGTTTGATCATATTCGAATTAGTTTGATTGAACTGGAAGTGGTTTGTTTTTGTAGCCACTTTGCATGTGGAGGTAGCGTTGCTCGACAAACTCATAAATATGAGTAAGCTCGTTCCTCTGGTCCGCAGCACCGATCGCTGCGGGAACGTAATGGTCATTGCTTATATAAAAGGCGCCAAAAAATTCGCCTTGTCATATTGAGCATCATAGGCACTCAGTATTTAAGCAAGAGCCGGTGCCGCCCGGCCTCTCACTGAGACTCTCCACTCGATACCGCTAATTGTCCGCGACTGCAGTTTCAGCTACTCCAAATACGAAGCATCCCACTATCCGCAACCGGTGGACGCTCCTGCCTGCTCTCAGTCGAGCTTCTCGTGATAACTACATTTAGTGGTTTCTTCATACCAGAAGTAGTTTGATCGTACTAAAACTCGTTTGATCAAACTAGATGTGGTCGAATCGAACCATAAGTAGTTTGATTCCATCAAAAAAAAAATAGTTTGTTCAAATGAAAATAAGTTTCATTGTACTATTGATGTATCGTCTAGCTTAAAATTGTCTTATTTGAAGTTTCGAGCGAATTTGGTGGCTATATCGATAAATTACAAGTAAAAGGAGCCTTGCTAGTCAATAGCAAAAAAGTTTCTTAAAATCTTATAACTCATCTTGTTAACACAACAACAAGTTTCAATGTCAAATCACAATATACACACAGGAAACGCCATATCTAAGCAATTTCCCCAATAAACTTTGCATTTTTAGTTCATACCAATTGAAGTGTTTCCATTGCACAATGGGTCACTATAGCTTAAGTGCATACATGTGTGTGTCTATTCGGAAATGCAAATACTTTAAAGTAACAATCAAATAGTAAACATAAAAATTCCTTTAATATTTAACAACTACCGATTGCTGCTGTTTGACTATTGTGGAAAATTATTTTGCTCATGGTGTGTGTGTGTGTGTGTGTGTGTGTGAGTGAGAGTTCTCCAAACCAACAAGTTCACTTGTTCAAATCGCACACACACACACACTCATATACCTTTTTACACATGCAGGGCATTCCAATGCACATCTATGCATCCAATGGATGCGTGACAAAATGCCATTTTTAAAAATGATTAGAGCGGCGAGTGAGTAAATTGAGTATGTGTCCATATGACGCGCTACTACAACTAGGCGAACTCCGAAAAAAATATCGCCAGCCACAATGTAGAAGGCAACAGGTAAACTAAAACCAAAAATTAAAAGTCTAACAACTTTAGGGGACATAGGTCGGTACTCGCTCGTTCTCCCTCTCTCCCTTACGCCAAAGGCCAAGACTGACAGTGTAAGATAAAAAAAAAAAACAGAACTTGCTCCTCTCCTCTCCCTTATGGAGGACAGGGGATTTGAAAATTCATGCAGGACACGAAATGCTAAGCAACAACAAAAACCTTAGCTACAATAAAGCTAAAAATTGCATACAAAAATGCATTTCCTTTGGTTTTTTGAGTAGAGCATAAACAAAAACAAAAACTGTCGTTCGTCCTGTTGGTCTAGCTCGGTTGTGAGTGTGACAGGAGTGCTGGTGCTGGAGCTGGCTATATTGCAAGGATACGTTGGGTGACGTGTCAGGACAAATATGGCCGGAAGTGCACAATTGTGCAACTCAGCAATTAGTACTAGAAAACATGAGAGGTGTTATTGACAACAACTACAACAACAGCACCAGAGTGGCAGTACAACAACTCTCAGGCCTGATAAAATTTTGGCATATTTCCATCAAATCGCCGCGCTAAAGTTTCCTTTGTGAAAACTTCCCACATGTATATGCACAAAGGTGGACAAAAAAAGGTGCATTTTTCCTAAGAAACAACGAAATGCACTATGCCCAACGACGACGACGACAATGTCAGGACGATTCATTTGCAGGACATGTTACACATGTTTGATAGACAAAAAAAAAGGCGAAAAACAACAAAATAAAAATTGTGTTGCACGCCCGTTGCCAGGACGAAAGGTGGTAAATTTATGGCTGTACACACTCACCAAGTGGCCCACCCTTTTCATACCAACAACGACTACACCCCAACACTAACATAAAAACGCAGGTGCATTTTTTCGGTTGCCGGAAAAAGCTTGGACACGGGGAAATGCAAAACACTTGGCATTTGTTGTTGTTGTGTGTTTAAATGCATTGACTAAAAGCTGCAGATAAAAAATGAAACATAAATTTGCATATGATTTTGAATGAATTTTGGTTTTGATTAGAAAACTATAAATTGACATTGAAATGCCGCAAAGGGATGGGAGTGACTTCTAAAAGGGGCAGAAGTTAAGTCATAAGATAGTAGGGGTAGTAGGGGAAGGGAGCAATTTATTGTTGAGTAGTCTGGTCTGTCTGTTTGGACCAAGTTTAGTTTAACTAACCTTTCTCAGCTTCAATTATTCAAAATAGCAAATACGAGGGTTGCTTTTTATATTTCGGGATTAGAGAACTAAAACAAATATTAATCATCGAAAATCGCTTTGTTGTTTTTAAAATATTCCCCATTAAGATTTATGCATGCGTTTGAACCAATTGTCGAAGCACTTTTGCCACTTTTATTGAGGTATCTCCAAAACTGAATTCTTAACGCATCAACCGGTTCTTTAGGTGTCGAAAAACTTTGCCCTCTCATTTTATTATTTTTCAGTGCCAAATCAGGACTATACGGCGGATGACTCATCAAATCGATGTTTTGAGTGCTCAAGAATGAATTGTTTTTAGCCGATATGTGAGAGCTCACATTGTCGTGGTGAAGAGTGATCCATCTTGGCCGATTTGTTTTCCTGATTTCTTGGAAGACAACTGGCAAAAAATGTTGGTGTACTACTCAAAATTGACTCTTCTGCGTGGTACGATTGCGACATGTTCAGTTTTTCCGAAAAAAACAGGCGATCATTTGCTTGGAAATGCTTCGTGCACGAGCAACTTTTGTTGGATTTGGCTCATCTTGATACACCCATACAGTCAATTGCTGTTAACCTTCGGGCTAATATGCGTAAATCCACGATTCATCACCAGTCACGATTTTATAGACGTGTTTCGAAGCACCGCAGTCGTGTTTTTGGAGCATTTCTTTTGACCAATCGACACGAGCCTTTTTTGAACGATTCACAAACTGTGTGGGATCCAAGGCTAACAAAGTTTTTTTCAAATGTTCAGGCAATACTGAATATATGCTGGTCCCATTATGCCTAAGGTTGTCTCAATCTCACCATAGGTCACATGACGATCTAGCAATATCATTTGGAGTACAGCATCAATGGTTTTAGGAACAACTGACTTTGAACGACCTTTACGAAATTCGCCTTGGAGTGAACTACGACCTCGATTGAATTCACAATACCATCGATAAATACTGATCTTTGATGGAGTTTCATCGCCAAACATTGAATTAAGTTAATCGATGCACTGTTGTTGAGTTAATCCACGTCGAAAGTTGTAAAAAATAATCTTTTAAGTCACTGTAAACAACACAAATAGCGCTCGTGTGTCAAAACGTTCTGAGTACGTATAACCTCAAAAATGTCAGGCTTAACGATAGAGCTGTCAGTTGGCTAATTGCAACACAAAGGTTGTCCAATCGCGAAATATAAAAGGCAACCCTCGTAGTTGACTCTAGCCGTTCTCAAATAACGGTATTTGCTACTACTTTTTTCGATATTATCCCACTGTGCAACGTTAGTCGCCAAGAATGCCTTCGATTGCTAAATGGGTAGACGCATTACAGGGCATGGAAGTTAACTTTAACATGCTAGAGTATCTGCTGATCATGAGACTCTATCCGAGAGGAGAGCGTACTTTTCTATACCTACCGAGGGTACGGGTAAATGTATAGAACTTCATTCTTGGGCCCGCCCAATAATGATGGAGATGCCAGAAAATACATTTCTAGTCTAATATGTAGACAACATTGCCGCTGTCATCAGTGCAAGAAATACGGGCGAAGCGGATTTTGACATAACCAGACACTCCCAGTCAGTCACACAGGCTATAGCTGGCAATGCAAAAGGGTGAGCTACTCCTGTTCACGAGAAAATGCATCTATTGGGTTGCCCAAAAAGTAATTGCGGATTTTTAAAAGAAAGTAAATGCATTTTTAATAAAACTTAGAATGAACTTTAATCAAATATACTTTTTTTACACTTTTTTTCTAAAGCAAGCTAAAAGTAACAGCTGATAACGGACAGAAGAAAGAATGCAATTACAGAGTCACAAGCTGTAAAAAAATTTGTCAACGCCCACTATATGAAAAATCCGCAATTACTTTTTGGGCAACTCAATACATTCCAAATGTAGATTGATGCCCTTATATTACCAAATAGAAGGAATGAATAGAAGGAATGAAAAATAAACGCAGCAGACCTGCAAGGAAAATTGGAGGACCTTTACTAAGCAGGCGCCAGTTCATGATGAAAGCCTGCTGGCTTTATCTTTGCCGCCTATGGAAGTGAGAGAGATGGGTAGGAATTCCTGCAGGTCTGTTGCTGCCAAACTAGACACCTCAGGGTGTGGTGGGAATTGGCCGAACAACCGTCGTAAATATTCAATGTATCATCCCCTGTTTATGCCCACAACTTCTGCCCATTATGTTGCGACAGGAGTAGAGCGCGTTCAATCCGATTTTAACCCTTTCTTCAATATTTCTTCTCCAAAATCAAGCATTGACATAGAAAATACTCAAATGTCTCATTTTTTCACCACATGCCCTACAAACGCTGTCATTTGTCGCCCTATTTCACCTTAGTGCACACGTTGTTCTATGTGTCTCGTTGTAATACCAAAAACTATACTGATCTCCTACCTAGCTATCCATATTAAAAGTCCATTTTTGTGATGATCCTTATATCTCCATAGGATTTTTGTTATCTTTGTGACCGTTTCACTGCTCTATAGTTCTGCAGGTAGTCGTTATTGGATCACGAACTTAACTGGAACTGTACCGCCTTGAATGACTTTGTATTCCTTGGTGTTAATTGTTGACAATCCTCTAAGTCAATGGCTTCCATCGTTTGGCTCACTCCTAACTACGCTATGGCCCGGCAATAATATGATGAAGATTCTGCGGTCGCCACCGTAGCTAAAAGTTAAGCATGTCTGCCTATGACGCTGAGCGCTTGGGTTCGAATCCTGGCGAGAACATAAAAAAATTGTTCAGCGTTGGTCATCTTCCCTTAATGCTACCGACATCTGTGAGTTACTATGACGTGTTAAAACTTCTCCCCAAATAGGTGTCGGCGGCACGCCGTTTGGACTCGACTATAAAAAGGAGACCGGCCCCTTATCATTGAGCTTTAAACTTGATTCGGACATCACTCAGTGATATGTGAAATTTGGGCAAATTTGAATTTGCAGATTATGCTGTAGAGTAGGCATTCATCTTCTTCTTATATTCCATGACTGTCCATGATTTCGTCTTTCGGGTGTCTATTATTCGAATAACCAAACTACTCTCTCTGAAGAAGTTTTCATTATCTCATCTTGCTACAATACCTTGCTACCTAGACACTCTGTGATTTACGAATGAAGGACACTCTTATGGTCAGAAAGACGAAAGTTTGAATTTGGTTTCTGGGTTTTTTTTTATATGTAGACACATAGCAAAAAGCGTCTTAATTTTGATCAAGCCACTTCTTGTTTGATCAAACTATTTCTTGGTTGGGTCAAACCACTTTCTGTTCGATGAAACCACTCATTGTTGGACCAAACCACTTCTGGCTGGGTCAAATCACTTCTGATTATATCAAATCCCTTTCGGTTGGGTCAAGTCATTCTTTTCTTAATAGAATCAATTCGCAATAGCTTGGCACCTAAATGGTGCTAAGTATGCCATATTCACAATTGATGTTAATATGTTAAATGAGTCCCACACGGGACTGGTTTCTGTTTTTTTCTGCAGACATTGCCATGTGTCTGCAGAAAAAAACAGAAACCTTAAGTTTGATCTCGTCACTTCTTGTTCGATCAAAGTACTTTTCGTTGGATCAAATCATCGAATCCCTTTTTGTTGGATCAAACCACTTATTAATGGATCAAACCACTTATTGTTGTATCAAACCTCTTCTGGCTGGATCAAATCATTTCGGGTTGAATCAAACCACTTTGGATTGAATCAAACCTCAATAACTCGCTTTGGCTTGGCACCAAATGATGCTGATTGTGCTATATTCACAGATGATGTTAAACTCTTTCTTTCCCCGTCACGGAATGATTGTGAGTACCATACGGGTTGGAACTCTCGTCATCGTCATCACGAACGCAGCTGAGAGCTTCCGGGCGCATCCACAAGCTGCGGATAGTGGAATGCTTCGTATACGGAGTAGCTGCTACTGCAGTAGCGGACAATCAGCGGTATCGAGTATAAAGGCAGGCCGGCATCGGTTCTTGCTTAAATAAAGAGTGCCAGTGATAAAGGAAATGTCAAGGCGAGTTAATGTTCTGCGACGATCGGTACCATAGGCCGAAACAAGCTTGCTCTCCTATTCAACTTCACTAGTATGGCCTCGTCCACATTAGAGACGGCTAAATATAGATGGCGCTATCGGTAATTTAGTTTTGGCTGAATATAGATTGATATTTTCCTATCGACACAACGGCAAAGTTACATTATTTGTAAAATTTAACAAAAAATTTGCAATTCGATCGTGAATGTTTCCCAATCATACACATTGTAATCGTTTTTCTTGTTGAGTATTTCAATCAGCCAAAAACATGATATAGCTACCTGAATAAATCTCGCGTTTTTACTTCTTGAGCCTATAGAGGGCGCAATTTTCATCCGATTAGGTTAAAATTTTGTACAATGATTTCTCCCATGATTTCCAACTGACTTTATTAAATTTGGTTTTAGTCGGTCTCTTCATGATATTGCTTCTATATAAACTGAATTCGTAAGTTGTTCAACTTGTGTTATCTTGGGTTTACACTAAATCACCTTACACACACTACAATATTCTGGATTTTCGCGTACAGAACCTTGATATAGCCAGGCAGTCGGAAAGTTAACTCGTGTTGCATGTCGGTGGTGCTCGGTCAAACCGCTTTTACTTAGGTCAAACCATTTGTAGTTTGATCAAACCGCTTTTAGTTGGATCAAACTAGTTGTAGTTTGATCAAACCACTCTTTGTTTGATCAAATGACGTCGTTATATTGGATTGCCCAAAAAGTAATTGCGGATTTTTTAAAAGAAAGTAAATGCATTTTTAATAAAACTTAGAATGAACTTTAATCAAATATACTTTTTTTACACTTTTTTTCTAAAGCAAGCTAAAAGTAACAGCTGATAACTGACAGAAGAAAGAATGCAATTACAGAGTCACAGGCCGTTGAAAAAATTTGTCAACGCCGACTATATGAAAAATCCGCAATTACTTTTTGGGCAACCCAATAGCTCGGTACCTACATTTCAAAATTTTACATTATTTTGAAGTTTAGAGGTTTGTTTGTCCCAATGGCCTATTTAATCACCTCCCTTTATACGCGGTCTTTAATGTTCTGGATTTCCGCTTGCAGTAATTTGAAGGCAGTCAGAAGAAGGGTTTCTGTTTGACCAACCAACTTGTTCAATCAAACCGCATCTAGTTGTATCGAACTTCTTCTAGTTCAATCAAATTACTTCTGATTGGGTCAAACCACGTCTGGCTTGATGCAACCACTTTTTGTTTGATCAAACCATTTCAGTTTTGCTAAACGCATAAACAACAGATTTCCAGATTTAGGAGGCCACCATAGGGCAGAGGTTAGCATGTCGGCCTATGACGCTGAACGCTTGGGTTCGAATCCTGGCAAGAACATCAGAAAACATTTTCAGCGGTGGTTATCCCCTCCTAATACTGGCGACATTTCTCAGGTACGGTATCATTTGGTATGGCAGCCATGTAAAAACTTCTCTCCACAAATAAGTGTCGCATTGCGGCATGCCGTTCGGACTCGGCTATAAAAAGGAGGCCCTTTATTATTGGGCTTAGACTTGAATCGGACAGCACTCATTGATATGCAAAAAGTTTTCCCCTGTTTTTTAGTGGAATGATTGTGGGCAAATTTGCATTTGCAACAGATTTCCAAGGCCCTTCTGAACTTCAAAAATGTGAACAAGAGTCTAAGGCCAAACTGAGGAAGATGCAGCTCTGCTACTGGTGCGCTCTCGTATGAATCTAGTCCTTAGACAAAATTGGACTAAAAAAAGTTTGCTGTAGTCTTAACTATGGCTTTTCTTCAAAGGCTTACATTTTTACTCCATATACAGTCATAATCAATGACGAAGCTTACACTCCATAATGATTAATAGTTCTGGAATATTTAAGCAGACTAAACAAAAATAATTCGTAAATAGTCAAATACAATGTTTTTTTTTTTCCTCTTCCTTTCATAGCCGCTAATCAATCGTGAAGGCATAGATAATTTGTCTTCATCAAATATAAATACGCTCATACATAAGAGATATGAATATGAATAGACGACTATTGTCGTCTTCATAATCAGTCATTCATGGCTTCTGTTAGTCGAAGTTCGAAGAAAGAAGGCATTCATTAACTCAAATATGAGGCGAAATGGCCAACCCACAGTCAAAACAACTACATTTGTGGCAGAGTCTTAGTCTCGCTCTCCCTTTCCATCATTTGCTAATTAAATAATTAATTAACACATCAATTTAATTATCATTCATTCGAGGAGTTGAATGCTATCGCTTTGGTTGCTTTGCTAGCTGGTTGGTCCGTTGGTTTCTATTGGATTCCATAGTGGCTCTCTAGTTTTGGCTATTTTTCCAACTAGCAACTATACTAGAGAATACCCCAAGACTTTGGCCATCCAATCACAAGACAAATCAACCAGAAAACGACAACCTACCAGCTGCTGTAGCAGCATCATCATCATCTTTGTGGAGAAACATCTCAATTTGAGGGAAACTTTTTTTTTCATAGTTTTAGTTTCTTTCTTACCTGCAGGAACATATCACCATCTAATAGACCATGTTCGAAAGCTCCCAACTCTCGTGTCCGATAGCCATCATGTGCGTGTATATGAGGTAAAACTGAATTGCCACCATTTTCCTCCTTTTCCTTATGCATAACAACTGAAATGAAATAAATCCCAAGAATGGATGAGAAATAACATCAATGAATGTGAGAGTACAAAGAATAAATAAATGAATGAACGTCCGTCTGTTTGGTCTTTTTTTCTTTCATACAAATACACACACGCATGCAAAGATAATTAATCAAATTAATTTTTATGAATAATTAGTTGGAGTTTGCTGTATGTGTGCTACGCTATGACACATTAGATAATTTCATTAAGATTACATAGCCCCATAGAAAGTCTAGGTAACACAGACAGTAGACGAGATTTGTTATTAAACGTTTACGCTAGAAAAAAAAGAAACAAGAATTAATTTTAGTAGATTGCCTTCACAAGATTCGATATCAAACCTCTGGGGGTTGTAGCAAACTGATGTTGGTTGCCTTAAACTATTTGAAGTTGCATATTAAAGGTTTGAATTAAACCTGAAATGTGACTATTACAAAAAATATTTGCCCTAACTGTAAAGATTTGTTAAACTAAAATTAAATGAGCACGAAATTCCAATTCCTTTGATGTGCATCAAACTGAGAATAACATTTAAATTGGAAAAAATATTTTTTAAAAAATTTCTGAAAAAAAATGTATAGAAATTTTTAAGAATTTTTTTTTTAACTAAATTTAAAGACAACCTTTCAACATTTTGTATTCCTTGGCGAAAGACTTAATACTTGATAGTAAGTAACATTTACCTAAATCGTAGTACTTTACCATCTTAGCAAAAAGTTAAACTATAATCAAAAATATTTGTTCTAAATTTAAATGTAAATGTCCCCAATTTTCCTGTTTTAATTTCATTAAAGAATTAAATTTTTATTGGGAAAAAATATTTTTAAAAATTTTTGAAAGATTTTTTTAAACTAAATTTAAAGACAACTTTCCAACATATTAAGAAAAATATTCCTTGGTGAAAGACTAATTACTTGATAGTCAGTAACATTTATCTAAATCGTAGTACGTTGCCATCTTAGCAGAAAGGGTCCCACCCCACACTTTTTTTTTCAAAATCGAAAATTGCCAAAATTCTTCTGTTCCTGTGAAATTGGTAAAAAATACCTAAATTTTTTTCGAAAATTGTAGTCGCTATTGTGTGCAGGAACTGACTCATCGGCGGTGTTATTTGATCATAAAATCAGAGCTAAATTTTGCACTGATTGCCAAAACAGTGCAATTAATTGCTTCGAACGCCAGACAGCGGCAACGGCTGTTGCTGCTCCTCCGTGTGCCCAGGTTACATTAACGACGAAAAATATCCAAGAATAGAGCTGCCTTTAGCTCGAGTTAGGAAGGAGGTATCGCCATGAAATTTCCCCCGTCATGTGTTGGGGGAAAATTATCGAAAGTCGGCATTTTCTTGAATCCCAAAAATCAAACGAAAAAATTTACCAAAATTCTTAGGAGTGAGATTTCTGGAATCCGTTTTAATGTCTTGTTGCATTTGATGATTCCATAAAAAATATATGTATGGCAATAATCCTACTACTTTTGACAGAAGGTTTCTTCGCTAAATGGTCATAAAATATTAAATTTTTTTTTCAAAAATTTATAAAATTAAATATATTTCAAAAAATTGCTATGTCAATATAAATAATCCAAATTATGACTATACAAGCATAAGCCCGGTCGCTTCCCTGCCCCTGATGGAACGCCCAATATCAAAGTGTAACTGCAATTCAAATTTAGCCTTATCTGTAAAGAAAGAACATTTTGAAAGTTTGAGTGACTAAATGTGCGAATTTAAAAGAAAAAACCTCTAGTCGGACGATAAATACTGTCAAGGTGTAACTGAATCGCAATTTTGAGATCTTTAGCTTAATCCGTAAATAAAGTACCATTTTGTACGTTTTAGTACCTAAATGTACAAATTTCAAAAAAATCTTCAAGTCAGCCGTTACAAACTGCCAAGATGTACCTGTATCTCTAATTTCACAGATGTAGCTCAGTCTTTAAAGAAAGTACCACTTTGTACGCTGTAGTATCAAAATGAACGAATATCAAAAAAAAAAAAATTTAGTCGCTCGATACATAGTGCCTAGATGTAACTGTATTCCGAATTTCAGAGCTGTAGCTCAATCCGTAAAAAAGGTGCCATATTGTATGTTTTAGTACCAAAATGTGCGAATATCAACAAAATTTTCCAGTCGTCCGGTACATACTGCGAAGATGTGGCTGTATCCCAAAATTTCAAATCTGTAGCTCAATCTATAATGAAAGTAATAAATAGTACCAAATACAGTACTTTTTATTCCACTCCTGGTAATATTTCAACATATCATATTTGGTACAACTTATCGTATATTTGTCATGACTTTGATCATTTTTTAGCAAATTTACTGTAAAGGTAAATAAGCTATTTCGTACCTTTTTGGTACCAAAATGTATGACTTGTTAAAAAATCACTTAGTCAGCCAACATATATTTCTTAGGAGAATCAACATGTTAAATACGGTACTAAACGTACGGTTCTTCCGTTTCCATTCCTATTTTTCATATTTTTTCTAACTACCCCCTTTATTTCGCCACAACAATCATTTAGGTCAAATTTCGAAGTTCTGGCTCTACCCGTTCGCCCTATGTAAAGTTCACCTACTTCGTACCTTTTTTGGTACTTTTTTGTTCCTAAACGTCCAAGAGTCCAAAAACTAGTTTGGCATCCCAATAGAGTACCTAAATTCCAAAATTCAAAGCTCTAGCAGAATTAAAAAACAAGGTACCAAAAAGTACCATTTGCGGTATTAAAAGAACTATTTTTCCACTTCCGGTCCAATTTTGGGAAATAGTTGTTACCAAATCTTATTTTTTCGAGACGCTCTTTAATTTGAGTACAAAATCATAATTTTGGGTAAAAAGTCAAAGTATTTCGCTGAAAGTTAGTCCTTAAAAAAAATTACTAAAATGTAGTCTTTAGAAAAAATTTAATAATTTTTTTTATAAAAAATTTGTCTTTAGAAAAAATTTAATTAAAATGTTGTCTTTAAATATTGTCTTTAAAAAAATTTCGATGAGTGTCCGGTCAGCGCTGAAGTTTTGTCATAAGAGAATATTACGCTGAAATTTTGTCTATAAAAAATATCATAAAATTTTTTTTTAGAAAAAATGCCCTTAAAAATTTACATTTTACTGAGAATTTCATTACAATTTTGTCCTTAAGAAAAATAATTTTAAGGTGGCCCTTAGTAAAATTTTGTCTTTGAAATGAAATTTTTTGTTTAGAATAAATTTAATTTAAATTTTTTGTTTACACAAAATTATTTTGGGGGGTCTTGGGCGCGGGCTCCCCCCCCCCCCCCCCCCCCCTTCTGGCTACGTCCCTGATGGGAGCTATATCCAAATCTGAACCGATATGTTCCATATGCAAAACCCAACGACCTACATCAATATAAAGTATCTGTGCAAAATTTCAATCGGCTAGATCTTCGCGTTCGATCGCTGTCGTGATTTCGACACACGGACGGACGGAGGGTATGGCTAGTCCGAATCAGAATTTTGAGACGATCAAGAATATATATACTTTATGGGGTCCTATATCAATATTTCGAGGTGTTACAAACGGAATGACTAGATTACCACCCCATCCTATGGTGGTGGGTATAAAAAGGACAAACAATGATTGATACAAAATGGGATTCAAATGGAACGTCTTTGGATGTTAAAGGGCAAATTTGCCCATGATCATTCCATTAATGTTCTCACATATCAACTTACTTAGTGCCAAGACCATTCAGGCATTCTTATGAGACGACGTGCCAGGATTCAAAGTACCAGTTGCTCTTATCATGCGCGGGGAACTAGACAAGACCCCTAGACTTAACTTCAATGTTGACGCGACCCATCTTCCGTTTCTGACCACACCGACCCTTGGCCAACCACATGAAGTGCCTTACCAGGTAGCATCTGCTAGAGATCACCTCCATGAGGATCGCCATGAGAGACGCTTCATCGCTACCACGCAGAGCGGCCTCAACCTCAATAAACAGATATGAAGTTTTGATATGCGAAGAGGGATACGAACCTCCCCAAATATTTTTTTAAACGACAACGGGTGCATCGATGTAAGCAAAATTTTATTTGCAATCTTTTGGGGAACGCCCTATCCCAAAACCCCCTTAACGGGCATGTTTACCTATTCGGATAATATGGGTATAAAATGAAAGGTATTTTGAAGTAGATTACAAAACTGAAAAACAACAAAACGTCTTTCTCTACTCTGATAGCTGTAAATATAAATTTAAATATAAATTTCTATGGCGAGTTATACCCCAGAACACAGGGGGGAAACCTATCGCTAAAATTTGTTAACACTTTTAACTTTTTAGTTACTTAACATAACGTTCCACTTTTTCCCTCTCTTTCCAAACTCATGATCTCTATCTTTGTTATTATGTAGAAATTTATAAAGAAATTTAATTTTACCTTTTGGCTGGGTCAAAGGTGTGTCCACTTTATGAGCCATTTCAGGCAACATACTCATACATAATTCTACGAAATGTTACACTAATCCTTGTAAAAGGAATTATGTTTTTTTTTTTGGCAAAAAAAACAACAAATCTCACCAAAAAGGCTAAGAGGAATGTCATGTTAAGCTGATGAAGAGCTGAGACCATAAGAATAACAAAAAAAAAATATTTAAATTAAACGAAAAATGTGTTAGACTAGCAGTTTTTCTGCATACGAGGGTGGGCTAGCAGAGTTTCTCTTAGCTTTTGTTTTTGGGGATAGTTAATCCTGGGGGTGGTAGGGCATGTACACTCAACACAAATCTCTCTGAGCGGCCGGCTAACAAAAATGTGCGTAAATTAGTTGGAAATGAAATGTTGGTCCTAGAAGTGTGGGTGTGTGTGTGTGTGTGTGTGTGTGTGTGTGTGTGTGTGTGGGAGACTTGAATGTCCTTTGCTTTGGTATTTTACATTTTTGATTACTGATAATGATCGCCATAATTTATGACATCATTTGATGAAGGTATGAATGTAGGAATGTCACCAAAGCCCATAGACTTTTCTCCACCCTCAACTAGGCCACCCTCACACCACACAGCTGAATGTGAAACAGCAACGTATGGAAAGAACACAAAACTTCTCTGTTAATAAAAATTCCACTTTTTTTGTTATCGCTATTACTTTGAGTCTATAAATCAATTTTTTGACAAATTTATTAAAGTTTTCTGTTTTTAGTTGGAGACATTAGTTTTCCTAGGGGTTATTTTTTGTGTGGAACCTGTGCAAAAAATAAAACAAAACACTCACCCGCAGAAACATTTCTTGGCAAGCACCCTCTTATTTCCCCTCATGCCCCCTTAGCTACCAAAAGCTTGGCAGCAGTAGTAGTAGAAAGTTTTCCTTTTGTTTTAGAGTAAGGAAAAAAAACATAATTTAGCCATTTGCCTTTAGTTTTCCTTGTTTTTGTAGCCCAAGCTTCCCCCCACCTGCCCCTGGGCCAAGTGTAATAATGATAGCTTTTCGGTTTTGGAGAAAGGGCACAAGCAAGAAAACAAAAATTTCTGATAAGGCTCACATTTTTGGTTATTGCGGTTTTCTCTACTATGGCAGCACTGAACTCCATCATCCTTCTGGCACAACTATGGTTTGCTTTTGCCCCTTTGCCGTAGAAAGCCCCCATAGTAGATTTGCTATTTATAATAAATCTAAAGTAGGTCTGTAATAAAATATTAGTGACACCATTAAAATTTATATTCCATACTTTATGTTTGCCTAGCAAAAATACCTACAGGCAAAATCCAAAAAAATAGCTAGCATTTTTTTTATTTATAACGTCTGTGTGGTATTTTGTTTTGTTTTGTGAACTCCTTGTTGATATGGCTCGACATTTTTCCAAATCGTGTTACTATGGTGATTTTAGTTAATAAATTTTTTTATTGTTGAGTATTTATGCCAACTAAATAAGTTTTAGCAACCTTAGTTCACCTTGCCTTACTCTCTAAAAGGGGGTGCGGTGGCAAACGCAGGGGTGAGTGAACAATTTTTACAACTGTCATAACCATAGATATAGTCTATCCAAATTCCGACAACGAAAATCAATCAAAAAAGTAACAAAGAGGCAACAAAGCAATGTGAAAACAAAAAACAAGCCAAAATTTCCAATCGTTGTGAAGCATAGGGGAACAATCAAAGCCATCAAAATCATCATAGCCAATATAATTTTCAATATAAATTGTCAAATGTCAAACAAAATTTCTAAATTGTTATTGTTATTTGTTTATATGACAAATAACTTCCTCAATAACTCCGCAGCAACACAAGGAGGCTCAAGGGAAGAAAACATTTCCCCGAAATTTTAGAAACAGAAATGATGATTATTGCCAGACCTTCGCAGAAAGGGGTGTTAATTTAGTTGCTTACAAAAAATTTGTTGCCCGAGATTTACTTGAGAATTCGTTTTAAATTTAAGATTCCAAAAATTAGAACATAAAATGATTTCACTATATTTACAAAAGTTATAATAGTGCTGAAAAAGATTTTTGGGACTTCATTATCTCTTCCTCAAATAAATTTATGTGTTAAGATAATATTTTTAGAAAGAAATCCATATACATATGTCTCAAAGTCTTGTCTATTTTTGTGGCAAACAAAAACTTTGGTTGTACCAAACGAATGGTTGTTTGCAGGAAAGACAAACTTTGGTTATGGCAAACGAAAACTTGTTGTATATCAAACTAACCGAAGCGGGCCCGCTCCTCTGCGCCTTCTTTAACTCTGTCACATCTTTTTAGGGTGGGGACACCTCGCACTGAATGCGGATATCGAATTCGTGTTCTGTTACGACTTCTAGCTACTGTGCCAAATACGGTCCAAATCAGTCTATAACCTGATATAGCTTCCATGTAAACCGGTCTCTCGATCATACTTGTTCGGTTCCTAGAATCTATAATTTTTGCTGTTTTGACAGAAGAATAAAATTATGCCCTTCAACTAAATTTATTTTGTATAAATTTAGACAGAATCTTTGGCGGATTCCCAAAATTCGGCCCAGCCGAACCTAGCATGATTTTACTTGTTACTAATTTTTTTGATCTAATCCCACTGCGCGATACCACTTATATATGCAGTCCGATTCAAGTTTAAGCTCAATGATAAGGCGCCTCATTTTTAAAGTCGAGTCCTAACGGCGTGCCGCAGTGCGACACCTCTTTGAAGAGAAGTTTTACATGGCATAGTACCTCACAAATGTTGCCCGCATTAGAAGGGGAAAACCACCGCTGAAAATGTTTTCTAACGGTCTCGCCATGATTCGAACCCAGGCTTTCAGTGTCATAGGCGGACATGCGAACCTCAGCGCTACGGTGGCCTCATAGAGAAGTTTTATATGACTGAATATCGCACTAATGTTACCGGTCTAATTAGGGGATTCGCCTAGAATCGAATCAAGATCTGTTACCTGCGAAAGCCGCGCAATGACAAAGGAAATGCTCCAACGTCTCATCATCTTCCCCGTATGCCCTACACATGATATCACTTGCCGCACCGATTTTACATAAGTGAGCTCTTAGTCGTATGTGTCCTGTTATGATACCTCTTTCTCACTTCCCTTCGGTAATAGCCTCATCTTCACTGACAAATCGTCTGCTCTTCCATTCCCCCTTACTCCATTATGGCCCGGTACCTTAATAAACAAAATTTAGTGAAATTTTTCGTTCAGACAAAATTTTAGTAAGAATTTCTCTAAAATTTCAGTAAAATTTGTTCTTAAATACAAAAGTTAAGTAAAATTTTCCTGAGGACAAGTACAGAGAAGTTTCTTTAAATTTTTCCTTAGACAAAGTTTTAGTGAAATTTTCTCTTATGTTTAAATTTTAGTAAAATTTTCCCTAGGGACAAATTTTCAGTGAAATATTTCACAAAGACAAAATTTCAGAGAAATTTTTCCTAAAGACAAAATTCCAGTGAAATTTTTCATAAAGACAAAATTTCAGTAAAACCTTTCATAGAGACAAAATTTCGGTTAAATTTTCGCTATATATAAAATTTCACTGAAATTTTTCCTAAAGACAACATTTTGGGGAAATTTTCACCACAAGACTGATTTTAAAATGTTTTTTTCTATACTATTCTTTGAATAGAAAGCATTAAACAATGATCTAAGGCCGGACAATGACCTGCAATAGAATCTCAAATATACAACATTTCAGGGAAATTTTCCCCAAAGACAAAATTCCGGTGAGTTTTTTTCTAAGACAAAATTTCGAAGAAATTCTCCTTAAAAACAAAATACCTGCGAAATTTTCCTTAGAGACAAAATAATTTTTCAGTAAAATTTGTTCAAAAAACCACATTTCAGTAAAACAAGAAACAAAATGTTAATGAAAGAATTTTAAAGACAAAATTTCCAGAAAATTTTCTCTGCAGACAAAAAATAAAATTTTATTTATTTTTAGTGAAATTTTCCCTAAACACAAAATTTAAGTGAAATTTCCCTAAAGACAAAAATTTTGTAAAACTTCTACAAAGACAAAATTTTGGTGAGATTTCTCTCGAGACAAAATTTCGGTGAAATTTTTCATTAAAACAGAATTGTAGGGAATTGTAGGAAATCACTAAAATTTTTTCTAAAGACAAAATTTCAGTTAAACAATAAAACTAAATTTAATGAAATTTGATATTTTGTCTTTAGGGAAAATTTCACTGAATTTAGTTTTTAGGGAAAATTTCATTGAAATTTTGTCTTTAGGGAAAATTTAATTGAAGTTTTCTCTTCAGGTTTCTTTGATTTTGCTTCTTGATTAAATTTTTGCCCAAAGTGAATGACATTTTTTGTTTTTTGTGAAGTGCACTTATACCCCTATTTGACTTGGAAATATAAAAAAGGCCTTTGTGTTATACCAAAAAAATCTTGGGCGTATGGTTAAAATTCTTCGAAACCACCTCCAGCAACACCTTTCTCACACTCGGCAACACAATTGCGAAACTTTCATTTTCTGGGAAAAAAATTTTAATAGAAATATTATAAGAAATGCGAAGCTCCTCCCCTTCCATGGCGGCTTATCTGAGGCACACTTTCACGGCCGGAAGAAACGCATAAAAAGGATGTAATAAATTTTGTGTAAATTACAATAAAACTTCCTTTACCAAAAAAAAAACAACAACCCAACAAGGACTTACTAACAGATTAGAGGCAAACAAAAGGGGGTCCTGCAAAAAAGGAGCTCCCCATGTAAAAAAAAAAAAATAATACACATTTCTTTGAGGTCATAAAAACTGAGCTCATTTTACAAATGTAAGCAAAACACTCCCTTTTTTAAATGAAAAAAAAGCCTAATTACAACAACCAAAAAAAAAAACTAAAGAAAATAAAACAAAAAACTAAAAACGGTTGCCACAAACAACGGCCACAGATTTGTTATCCGAAATCATAAAAATGTGGCAAACAAAAGGCCTCTAGCCAAACAGCAACACTATGAGCCCCCCACCCCTTGCTCCTGCTCTGGTAACAGCTACAAGCGGATTACCATATACTCTATACTCCCACATACCCATGGCGGCGGGTGTAGTTGTAGAGGAAAATCATATGCAAAAGTGGACATATAAAAAAAAAATTAATTTAATATATTTAAGCACGTAAGAAACCACACAACAATGGCAACAACAAATGGCTCAAATTAAATATGAAATAAAATAATGTTGGGTCTAATTAAAATTATGAATTAATTACTTACTTAGCCCAGACCACCCACCCACTCATACTCCCACCCCGCAGCACTACATGCACTTTGGCAGGGGATTTTCACTTAGTTTCTCATTCTTGGGAGGGGAAAGGTGTAGAAAGCCCACATTTATAGCGGCTTGTTTTCATACTCTGGCCCTCTCTCTGTGCCAGAGGAAGGAAGGGTTTCGCATTACGCTGATATGAAAATTAACCAAAACACAAAAAAAAAAAAATTAAATGTAAAAGTACTTGGGCGACAACAAGGCTCTGCAAAATGAATGAAGAAAAAAAAAAAAAAAACAAACGTAGGGACGACAACGAATCAACTGCCAGCGATACTAAATAAGAACACGCACCTTGATGTGATGTGATGCAATCTCAGTTGGATTTTTATTACCGACAGGGCTTGTAAGCAGCAAATCCCTTTAAATAAATACTAAAAAAAAAAAACAACAACAACCAACCACTCAACATTCTGCCCAAAAACCATAGAGAAAGGGAGTACCTACAGCCGTTCATATGAACTCTTGGTCAGTCATACAATCTGCACTCTGCTGACATTGTTTCTGTTTTTTGCACCTTATCGCCCTTCTTACACTTCAATGAATCACTGCTGGCCTCTCTCAAACCACCTTTCTTTTGGGGTCACTTTTGAGTTTTTGTTTTTAATTTTGATAACTGACCAAAAAAAAAAACAAACATTCCTAGAATTATTGCTACGGACAATTGCCTTTGAGGGTGTGGGTTTAGCAGACCTTACAAAAAAATGTCATAAACTTTATTTAGGGTAATCTAAAATATAACCACATTTACAAGTGCTAATTAGAAAAGAAATGCCATAGCTTATGGGAGGTGGCTGAAAAATATTAGAACTCCTTGTTGACTCCAAGAGGCTATAGGATAGACGATGTTTGGGTTTTAGTTTCTAGGAAAATTTTATAAAAGTAAGTTAAACAGGCATCATCGATATGCAATGCAATGCAAATTTGCCCATTAATATTCCACAAAGGAACAGGGGCGAACTTCTGACATATCAATGAGTGATGTCCAATTCAATTTTAAGCTCATTGATAAGGGGCCTCCTTTTTATAGCGGAATCCGAACGGCGTGCCACAGTGCGACACCTCTTTGGGGAGAAGGCCAAGTACCTTACAAATGTACCAAGCATTAGTAAGGGGATAATCACCACAGAAATTTTTTCTGATGTTAACGCCGCGGTTTGAACCCAGGCGTTCAGCGTCATAGGCGGACATGCTAACCTCGGCACTACGGTCGCCATCATAAATGTGCATCTTATCCAAATTTCGTCGAAATCGGATGAAAAATGTGAGTATTAAAAACCCAATACCTTGCCCCGTACAATGTGTGGACCACCACACAGATCCAATCCTTAGACCGGTAACGGGTCCTTAGAGACTGGGTTAACCAGTCAAAGTCAAAGGAAAAGGTGGATAAATTGTGAGTCTCATGACATAAGGATAAGGAAGAAAATGGCACGGGATACACCACAAGCGGGCATTTTTCGGCACTCCTATGGGTGACCGCCATGAAAAACCTATTACGTATGCTGACTGAGGAGAGGTTTGAACTGACCGACATGTAGCCGGACAAGTTTAAATTCCCTCCTCAGCCAGCATCCGTAATAGGTTTTTTATGATGGTCACTCATAGGAATGGCGATAAAATGCCCTCCTGTAGGGTGGACTGGTATGCATGGCCAGAGTAAGTCTGGGGGACCAGGAATTAAGATCCATTTCCTACTAAATGATGTTAATATGGTCCTGCAGGTATTCCGTGATCGCCGGATATGACGGAATGCGTGAGGTGGTGTAGTGCCAACGTCGAGTGTGAACATCGTTACGGACAGTAAACTGGCCATGAGGGCAATAACTAACAGGCCGGTAAGATTACGAGCAGTTTTGGAGTGTACGAAGGAGATTAAAACCTTCTCTGCGGGCGACACAATTGGCATTGTTTGGGTGCTGGTCCATAACGAAGTAAGCGGAAATGAAAGAGCAGACGATTTGGCAGTGAATGGCAGAGGATTGCCCTCAATAAACTTGGTTAACCCGAAGCCTTTCGGGTTGACAATGTCCGAGTTAAGGTCGTAGGCGACGAACACTATGGAATAGCGAAACGTTCGGTAAAACGACGAAAATCATATGGGGAGATCCAGACCAGGCTTTCGGTATCATAATAGGACACATAGAACTGCGAGCAAGTGATAGAATGTGTAGGGCATGAGGGGAAGATGATGAGGCGTTGAAGAACTCCTATGTCATTGACCGGCTTTCCCGCCTTTCCCGACACAGGTAGTTAGATGGGGACCCAATGCCAGACATGAACCAACTTAGGGGCGTGGTATGGAAAACAATTAGGGATTTTGTAAGCAGCACGGAATTCCTAACTTTAATTTTCTTTTTCGAGTTTGCTTTTTAGCATTTAGAACACACTACAAGCCATAGTGGCATGGGGCTGATTAATATCCGCACACTCTTTTCAACCAAACCTTACCTAACACCACATGAGATACCCGAAGGACGAAAGGTTGTCCAGATAGTTGTCAAACGAATGGGCAGAGAGCTAGAAAAGGTAATGCCTGCGACCAGTGTTGCCATATCAACCCTACGGATTCTGATGCCAGCCTAGGGAAGAGAAAAGAAGCATTTCTTTCGATCAATCGACACGACCCTTTTTTTTTGGACGATTGAGAAATTGTGTGAACTATACGTGGCACGTTTGTTATTTGGCATAACTGAACACTACTTACGAAATTTCAGTCCAATTGGATAACATATCCGGCTTCTAGTGGCTCAAGAACCAAGTAGAAGGACCCCTCTATATGGCAGCTATATCTTAATCTGAACCGATATGACCTATTTGCAATCTCCAGTGACCTACATCAACGGGAATTATTTGTACAAAATTTCAAGTGGGTATCTATATTCGTTCGTATAAAAATTCTACACTACATGCTGTCAGAATGTGAACGGCTGTGGACCGTTTCGAACGTTTTGTTCACAAAAGACAATAGTTGATTTATGGACTTTCGTGGTTAATCTGATAACATCGGTGTGTTGATTGACTTTTATGAACCCTTGGAGTCAATTTGACACCGCCGTGTTCGACTTTTTTCTGAATTGGAGAAATGTTTGCTGTTTGATAAGAGAGAAGGAAATGGGGAGAAAGAGAGGGAGAGAAAACTACCGATAATTTAAAGAAGGCTCCTTTTTCGGTCAGCCAAAGGCCGAGTAACAGTCTACTTTTCAACAGGCAGATTCTCTCGCGAGAACTATCTCGACTTTGACTTCCATAATGAGGGACAGATGAACCAGCGCCTAAGAAAAGCCAAAGTTATGACCCTGGGTGAAAGAAACCAATGAAGTCGGTCCCTTTGACACACTTAAAGGAACCGTAGGATACACGCCACTCTGCTTTTTAGAGAGAATTACCTCGGCACAGACTCCTGTGATGATAAATTGATTAGCCAAAAGGCAATGAAATGAAAAAAATGTCTGACCCATATCGAGTGGTTACAGCTATTCAGACGGCAAAATTCCCACAAGACACCCGAAACACATATTTCTATAAAATAAATTTTATCGCAACAAAGAAGGATGGACACACTATTGTTGAAAAGATGGAGAATATATACACCTCATAAATAAAAGTTCGTTTAGTAAGGCGTCAGATTTATTTTAGGAGCTTCGTCCTAAATGTTTTCCATCTACAGGGTAGTCGAAACAAAGTGTTACCCATCCGAAATAATTTTCCCTTTGAGATGGAAAATTATTTCGAATATCCGTTCGTAGGCTCAAATTCTCGTAGGTGCGATCGGTTAAGTAAACACGATCATTTTGAGTGTTTACGAAGTGCTCAATTGGGAAATGTTCTCCTGTCAGAGAACGCGATGTTCGGAAATTCACTACGTTCGTGTTTGTCGAATTAAGGTATTGGGTGGGACCTGCTGAAGTGCTGGCAAAGCACATCGGTGGACCCAACAAATATGAAATCTTGACGTTTTAACCATGTATCCAATACCAATATCTGAACCACCTATAAACGCATTAGTAAAAGGCTGCTGACACTGTGGGGCACTGCGTGCGGATGTTATTGGGTTGCCCAAAAAGTAATTGCGGATTTTTTAAAAGAAAGTAAATGCATTTTTAATAAAACTTAGAATGAACTTTAATCAAATATCCAAAAATGTGAGAATCGACTATGACTCAGAACGCGGAATGTGGAGCGGAGGCTTAGATCAGATTTCAGCTCCCAAAGTCAAAGAAAAGTTAAACTGAGAATGGTTGGAGTGGTAAAATTTAGTCTGCATCATTTCGTGGATGTTTTGGATGAAATTTAACTGATTCTTTATTTCCCTCCCTTTCTCCCGCTCTCTCTCTCTCTTCTTAATGTCTCGGTAAACGTTTCTCGACAAAAAGTTGAAGAAATACAGGACATCGGTGGAAAGGGATTCGCAATAGGGAGCCATAGGCTTAGGTAGGATATCGGTTATGCTATGACCGACTCCGGAAGTGAAAACAAGTAAAAGCGTGTTAAGTTCAGCCGAGCCGAATCTTGGGAACCCACCGCCATGGATTCTGCTAAAATATGGCAAAAAGTTGAAGAAATACAGGACATCGGTAGAAAGGGATGCTCGCAATAGGGAGCACAGGGTAAGGTAGGCTTTCGGTTTTGCCATGACCGACTCCCGAAGTGAAAACAAGTAAAGGCGTGTTAAGTTCGTACGGGCCGAATCTTGGGAACGCACCACCATGGATTCTGCTAAAGTATGGGGGCTATATCTAGTTATAGACCGAATTGGACCGTACTTGGCGCAGTTTCATAATAGAAAACTTTATGCAAAATTTCAGCCAAATCGGATAAAAATCGCAGCTAAGGGCTTAAAAAGTCAAATCGGGAGGTTTATATGGGGGCTATATCATGTTCCTGACCGATTTGAACCGTACTTGGCTTAGTTGTTGGAAATCAAAATAGAACACTATGTGCAAAATTTCAGCCAAATCGGATGAAAATTGAGGCTTCCAGGGGTTCAAGAAGTCAAATCATGAGATCGATTTATATGGGATCTATATCAGGCTATATACCAATTCGGACCCTACTTGGCTCCATTGTTGGGAGTCATAACAGAATACTATGTGCACAATTTCAGCCAAATCGGATGAAAATTGAGGCTTCCAGGGGTCAAGAAGTCAAATCGGGAGATCGCTTTATATGAGAGCTATACCAGGTTCTTGACCGATTTAAATCATACTTAGAACAGTTGTTGGAAGTCATTACAATACTCAATTTTAGCCAAATCGGACCAATATGTGGCTTTCATGGACTCAAGTCAAATCGGAAGATCGGCTTATATGGGAGCTATATCTAAATCTGAACCGATATGGCCCATTTGCAATCCCCAACGACTTTCATCAATATAAAGTATCTGTGCAAAATTTCCAGCGGCTAGCTCTACGCGTTTGACACTATCGTGATTTCGACAGACGGACGGAAGGACGGACATGGCTAGTTCGAATCATAATTTCGATATCAAGTACATATATTCTTTATGGAGTTCTAGATTAATATTTCGAGGTGTTACAAACGGAATGACTAGATTGGTATACTCCCATCCAATGGTGGTGGGTATTAAAAACGAGGTAGGAAGGGTGAACATTAATCTGCATCACTTTGTGAGTGCCTTAGATGAATTTATTTGGCTCTCTCTTTCTCCCTCTCTCTGTCTCTCTCTTCCTTTTTCTCACTCTATCTTCCTCTCTGTCACTTTGTCACCCTCTCTTTCTCCCTATTTCCTTCTCTCTCATCAAACAGCAAACATTTCTCCAATTCAGAAATCCTGCATAAAAAAGTCGAACACGGCGGTGTCAAATTCACACCAAAGGTTCATAAAAGTCAATCAACACACAGATGTTATCAGATTAATCACAAAAGTCCATAAATCAACCATTGTCTTTTGTGAACAAAACGTTCGAAACGGTCCACAGCTGTTCACATTCTGACAACATGTATTGTACAGTTTTTATACAAACGAATATAGATGCCCACTTGAAATTTTGCACAGCTAATTCCTGTTGATGTAGGTCACTGGAGATTGCAAATAGGTCATATCGGTTCAGATTAAGATATAGCTGCCATATAAAGAGTTACTTTGACCCGACTTCTTGAGCCCCTAGAAGCCGGATATGCTATCCAATTGGACTGAAATTTCGCAAGTAGTGTTCTGTTATGCCAAAGAACAAACGTGCCACGTATAGTTCACACAATTTCTCAATCGCTTAAAAAAAAGGCTCGTGTCGATTGATCGAAAGAAATGCTCTATAAATACGAACGCGGTGCTTCGAAACACGTCTATGACATCGTGGCAGGTGATGGTCGTCGATTTAGGCATATGAGCCCGAAAGTAAACAGCAGTCGACTGTATGAGTGTTTCAAGATGAGCCAAATCCAACAAAAGTTGCTCGCGCACGAAGCATTTCCAAGCAAATGATAGTCTGTTTTTTCGGAAAAACTGGACATGTCGCAGTCGTACCACTAGAACAACGCAGAACGATCAATTCTGAGTTGTACACTGAGTTGTCTTCCAAGAAATCAGGAAAACCAATCGTCGAAGACGGATCACGCTTCGCCACGACAATGCGAGCTCTCACACATAGGCTCAAATAACTGCATTTTTGAGGGCTCAAAACATCGATTTGTTGAGTCATCCGCCGCAAAGTGGTGTGGCGCCGTATGTAAAAAATAAAATAAGAGGCCAACGTTTTTCGGCACATGAAGAAGCGGATGCTTCAGAATACGTGTTTTGGAGATATCTCAAATAGAGTGCTAAAAGTGCTGTGACAATTGGTTCAAACGCATGCAAACTGCGTAGTATTCTGTTTTGACTTAAGCATGCCAAAAACGGTTCAAATCGGTCTGTGACCTGATATAATTCCCATATAAACCTGTCTTCGGATTTGACATCTTTAATACCTGAAAGCCCCAATTGTTTTCCGATTTGGGTGAAATTTAGCACGCAATGTTTTAGTAACACTCCCATCAGGCGGGCCAAGTTTGGTTCAAATCGGTTTATAACCTAATATATTGGGTTGCCCAAAAAGTAATTGCGGATTTTTTAAAAGAAAGTGAATGCATTTTTAATCAAATATACTTTTTTTACACTTTTTTTCTAAAGCAAGCTAAAAGTAACAGCTGATAACTGACAGAAGAAAGAATGCAATTACAGAGTCACAAGCCGTTGAAAAAATTTGTCAACGCCGACTATATGAAAAATCCGCAATTACTTTTTGGGCAACCCAATAGATGCTCTGAAATCTTACACTGGGTTTTTTTATCACTTCCAAATTCCATTTTTAGTATTGTTCAAATCGGCCTATAACCTGATATGCCTCTATATATACCAATCTCCAGATAAGTCTGTGGCGGTAAACTTGCTAAGTAATATACCCTTCAACTAAGTTGATATGAGTAAACTTTTAGCAGAATCCATTGTGGCGGGTTCACAAGTTTTTGTCATAGAGAGCACTCTACTGGTCGTTCAACGTAAATTTAACCACAATTATGTAAATTTCATAAAAAGCACAAAAACAAAGTTCAGAAACATTTTCCAAACAAAAATGCAGTTAATATCAGATTTTGACAACAACTTCTCACATATCAATACGTGCTGTCCGATTTAAGTTTAATCTCAATGATGAAGGACATCCATTTTATAGCCGAGTCCGAACGGCGTACCGCAGTGCGACACCTCTTTGGGGAGAAATGTTTACTTGGCAAAGTACCTCACAAATATCGCCAGCATTACCCCGGTGAACCATAAATGAAAAATTTTTCTGATGTTTACGCCGGGATTTGAACCCAGGTGCTCGTAGTCATAAGCGGACATACTTACTTCTGCACCATGGTGGGCTCCACTGAAGCGTGATCATTGACCAGAAATTAAGCTGGAGAAGGAACGTCGAGAAGGGGGTTAAAAATCGACGGAAAAGCACTTAACTCCTTAACTCCTCTCGCCAGAATTTGAACCCAGACGTACAGCGTCATCGGCGGACAAGCTAGCCTCTACACTACGTTGGGCTCCATGATATCAAAAACTCAAAGTTTGACCATTTTATTATAGCATGCTCACCCTATGTTGTTCTTGCTTTTTGTTAAGCTGAGAGCCTGAGGCTCTTTAGAACAATCCGTACCATCAATACCTGAGGCAAAACAACTCCCAAGCACTTCATATAAGAAATGTTTTTGTTGCTTGCCTTTATTTACAACCTAAATTGCCTTAATTGCCTATAGAAGAGCTTAATTAAATTATCAATAAATGTTCTATTATTTTATTTGTGATAGCAATAGCCTTCCCACACAACCCCCTTCCCCCTCCACCTGACCGAAAAGGGTTAAACGCGGGCATTTGAAAAACACCAACGGGTATTAATTTCGAAAATGCGTGCATAGTTTTTATAGCTACTTTAACTCATCACCCTTTGTTGGGGTGGGGAAAAACGAAAAAGGTATACAAATTTAGTAGAATGTCGGTGGAAACCCGCTACCCTTCCCCAGAACATCCAGCAGTATAACCCTCGAGACAATTGTATTGACATTAACGTAAATGACTTAATCACGTGCCGGAGATGGTCACCTTTAATTTCCAATTTACAATTGCAATTTTATGAAGTCTCATACAACCCCTGCCTCTGCCTCTCCTCCCCTCCCCACCCCTTGCTAGGCAGGCTATTATTTCAAGTCCATAAGAAAGTTAAGAATACAAAAAAAAAAAAAAAAGTTTGAAAAATAATTGCCAAAGTAAATATTTGGACAATTAGCGGTCAAATAACTTTGATGTTTAATTATCTTAAATGGAAATCGTCTGCCAAAGTTGGGGGGGGGGGCCTCAAAGAAGAACTCTTGGAAGTGTCTTTGCCGCCAGGGTCTTCATCAATTAATAGTTTAGACAAAAAATTATTGCAACTTTTCTTGGTTTTGGTATGATCCCCCCCCCAAAACAAAGTCCTTGGGAAATCTATAACACGTGTGCCACAAATTTTAGTACTTTATTGATGAACTGGACTTTGAGGAGCATTTCACCTTTTGTTTGTTAGATTTTGTTCTTAAATGTTTGTCCTAAAGTTCCTGTTTGTCCTTTGGCCATTGGCACGTGTCTGTAGGTAAGCATGAGAGCGCGCTCGGTTGCCCTTTTAGGACATACATATGTTGACATGCTGTGGTTGGTGTTGCCAATCCTAACACAGGCTGGTATTAGAAGTTCCTATACTTCGTTGTAGTAGCAGCAGAACTCCTCCTCCACATTTTTTTCCTTTCTCATGTTTATTGTTGTCATTTGTGTTTGTTTTTAGTTTACGTTGATTAACCGGCATACGTTCATTTGTTCCTTCGTTCATACCTTCTTCTCCCTTGCCCTCTTTGCTCCTTTGTAGTTCATTTTACGCTTAAACCCTTCAAAGGACTACTTAAGTGGTACTGTGCTCTGCTCTCCTCTGTTGTGGTCTTTTGTTTATTGTCATTTGAGTTGTTTTCTTGTGCCCTCCGTCGGGGCAACGACGTTGTTTATTTATGCCTGGTTTTAGTGTATTTTCGCTGAAAAGTTAATGGACCAGAAATAATGTCAAATGTTTTACTTATGGCCCATCTACTCAATACAGCCCGCTAGGGGATGAATGTCAAGGGCCACTGAACCTTTGTGTAATGATCCAATGACCTTTGAAGATCAAAGTGAGGTTAAAGGTTTTTTTAATTAGTTGCAAATATCTCTAAAAAATATTTAAAAATTTTTGATACTTGTCCCATAGAATTCAGAAATTGACACAATTTTTCAAAGAAATAAAATTTTTAAAATATCTCTTATTTGGAAATTTTATGGAAACAAAATTTTCTACAAACAAGTAAGAAGACGTTAAGTTCGGCCGGGCCGAACTTTGGATACCCACCACCTTGGGGTAATATGTGAACCACATTTCGTCAAAATCCAGTGAAAAATGCATACCTTATGCCCCAT
Organism: Stomoxys calcitrans; assembly: GCF_963082655.1. Classification (NCBI taxonomy): domain Eukaryota; kingdom Metazoa; phylum Arthropoda; class Insecta; order Diptera; family Muscidae; genus Stomoxys; species Stomoxys calcitrans. The sequence goes on from NC_081553.1 coordinate 211,057,150, forward strand.
AGCAGCTCTATAGATATCATCCGATTTAGACCAAATGCTTATAAGTATATGTCATTGTTCAACCGAGAGATCGGTCTATATGGCAGCTATATCCAAATCTGGACCGATCTGAGCCAAATTGAAGACAAAGTCATTATCCCAAATTTCGGCGACATTGGAGTATAAATGCGATTTTTATGGGCCCAAAACCATAAATCGAGAGATCGGTCTATATGGCAGCTATATCCAAATCTGAACCGATCAGGGCCAAATAGAAGAAAGATGTCGAAGGGCCTAAGGCAAATCACTGTCCCAAATTTCAGCAAAATCGGATAATAAATGTGGCTTTTATGAGCCTAAGACCATAAATCGGAGGATCAGTCTATATGGCAGCTATATCCAAATTTGGACCGATCTGTGCCAAATTGACGAAGGATTTCGAAGGGCTCAACGCAACTCACTGTCCCAAATTTCAGCAAAATCAGATAATAAATGTGGCTTTTATGGGCCTAAGACCATAAATCGGATGATCGGTCTATATGGCAGCTATATCCAAATTTCAACCGATCTAGGCCAAATTGACGAAGGATGTCGAAGGGCTCAACGCAACTCACTGTCCCAAATTTCAGCAAAATCGGATAATAAATGAGGCTTTTATGGGCCTAAGACCATAAATCGGAGGACCGGTCTATATGGCAGCTATATCCAAATCTGGACCGATCTGGGCCAAATTGACGAAGAATGTTGAAGGGCCTAACACAACTCACTGTGCCAAATTTCATCCAAATCGGATATAAAATGTTTCTTTTATGGGCCTAGGACCCTAAATCTGAGGATCGGTCTATATGGCAGCTATATCCAAATTTGGACCGATCTGAGCCAAATTGACGAGGGATGTCAAATTTCAGCAAAATCGGATAATAAATGCGGTTTTTATGGGCCTAAGACCCTAAATCGGCGGATCGGTCTATATGGGGGCTATATCAAGATATAGTCCGATATAGCCCATTTTCGAACTTAACCTGCTTATGGACAAAAAAAGAATCTGTGCAAAATTTCAGCTCAATATCTCAATTTTTAAAGACTGTAGCGTGATTTCAACAGACAGACGGACAGACGGACGGACATGTCTAGATCGTCTTAGATTTTTACGCTGATCAAGAATATATATACTTTATAGGGTCGGAAATGGATATTTCGATGTGTTGCAAACGGAATGACAAAATGAATATACCCCCATCCGTCGGTGGTGGGTATAAAAAATTTACAAAATTCTTTAAATAAAAAGGATTTTACAAAATTATATTTAGACAAAATTTTCTATAGAATAAAATTTTTAGGGGCTCAAGAAGTCAAATCGGGAAATCGGTTTATATAGGGGAGCTATATCAGGTTTTGGACCGATTTGGACCGTACTTGGCGCAGTTGTTGGAAGTCATAAAGGTACACCACATGCTCAATTTCAGCCAAATCGGACAAAAATTGCGGCTTCCAGGGGCTCTAGAAGTCAAATTGGGAGATCGGTTTATATAAAAGCAATATCAGGTTATAGACCGATTTAAACCGTATTTGGCGCAGTTGTTGGAAGTCATGAAAGAACACCATGTGCAAAATTTAAGCACAATCGAACAAAAATTGCGGCTTCCAGGGGCTCAAGAAATCAAATCGGGAGATCGGTTTATATGGGAGCTATATCAGATTCTTGACCGATTTGGACCGTAAATTTCAGCCCGATCGGATAAAAATTGCGGCTTTCAGGGATTTAAGAAGTCAATTCGGGTGATCGGTTTATATGGGAGCTATATCAGGTTATAGACCGATTTAGACCGTACTTGGCACAGTTGTTGGAAGTCATAACGGAACACTACATGCAAAATTTCAGCCAAATCGGACAAAAATTGCGGTTTCCAGGGGCTGAAGAAGTCAAATCGGGAGATCGGTTTATATGGGAGCAATATCAGGTAATAAACCGATTTAGACAATTGTTAGAAGTCATAACAGAATATTGTGTGCAAAATTTCAGCCAAATGGGACAAAAATTGCGGCTTGTAAGGGCTCAAGAAATCAAATCGGGCGATCGGTTTATATGGGAGCTATATCAGTTTATAGACCAATTTGGATCGTACTTGGTAAAATTGTTGAAAATCATAACGGAACACCAAGTACAAAATTTCAGCCAAATTGGATGAAAATTTCTGCTTCCAGAGGCTCAAGAAGTCAAATCGGGAGATCGGTTTATATGAAAGCTATATCCAAATCTGAACCTATATGGCCCATTTTCAATCCCCAACAACCTACATCAATATTTAATATCCATGCATAATTTCAAGCGGCTAACTTTACGCGTTCGACCGCTATAGTGATTTCGACAGACGGACATGGTTATATTGAATCAGAATGTCGAGACCATCCAGTATATATATACCTTTTTGGGGTCGCAGATCAATATTTCGAGGTGTTACAAACGGTTAGTATACCCCCATCCAATGGTGGTGGGTATAAAAATCAATTTGTGTTTGTTTGTTCCGTATAGCCTCAAAAACGGCCGAACCGATTACCTTAAAATTTTCCCATATTGTATAGGTTGATTTCGAAGGAAAAAGGGGGGCGGACTCTCCCCCTACCCCAAAAATACTACCCAAAAATTAAATTACACCAATCGTGACAATATGGGACTCAAATGAAAGGTATTCAGGAGTAGTTCACAAATTTCGTATTAAAAATTGGGTCCAAGTAACTGCGGCGCCGCTTCAAACCCCAAACACCGTAAAATAGATTTATTGGACGAGCATGGCAATATGGGACTCAAATGAAAGGTATTCGGGAGTAGATTACGAATATGGTCAGGAGGGGGTATATGCTATATAATTTGTTGATATCGCAAGGGGGGCGGACCGTCCCCCTTACCTCAAAAGTACCACCCAAAAATAAAAGTAGACGGATCGTGACAATATGGAACTCAAATGAAAGGTATTCGGGAGTAGATTACGAATTTGGTCAGAAAGGAGGTATATGCTTTATAAGTTGTTCTTTTCGGAAGGGGGCGGACCCTCCCCATTACCTTAAAAATAAAAGTGGACCGATCGATGGGACTCAAATCAAAGGTATTCGCGAGTAGAATACAAATTTGATATCAAACATAGGGTCCAACCCCAACCCTCCTAAATAAGGTTTATTGGATGAGCATGACACTATGGGACTCAAATGAAACGTAATCGGGAGTAGATTAAGAATTTGGTCAGAAACGGGGTATAGGCTTTATAAGTTGTAAATATCGGAAAGGGGGCGGACCCTCCCCATTACCCCAAAAATAAAAGTCGACCGATCGTTTCAAGATGGGACTCAAATCAAAGGTATTCGCGAGTAGAGTACGAACTTCTTCATAAAAATTAGGTCCAACTAACTGAAGGGCCGCCCCAACCTCAAAACCCCCTAAAATAGTCTTATTGGACGATCATGACTCAAATGAAAGGTACTTGGGTGTAGATTACGAATATGGTCAGCAAGAAGGAATATGCTTTATAATTTATTGATATCGGAAGGGGGCGGACCCTCCTCCGTTACCCCAAAAATACCACCCAAAATCACAAGTGCACCTATAAGGACAATATGGATATCAGATGAAAGGTATTGAAGAGAAGAATATGAATATGGAATTAAAAATTGTGTCCAAGTACCCAGGAAGTGGTTCTAACCCCAAAATGTCTTAAAGCAGATATATTGAACGTCCATATCAATATGGGGCTCAAATGAAAGGTATTTGGGAGTAGATTATGAATCTGGCATACAAAATCAGGTTGAAGTATAGGGGGTCATCCCACCCCTCAAAACCCCCCAAATGGGCATATTAACCAATCACGACCATATAAGAATCAGTTTCTTTGTTTATTCCGCATAGACTCAAACGGAAGAACCGATTTTCTCCAAATTTTCACAGATTGTTTAGGTTGGTCCGTAAGGAAACATAGGCTAAATATTTTTTCGCTATCGGAAGGGGGGCGCACCCTCCCCCTTACCCCAAAAACACCACCCAAATTCAAAGTCGGAACAATATGGGTATCAAACGAAAGGTATTGAAGAGTAGAATATGAATATGGTCTAAATATTAGAGTCTAAGTACTCAGCGGGCTGCCCCAAACACAAAACTTCTCCAAACAGACGTTGGGAATCCATGTCCAATTAAAGGCATCGGTGAGTAGATTACGAATATAGCAAAAAATTAAATCCATGTAATGGGTGGTTTCTCACCCCCTATATGGGACTCAATCGAAAGGAATTTGGGAGTAGATTAGGAAAATGACATTGAAATTTGTGGTAAGGAATCTAGGTGGCACTCAACCTATTTAAATCACCTCAAGTAACCTGACGCAAAACGACAATGTGGGACTCAAATCAAAGGTATTTGAGTATTTTGAGTAGAAAAGGAATACGGTTTTGGGGTAAACCCTAAAGTTTGTGGGTAAATCCTAAAGCACACACATAACTGAATTTATTTCCGAACATATGAATATGGGGCTCAAATAAAAGCTTTTTGGGAGTAAAGAACGAAGTCGATACCTATTTTTAGGGCAAAATTGCGGAGCGCCATACATATTTATCGACCATGCCAAAATTTGGGCTTAAATGAAAGGTATTTGGGAGTAGAGCACGAATTTGACAAATGCGAAAGGTCTGAGGTACCTCTCTTCTCCAAAAAGAACCCCCCGCAAATGGATATAGAGACCAATCACAACAATTTAGGGATTAAATGAAGCAGGACTTATTTACCGACTTTGTTAATACGTATAAAAAGTATTGGAGAGTTTAGCACGACGCTTATATTTACTTTAAGGGCCAGGTGTCTGGTTGGCCACTTTACTCCCAAAATACACCCCAAACCGGACACATTTACCACTACAATATAGGAGTCCAAAGAAATGTTTAAGGGAGTAGAGCAAAAATTTGCCCATGAATATTTCCTTAAAGAACATATCAATGAATGCTGTCGGATTCAAGTTTAACTCAATGATAAAGGACCTCCTTTTCATAGTCGAGTCCCAAAGACGTCACCAGTTTGACACCTCTATGGGGAGAAGTTTTTACATGACTTCTATGCATGCCTTAGTACCTCACAAATGTCGCCACCATTAGAAGGGGATAACCACCTCTTACATTTTTTTTTTCAATTTGATTTGAACCCACGCGGTTAGCATCATTGTCGGAGTTCCTTAGCACTGCGCTTCAATCACACAAATTCGATGTCCGCATTCGGGGCGAAATGTCCGCATCTTAAAACTTTACCAAAACGGGACTTTTATATTGAGCATTGCAATATAGGGCTCAAATAAAAGGTATAAGAGCGTTAAAGAGGGCATATCCCCTCCACTATGGATCGCATTTGTCGAGTTCTTTCCCGGTATCTCTTTTAAGACAAACACTGGATAAAAGAAAGGAATTGCTATGCTATTTTAACTGAATGTTGGAGACCACAGTAGAAGTCTATGTGTAAAATTTCAGGCAAATCGAATAAGAATTGGGCCTTGTAGGGGGCCAAGAAGCAAAATCGGGAGATCAGTTTATAGGGAAGCTGTATCAGGCTAAAGACCGATTCAGACCATATTTGACAAGTATGTTGAAGGTCATGGGAGAAGCCGTTGTAAAAAATTTTACCCAAATCGGATAGGAATTGCGCCCCCTAGAGGCCCAAGAAGTCAAGATCCCAGATCGGTTTATATGGCAGCTATATCAGTTTATGGACCAATTTGAACCATATTTGGTGCAGTTGTTGGAAGTCATAACAAAACACCTCATGCGAAATTTCAGCCAAATCGGATAATAATTACGGCCTCTAGAGGCTCAAGAAGTCAAGACCCCATATCGGTTTATATGACAGCTACATCAAATTATAGACCGATTTGAGTCATAATTGACCCAGTTGTTGGAAGTCATAACGAAACAGGTTATGCGAAATTTCAGCCAAATCGGATAGGAATTGCGCCCCTAGAGGCTCAAGAATTCAAGACCCCATATCGGTTTATATGACATCTATATCAGGTTATGGACCGATTTGAGTCATAATTAGCACAGTTGTTGGAAATTATAACAAAACACCTCATGCTAAATTTCAGCCAAGTCGGATGCGAATTGCATCCTCTAATGGCTCAAGATGTCAAGATCCCATATCGGTTTATATGGCAGCTATATCGAAACATGGACCGATATGGCCCATTTACAATCCCAACCGACCTACACTAATAAGTAGTACTTGTGCAGAATTTCAAGCGGATAGCTTTACTCCTTCGAAAGTTAGCGTTATTTTGACAGGCAGACGGGCGGACGGATTTAAACCATTTACAATCCCAACTAACCTACACTAATATGAAATCTTAGTGCAAAATTTCAAGCGTCTAGCATTACTCCTTCGAAAATAAGAGTGCATTCCACAGACGGAAGAACATGGCTAAATCGACTTAGAATGTCAAGACGATGAAGAATTTATATACCTTGGTGGGTCTCAGCTCAATATTCCCATGAGTTGCAAACGGAATGGAGATGTTATTGGGTTGCCCAAAAAGTAATTGTGGATTTTTCATATAGTCGGCGTTGACAAATTTTTTCACAGCTTGTGACTCTGTAATTGCATTCTTTCTTGTGTCAGTTATCAGCTGTTTTTTTTTTTTAGCTTGCTTTAGAAAAAAAGTGTAAAAAAAGTATATTTGATTAAAGTTCATTCTAAGTTTTATTAAAAATGCATTTACTTTCTTTTAAAAAATCCGCAATTACTTTTTGGGCAACCTAGTATACCCTCTTTCTATGACGGAAGGTATGCAAATTTGCCCATGAACATTCTATTAAGGAACAGGGTCAAGCTAGCGGAGAATATTACAATCAAAATTCCATAATATTCTATGGATTATGTTTTGATGTTCTTCCCAAATTTCTATCCTAGTTACTGAACATCATGCTTACCTATGGCCTAAGTATATTTATTTTCATATCAATTATCAATTTTTATATTGACTATACATATGTTATCTCCAATAACCAGCAATGATAAATCCTTTCATCTCAACAATAACATTGTATGCCATCCAATATCCCATCTCACACCCCTTCTCAAAATTAAACATCATCTCAATTTATGATGATTACCCGTATCCATGTCGGTGATGCATGAAACCCCAGTCATGGATTGTTGGAACAAATCATGCTTTTACCTAATGACCATATGGACAACACTGTTGTAGCGCGTCATCTGTTTGCACCAAATCCAATGAGTAAGGATAAAAAGGACATAAAGGATATTAAACCATGACTCATCATTGTTCCATGGGGAAATGCAAACATCGAAGGAGAGACTCAACATATTGAATGTTAGCATTAACCTGGTGGTAATTTTTATGCAATCTGTCTTAAGAATTTAATTAAGCTTTTTTCGTGGCAAATAGGAAAAATCGAACAAGAATTTTCTTTTTGTATTCTTTATCCAGGTGTGCTTAAGAACGGTACACCATGGTTCAACACCCTTTGGTGGGTTTGTTTTGTTTTAGGTTCTTTTTGGTTTTTGGTTTGTTTTCAGCTCTATGGTCTTTGGGTTACTGCGTAACCAATTGGAATTTTTACTACTCGAAAAGGCAAGAAAGACAGAACACAGACGGACGGACGGACATATAGACAAAGACAGACGTGCCTTAAAAATTGACAACAGCATTGGCGGTGTTGCACTGTGGTTAAAAACTAAAAAAAATTAAACGAGAGATCAAAAGGAATTCCTCAAAATTTGAATTTCATGGATAATTTTGTCAAAATTTTATTTATTTTTTTTATACCCACCACCGAAGGATGGGGGTATATTCATTTTGTCATTCCGTTTGCAACACATCGAAATATCCATTTCCGACCCTATAAAGTATATATATTCTAGATCAGCGTAAAAATCTAAGACGATCTAGACATGTCCGTCCGTCTGTCCGTCTGTCTGTTGAAATCACGCTACAGTCTTCAAAAATAGAGATATTGAGCTGAAATTTTGCACAGAGTATTTTTTTGTCTATAAGCAGGTTAAGTTCGAAGATGAGCTATATCGGACTATATCTTGATATAGCCCCCATATAGACCGATCCGCCGGGTCTTTGACCCATAAAAGCCACATTTATTATCCGATTTTGCTGAAATTTGGGACAGTGAGTTGTGTTAGACCCTTCGACACCCTTCGTCAATTTGGCCCAGATCGGTCCAGATTTGGATATAGCTGCCATATAGACCGATCCTCCGATTTGGGGTCTTAGGCCCATAAAAACCACATTTATCATCCGATGTTGCGGAAATTTGGGACAGTGAGTTATGTTAGGCTCCTCGACATCCCTTGTCAATTTTGCTCAGATCGGTCCAGATTTGGATATAGCTGCCATATAGACCGATCTCTCGATTTAAGGGTTTTTGCCCATAAAAGACGCATTTATTATCCGATGTCGCCGAAATTTGGGACAGTGAGTTATATTTTGCCCTTCGACATCCTTCGTCAATTTGGCTCAGATCGGTCCAGATTTGGATATAGCTGTCATATAGACCAATCCTTCGATTGAGGGTCTTAGGCCCATACAAGGCGCATTTATTGTCCGATGTCGCCGAAATTTGGGACATTGAGTTAGGTTAAATCCCTTGACATAGTTCTACATTATGGCACAGATCGGTCAAGATTTGAATATAGCTGCCATATAGACCGATCTCTCGGTTTTAGGTTTTCGGGCATTTATTGTCCGATGTCGCCGAAATTTGGGACAGTGAGTTGTATTGGGCCCTTCGACATCCTTTTTCAATTTCACTCAGATCGATCAATATTTGGATATAGCTGCCATATAGACCGATATCTCGATTAAGTCTTGGTCCCAAAAAAGAGCCATTTATAATCCGATTTAACTGAAATTTGACACATTGACTTATGTTAGGCTTTTCGACATCCATGTTGTATATGGTTCAGATCAGTTTATTTTTAGATATAGCCACTAAAAAGACCAATATTTTGTTATACATAATTGAACATTGACTTGTACTTATTAGTATTTGGTCCAAATCGGATCATATTTCGATATGACTGCTATTGGACAGAAGGTATGCAAATTTCCCTGGATTTTGATGAAAAGTGCTTTACATATATACCCGAGGTGGTGGGTATCCAAAGTTCGGCCCGGCCGAACTTAACGCCTTTTTACTTGTTAATTTTATTAAAATTTAGTTTTGATTGGAAAATGTTTTCAAAATTTGATATTCAAGAAAAGCTTTGAAAATTTACTTTTTTAAAAAAATTATTGTTGAAATTTGATTTTATACAATCGAATATTGTTCGGCTGCAGACCATAGGCCAATCAGTTTCTATTACAAATGGAGCACCCCTTGTTTTTTAAAGCATTTGACTGGTTTCCTAGATCGCGATTTCGTTTGGAACCATCAAAAACTATGCTCTTGACATGTTCCAACTCTGAAAATTATTTATATTCGTATTTAGCTCTTTAATATACGGGCGCCCCGGTAGCCGAGTTAGTAGCGTTCTTGGACTACCAGTGCAGGGGTCGTGGATTCGATTCCCGCCAGAAGCCATGGTCTGTCGCTACTGTGGTATCACAATGGACTCAAAATTGTCTAAGTGAGTCTGTAAAGGACTGACACTCTTACCTAACCTAACCTAGCTCTCAAATAACTTTTTTAGAATCCTTCATTGCCCCGCTTGGTAAACATGCCCATTTGGGCCATAATTTTGGGATTACCCCTCACTCGAGAATCGACCCCATATTTTAGTTTCATTTTCGTATTCTGCTCTTAAATATCTTTCGTTTGAATGCCATTTTGTACCGTTCGCTGTACATGTCCATTTGGGGTGGCCATAATTTTGGGGTGGCGTATAAATGTTTCGTATTCTACTCTCAACTACTTTTCGTTTGAATCCCATACTGTCTTGATAGGTCTAAAGGTCCTTTTGAGGGTGATTTTTGGAGTGGAGCGTCCACCCGGGGTCTTTACTCCAAATGTTCATATAAGTCCATAAAGGACTGCCGCTCTTACCTAACCTAACCTAGCTCTTAAATAACTTTCTTGGAATCCTACGTTTCCCGCTTGGTAAACATGCCCATTTGGGCCATAATTTTGGGGTTGCTTCCTACTTCCAATTACCTTTCATTTGATACCCATATTGCCCCAACCGGTAAACATTTAATTTTTGGGCGGGTTTTGGTGGTGGGGAGGTCCCCCTGACATGTGAGCTCAAATTGTTATATCAAGTTCGTATTCTTCTCTTAAATACTTATAATTTGATAACCATATTGTCCTAATCGGTAAACATGTCCGTTTGGGTGGGTTTTGGGGTAGGGCGTCCCCCCACGGTAATTTGATCCCAGAGTTGTATATAAGGATTGTGGTTTGGGGTTGCCATAAGGTAGCAAATGACAATATTTCACTCAAATTGATGGACCCACCTCCGAAATCTGGCGGTTTTGAAAATTGTAGTTAAAGGAGTGTCCGCCCCATGCGGATATCACAAAATGGAGTACGATTTTTTCGCCAGGGGCCAAACTTTACCATCTCTGAAAATTTCATGAAAATTTTTTTGAGTCTATTCGGAACAAATAAGCAAACAAACAAAGCGCAATACTTCCATTTTTATATATTAGATGTTGCCAAATTTTTATTTTCATTAAAAAGTACTTTCATATTTGATTTTTGTAGACAAAATCGTCTTAACTTGAATTTAATACAAAATTTCACCAAAAGCAGATTTTCTCTTGAATTTTCTATAAAAATTCGATTTTAATAGAAAATATTTTAAAATTTCCATTTTTATAAAATATTCGTCTGAATCAAATTTCGCCCATATTAGATTTCCATTAAAAAATTTCGTCGAAGTTTGATTTTCATCGAAAATTTTGCCGAAATTCGGTTTTCATAGAAAAATTTTGTTGAAATTTGATTTTCATGGAAATTTTAATCAACATTTGTTGCTGTACTGATTTCCCTCGAAAATTTTGTTTTTGATTGATTTGATTTTTAAGAAAAATTTCGTCCATAGTGATTTTTATGAAAATTCGATTTTTAAAGAAATTTTTTCAAAATTTCGTCGAAATTTGTTTTTTATGGAAAATTTTTTCAAAATTTGTTTTTGTAGAAATATTCCTCGAAATTTGATTTTATTAGAAAATTTTGTCAAAATTTGATTTCTATAAAAAATTTCGTCGATACTTGATTTTTATGGAAAAATTCGTTTAAATTCGATTCCACACAAAATTTCGTCAGAAGTAGATATTCTTGAAAATTTTAGCTAAAAGTCGATGTTTATAAAAATTTTGTATAAAATTCGGATTTTAAATAATATTTGGACAAATAAGCTTTGGTTTAATTTTTTTTTTTGACCTGGTCAGTAAATATGCCCGATTAAGGAGTGTTTTGGGGAGTGGGGTGGTCCGCCAAACAGCCCTGAAAATATATCAACATCGTGTTCTACTCTCAAATATCATTTATTTTAACTCCATATTGCCATTGGCCTCAAAATTGGATATCAAATTCGTTTTCTAATCTCAAATACCTTTCATTTAAACCCCTTAATGCAAAAGTCAGCAAATATGTCCGGTTTGAGCCATGGGCCTTAAAAACTATCAATATCGAGAACCACTCCCTTTAACACATCCTATTTGGGGGTTGTTAATGGGGGTGGGACTTCCCCTAGGCAGTTGGTCCCGAACTTTCACATCAGATTCGTGGTCTACTCCCCAATACCTTTCATTTGAGCCCCATATTTCCATAGTCGGCAAACATAACCGGTTTGGGGAGTGTTTTGGGGAATGGAGCGGCCGTTCAGTGACTTGACCCCGAAAATATATATCAGATTCATGTTCCACTCTTAAATACCTCTTATTACAGCCCCATATTGGAATGGCCAGCAAATACGTCCTATATGGGTGGTGTTATGGGGGTGGGGTGGTCCCATAGAAACTCTTTCCCGAATATTGATATCAAATTCGTGCATTACTTCTAAAGACCTTTCATTTGAGCCCCATATTGCTATGATCGTAGATTTGTGGTTTTGGGAGGGGCGACCCCCCCAAACACTTGGCCCCACATTTGGATATCAGATTCGTATTCTATTCGCAAATACCTTCCATTAAAGTCTCATATTGCCATGGGCAGTAAATAAGTCTTATTTGGGGTGTGTTTTGGGGAAGGCATGGATCCCCAGACACTTGATACCACATTTAGATATCAGATTCGTATTTAACTCGCAAATACCTTTCATTTGAATCCCATATTGCAGTCCGATTTAGGGGTGTTTTGGGGGTTGGGGTGGTCTCCCAAATACTTGATCCGACAATTGAATATCAGATACGGTTTTAGTCTTAAATAACTTTTATTTGAGTCCCATATTGACGTGATTGGTGTAAATATATGTTTGGTAGGTTTTGGGGTTGGGGCGGCCCCCCCTAGGTACCCCATCCGAAATTTGGATCAAATTTTTGTTTTTAGGTTACTATGAGAGATCACACAAAATCGCAACACCCATCTGGCGTTTCTGAAAATAAGTGTAAGGGGGAGGGTCCAAATTCGTCCAAATTCGATTTTTTTGCTAAAGTTACGATTATCTTGGAAATTTTCGCTCAAATGTGATTTTTATAGAAAGTTTTATCAAATTTGGAATTTTTTGGCCTGCTCCACTATGGCTTGATTTTTCACTCCTTCATACCTTTTATATAAGCCCTAGATTGCCATGAGCGGTAAATAAGCCACTTTTGGGGGTGCTTTAGGGTTGGAAGGTGTCTCAGATATTTCGACCCGAACTTGGATATCAAATTCATTCTCTATTTCCAAATACCTTTCATTTGAGTATATTGGCATGGTCGGTTTGCCCCTGTTTCTAAGTGGAATGTTCATGGGCAAAATTTGGCATGGTCGGTACATATGTCCGGTTTGGAGGAATTTTTGGGGACAGGGTGGCCACCTAGATACTTGGCCCCGAAAATGTTCGTGCTGTACTCTTGAATACCTTTTATTAGCGCTCCATTTTGCCGCGGTCAGTAAATAAGCCCTGTTTTGGGGGGTGTTTTGGCGGTGGGGCACCCCAGGCACTTGGTCCTGAAAATGGCTATTGGATTGGCGCTCTACTCTCAATTAACTCTTATTTGAGCTCTATATTGCCATAGTCGGTAAATATGAACCGTTCGGGGGTGTTTTTGAGGTAGGGGGCCCATAGAGTCTTGGGACCAAAAGTTGATACCAGATTCATTTTCTGCTCTAAATTACCTTTCATTTGAGTCCTGTAATGTGCTGATCAGTATAAATTTCGATTTTGGGAGTGGGACGGGCCCTCCCCCCAGGAATCCCAAACCAACTTTAGAAACCACATTTTATCTTTAGGTCACTTTAAAAATACAAATCACTTGAATCCCACAACCCATTTCTGAGTACTGGCGTTTTGGAAAATTAGGGTAAGGGGGAGGGTCCGTCCCCCCTTTCAATATTGAAAAATTTAATACCCTAGTTTACCTTTTCTACGCCCTCTGAAAAATTTTCAATTGATTGATTTTTATAAATCAGATTTCGTGAACATTTTCTTTTTATTAAAAATGTTGTCCAAATTTTGATTTTTTTCATGAAAAATTTGCCTTTTGAACATTTAGTACAAATTTTGATTTTTTCCCCTTTCAATTCTTTTTTCTTCAAATTTTTTCCTTCATTTAACCACTGTACCTAAAGCTGGATTAACATGAATTACAAATGGAATAATTGAGTTGGCATTTTACGTTTTTTCGGTTAAAATATTAAAAAAAGACAAATTTGCCTTTATAAAAATTTTGTGCAAATCTTGATTTTTTTCCCATTTAAAGTTTTTTTTTCAAAATTTTTCCTTCATTTAATCACTGTACCTCAAGCTGGATTAACATGAATTACAAATGGAATATTTGAGTTGGCATTTTACGTTTATTCGGTTAAAATATTAAAAAAAGAAAAATTTGCCTTTATAAACATTTTGTGCAAATCTCGATTTTTTCCCCTTTCAATTCTTTTTTCTTCAAATTTTTTCCTTCATTTAACCACTGTACCTAAAGCTGGATTAACATGAATTACAAATGGAATATTTGAGTTGGCATTTTACGTTTTTTCGGTTAAAATATTACCCAAAACTAAATGAAAATGAGAAAAAGAAAAATTAGATACAAATACAATCCTCCCAAGCAACAAATACACACACACACACACACACACACATGAAAGGCCATAACAACAACTAACAAACAAAAAATAACATTAACATTAACATCAACTACAACAACAATAAGAGCAAAAGAAAAAAGCAAAACATATGTTTTCTCTAAGGGTCCTTGTTTATCCTGCTAAGTTCAGGTCACTAGCCGAGGTAGGCAGACAGACAAACGAATGGACGGACGAAGGGACGGACAGACTTAACAAAATGCCAAAGAGAGCCACAATTTGAAGTGGCCGTACGGACATGTAACTAATGGCCTAAATCGAGGGTGGTTTGATGGTGCCTCAATGCTGGGCTAGCACGGGCCAAAGAAAAGCAGCAGCAGCAGCAGCAGCACTACACACAAAAAGGATAAAACATTTGAATGAATATAAAAAGTAAGAGTTAATAGACCGACCATTGAGGACATTGACTCATAAGCAGCTAAACAAAAATAAGGAATAAAAAAAATGCAAAACGCGGTAGCAGCATTAATAACAATCATTTTAGGTATTAAAGGACTGAGTCTTTGTTTTGTGGAGGGTTTTATAAGAAATAAAACCCAAAATTTCCAATACCTCCTAGTAGAAGAATAGCCTCACGCATTTTACATCGAAAGATGACAACCAATCCTCTTCAAGGAGGTTTAGGAAAATTTACTCAGCCCACAAAACGTTCATGACTATGAGGATGACGTTGATGATTTTTAGGGGCCATACCCATTAATGAATGAATGACTACAAACAAAAGAAAGACATCAAAGACCAAGGGGGAAAACCAAATTGGAAAAAAAAGAAGGGAAAAAAATTTAAATTAATTAAATACCAACATCAGTGGCAAAAACAATAATAAAAGCGACAATAATTTGATGAATTGTTTTTGATCATTAAAACAATGTCTTCATTAAATATGCCTCTTCAGACGCAAGCACACACAAAGAATACTCAAATAATGAAAGAAGGCAAATGGGTAGGTGGATGGATGGTTGAACATGGGCATGGACGGACGGACAAATGATCAGCAAATGTCTTTCACAAATTATGTGAGACCAAAACGCAAAACACACCAAGCAAACCAATTGCAAAGATATCACAAAAACGCACAAAATTTATCATCACAACCATTTTCTTTATTATTGATGACCCCGCGCATGAGAGGTCAGCTGGGTTAATAGCTGAGGTAGGTATTCTGGCGGCAGATATGAAAAGAAAAAAAGCTATAGCGCAAACCAAATATAAGATTTCAAACCAAAGCGTATAACAAATGAGCTCCAGAAATCATATCAAAATGGATGGTAAGGGAGCTATAGCAGGTTACAGACCCAGATGAGGCAGTGCTTGGAGTATTTGGGAGAAAGATTCTTCGTAAATCGTAAATCGACCAGTGTGCGTTAATGGAGAATATAGGCGACGTATGAACCACGAACTGTATGAGCTATATGACGACGATACTATAGTAACAGGCATCAAAATACAACGGCTGCGTTGGCTAGGTCATGTTGTCAGAATAGATGAAGAAGCTCCAGGAAAGTAGTCTTTTGAAGGCAAACACGGTGGTACACGCAAGCCGGGTGGAAAGATCAAGTGGTGGGAGACACTTCGAAACTTGGTGTCAGAGGTTTTAGAATGAGAGCAGAAGATCGAGGCACTTGGAATGCTATTCTACGTTCGGCTAGTGGAACAAATGTTCTGTCATAGCCAATTAAAGTAAGTAACAGTGTAAATGCCTTGATCTTTATTGGTCTATGAATTCGCTCGGAGGGTTTAGGCTCATTAACGTTTGGATGTTAGACATACTCCATTCTTACAAGTCTTTGCTTCAGCCCGATATTGTCATGATGTCCGATTTAGGGTGTTTATGGGGGGTGAGGTGGTCCCCTAGACACTTGGCCCTGGAAAAAATATCAGCATCGTGGTCTTGCCATTGCCATTGGTTTAAGGAGAGTTTATGGGATGAGGCGTCCTCAAGCACTTGGCCCCAAAATGTTTACCCTTTTCGGGGTGTTTTGAGAAAGTGGCGGCGCCCCAAATGCCTAGTTCCACATTTGGATATCAGATTCTAATTATTGGGTTGCCCAAAAAGTAATTGCGGATTTTTTAAAAGAAAGTAAATGCATTTTTAATAAAACTTAGAATGAACTTTAATCAAATATACTTTTTTTACACTTTTTTTCTAAAGCAAGCTAAAAGTAACAGCTGATAACTGACAGAAGAAAGAATGCAATTACAGAGTCACAAGCTGTTAAAAAATTTGTCAACACCGACTATATGAAAAATCCGCAATTACTTTTTGGGCCCCGTATTGCGATAGTCAGTAAATAATAGACCCTCAGAAAATGGGGAGGGGTAGACCCTCAGAAAATTGATCCAGAAAGTGGGTATCAATTTCGTACTCTTTTCCTCTTCTCCTATACCTTCTATTTGAGTCCCACATTGTCGTGGTCGGTAAATATGCCCGATTAAGGGGTGTTTTGGGGAGTGGGGTGGTCCCCCAAACACTTAGCCCTGAAAATATATCAGCAACGTGCTCTATTTTCATATATTTGAACGCCATATTGCTATTGGCCCTAAAATTGGATATCAAATTCGTTTTCTAATCTCAAATACCATTCACTTAAATCCTTTAATGAAAAAGCCAGCAAATATGTCCGTTGGGGTATGGGGCCTAAAAACTATCAATATCGAGATCCACCCCCTTTAAGACCCAAATTGTTATGGTGAGCAAATACATCCTATTTGGGGTTTGTTATGGGGGTGGAACGTCCCCTAGGCAGTTGGTCCCGAATGTTAATATCAGATTCTTGGTCTACTTCTAAATAACTTTCATTTGAGCCCCATATTTCCATAGTAGGCAAACATGACCGGTTTGGGCAGGCGTTTTGGGGGAGGGGGCGGCCGTTCAGTGACTTCGCCCTGAAAATGTATATCACATTCGTGCTCTACTCGAAAATACCTCTTATTAGAGCCCCATATTGGAATGGTCAGCAAATACGTCCTTCTATATGGGTGGTGTAATTGGGGTGGCGCCTTTGAATATTGATAACAAATTCTTGCTTTACTCCCAAAGACCTTTCATTTGAGACCCATATTGCTATGGTCGTAAATTTGTCCTCTTGGAGGGTTTTTTTGGGGGAGAGGCTGCCCCTTAGTCCCACATTTGATATCAGATTCGTATTCTTCTCCCAAGTACCTTTTATTTGAGCCCCATATTGCCATGGTCTGTAAATAACTCCTATTTGAGGGTGTTTTGGAGAAGGGATAGACCCCCAGTAACTTGGTCCCACATTTGGATATCAGATTCGTATTCTACTCGCAAATACCTTTCATTTGAGTCCCATATTGCCATGGTCGGTATATATGTCCGATTTAGGGGTGTTTTGGGGGTTGGGGTGGTCCCCCTAGCACTTGATCCGACAATTGGATATCAGATACGTTTTCTTATCCTAAATACCTTTCATTTGAGTCCCATATTGTCGTGATTGGTCTAAATATATGTTTGGTAGGCTTTGGGGTGGGGCGTTCACCCTAGGTATCCCATCCGAAATTTGGATACCAAATTTTTGTTTCTAGGTTACTATAAGAGAGCACAAACAATTTCGCTTAAATCACACCACCCATCTCCGAGATCAGGCGTTTCTGAAAATTAGGGTAAGGGGGAGCGTCCGCCCCCCTTCAGATATCAAAAAATTTAGTACCCTATTTTCACCATGGGGTCATTATGCGCCATCTGTGAAAATGTCAAGAAAATCGGTTTAGCCGTTTCAGAGTCTACAAGGAACACACAAACATACAAACAAACAAACAAACACAAATAGATTTTTATATATAAGATGACTGGGCTAGACCCAGCGATCTCAATGCTAACCCAGAGAAGACTGAAATATGCCTGTTCACGAGGAAGACAAAGGTGGGCCAATTTAACGCACCACGTTTCCTCAATAAGACGATTTCGATATCTGTCAAGGTCAAATAAAGGGTGATTTTTTTGAGGTTAGGATTTTCATGCATTAGTATTTGACAGATCACGTGGGATTTCAGACATGGTGTCAAAGAGAAAGATGCTCAGTATGCTTTGACATTTCATCATGAATAGACTTACTAACGAGCAACGCTTGCAAATCATTGAATTTTATTACCAAAATCAGTGTTCGGTTCGAAATGTGTTCAAATTTTGACAAATTTTGTTCAGCGATGAGGCTGATTTCTGGTTGAATGGCTACGTAAATAAGCAAAATTGCCGCATTTGGAGTGAAGAGCAACCAGAAGCCGTTCAAGAACTGCCCATGCATCCCGAAAAATGCACTGTTTGGTGTGGTTTGTACGCTGGTGGAATCATTGGACCGTATTTTTTCAAAGATGCTGTTGGACGCAACGTTACGGTGAATGAACACATTTCGAACCGAACACTGATTTTGGTAATAAAATTCAATGATTTGCAAGCGTTGCTCGTTAGTAAGTCTATTCATGATGAAATGTCAAAGCATACTGAGCATCTTTCTCTTTGACACCATGTCTGAAATCCCACGTGATCTGTCAAATACTAATGCATGAAAATCCTAACCTCAAAAAAATCACCCTTTACTTAGGTGTGATCTTGGACAGAAAACTGAATTGGAAGTGTCACATTCAGAAGCGTACTGAGAAGGCTCACAGATGTTGGGCACTGTGTAGACGGGGCGTAGGTTAGAAATGCGGCCTAAATCCTAGGATAGTCCACTGGCTCTACAGGAGCGTGATTAGACCAATACTTACCTACGCCTCAGTAGTTTGGTGGACTGCTATGGAAAAAAAGTGCAACACAGGTTCAGAGAACATGTTGCCTTGGCATAGGCGGACCGATGAGGACCACGCCCACTAGGGCACTGGAGACTATTCTAGATATCCGGCCCATTGACATACAGATTAAGTGTGAGGCAGCCACTGCAGCGATGAGATTTAGGGCGATGGGAGCAGCTCATACCATCGCGGTATAATCGAGGCGACGAGAAGGATGGAAAGAGGAAGGAAAGAGGTTTCCGATCGGATACCTCAGATGAACCTTAAAGTCGAGTGCGAGGCACTACTCCCATCGGCACATCCTTGGATTGAAGGAACTCTAGTTTTGACATCTGGAAGATCATGTCACGCGGATAGATCAAAGCTAGAGGACAGAGTGGGACTGGGGGTCTACATTGAGAACCCAGGCACTGAGATCTGTTTTAGACTGCCTGACCATAATACGGTCCTGCAGGTGGAGATCCGGGCGATCACGGAATACGTGAAGTGGTGTGGGGCTAACGCGAGGACGTCGAGTGTGAACATCTTTTCCGACAGTTAAATTGTCATAAGGGCAATAACAACCAGGACGGTAAGGTCACGAACAGTCTTACAGTGTATACAGGAGATTAACGCCTTCTCTGAGGATGGCAAAATCCGCATCGTTTGGGTGCCGGGCCATAACGGAGTAAGGGGAAATGAAAGGGCAGACGATTTGGCGGTGCAGGTCAGAGGACTGCCGTCATTAAACTTGATTAACCCGAAGCCTTTCGGGTCGACGCAGTCCGAGTTAAGGGAGTGGGCGACGAATGCGCATGCAACAGTGAAACGGTCGGTAGGACGGCGAAAATCCTATGGGGGGATCCAGATCGTGAGAAGACGAGGCTATTAGTGCAAGGAAGCAAGAAGGAGGTCAGTATTGCTATTGGTATCACAAACGGGACACATAGGACTACGAGCTCACTTATGTAAAATCGGTGCGACAAGTGATAGCATGTGTAGGGCATACGGGGAAGATGATGAGTGTAGGGCATGCGGGAAACATGATAAGACGTTAGAGCATTTCCTTTGTCATTGCCCGGCTTTCGCGTCCAACAGATACCGGTACTTAGGTGGAGACACAATATCAGATATGAACCAACTCAGGGGAGTGGTATTGAAGACAATTAAGGATTTTGTAAAATGCCATGGAATTCCTAACTTAAAACTGCAAATTTCTTAGAAAATTTTGCACAATTGTTGATTGGCCTTTTTAATGAATGAGAATAAAAATTTACGACTTTGGCAATTCCACCAAATAATTGCGACATACCATAATTCATACAATGTTGTCAAAGTCTCATTATTGTGCTAAGATACAAAAAAAGCAATCGCACACATCCATCCTAGTTTTCATGGGAAATTTTCGCAATACAAAAGTAGACAGTTGCATTTACTATAAAATCGATTTAAGCGCATTATGATACCGCGCTGTGAACAAAAGAGACCGACAGAAATTTTTTTCATATTAAAGCTATTGCAAAGACATGCCGTACCGTTAAGATTATTGAGGAGAAAAAAATAAAATCGGGACATAAATAAAATGTATTTTGGAAACTTGATATCCCAAAGCTTATTAAGCGAAAAAGAAAACGAATGCTGAGTTGCAAGTATGTCAATATACAATGATGCAATGCGTTATACTATGAAAAAAAATAAGTAAGAGTGTGCCAAGTTCGGCCAGGCCGAATCTTATATACCCTCCACCATGGATCGCATTTGTCGAGTTCTATGCGCTGTATCGCTTTTTAGGCAAACAAAGAATATTGAATAAGAACTGTTATGCTATTGGAGCTATATCAGGTTATAGTCCGATTCGGACCATAAATGAATGCTGAACATTTTAGAAGTCATTGTGTAAAATTTCCGTTCATTCGGATTAGAATTGCGCCTTGTAGGGGCTCAAGAGGCAAAATCGGGAGATCGGTTTATATGGGAGCTATATCAAGCTATTGATCGATTCAGACCACATTAGACACGTATATTGAAGGTCATGAGAGAAGCCGTTGTACAAATTTTCAGCCAAATCGAATGAGAATTGCGCCCTCTAGAGACTCAATAAGTCAAGTCAAGTCAGATCGGTTTATATGGCAGCTATATCAGGTTCTAAACCGATTTCCGCCATACTTAGCACAGTCATTGGAAGTCATAACAAAACACTTCATACAAAATTTCAGCCAAATCGGATGAGAATAGCGCCCTCTAGAGGCTCAGGAAGTCAAGACCCAAGATCGGTTTATATGACAGCTATACCAGATTATGGACCGATTTGAATCATACTTAGCGCAGTTGTTGGAAGTGATACCAAAACACCACGTCCAAATTTCATTCAAATCGGATGAGAATTGCGCCCTTTAGAGGCTCAAGAAGTCAAGATGCAAGATCGGTTTATATGGCAGCTATATCAAAACATGGACCGATTTGGATCATACTTAGCGCAGTTATTGGAAGTGATACCAAAACACTGCGTGCAAAATTTCAGTCAAATCGGATAAGAATAGCGCCCTCTAGTGGCTCAAGAAGTCAAGAACCAAGATCGCTTTATATGGCAGCTATATTAAAACATGAACCGATTTGGATTATACTTAGCACAGTTATTGGAAGTGATACAGAAACACCACTTGCAAAATTTCAGTTAAATCGGATGAGAATTGCGCCCTCTAGAGGCTCAAGATGTCAAGACTCACGATCGGTTTATATGGCAGCTATATCAAAACATGGACCGATTTAAACCATACTTAATACAGTTGCTGGAAATGATACCAAAACACTGCGTGAAAAATTTCAGTCAAATCGGATAAGAATAGCGCCCTCTAGAGGCTCAACAAGTCTAGACCCAAGATCGGTTTATATGGCAGCTATATCAAAACATGGACCGATTTGAACCATACTTAGCGCAGTTATTGGAAGTGATACCAAAACACCACGTGCGAAATTTCAGTCAGATCGGACGTGAATTGCGCCCTCTAGAGGCTCAACAAGTCAAAACCCAAGATCGGTTTATATGGCAGCTATATCAAAACATGGACCGACTTGGCCCATTTACAATCCCAACCGACCTCCACAAATAAAAAGTATTTGTGCAAAATTTCAAGCGGCTAGCTTTACTCCTTCGAAAGTTAGCGTGCTTTCGGCAGACGGACGGACGGACAGGCGGACGGACAGACGGACGGACGGACGGACGGACGGACATGGCTAGATCGACTTAAATGACATGACGATCAAGAAAATATATACTTTATGTGGTCTCGGACGCATATTTCGAGGTGTTACAAACAGAATGGCGAAAATAGTATACCCCCATCCATTCAAGCGGCTAGCTTTACTCCTTCGAAAGTTAGGGTGCTTTCGACAGACAGACAGACGGATGGACGGACAGGCGGACGGACATGGCTAGATCGACTTAAATGACAAGACTATCAAGAATATATACACTTTATGGGGTCTCAGACGCATAGTTCGAGGTGTTACAAACAGAATGACGAAATTAATATACCCCCACCCTATGGTGGAGGGTATAAAAATCAAAAGGTTTCCCATTTTTCTACGAATTTTCAAATTTTATGTATTTTTGTTAAATAAGAAAAATTTCGAAAATAAACATTTTTGCTAATTTTCCAAAAACTCATTAACTTGAGATTTTTCTTTCGAAGACTTCCTTGGAAAATTCTCTATCATATAGCCTCGGCATATCTTTTGATGGCTGAACAATTTATATGATTTTTGCGAAAAACTGCGCAAGTCAGGGTCAAAGTGTTGTTGCTGTTGTTAGAAGTTGTTGTTGGCGTTTGTTTTCGCTTTTCTTATCCCTTTTGTTTTTGTTATTTCAGTTTTTATGTATTTTCTATAGAAATTCATAGTGGCTTTGCTTTGGCCCGGAGTTTAAGCGTTAAACGAAGTCGAAAAAACAACAACAACAGAAGAAGCAGAACAACCCTCGATTAGAGACAGCAGGGTCGGCAGGTCGGTCGGTCGGTCTGCTGGGCTCTATACTCAGCTGCTGTTATTGCTGCTGCTGTGGATTAGCAGTAGGAGTTAGGGGAGTAGTAACTGTTGGTCAGAGGGAGTAGTATGAGATATATTGTCTTTCTATGGCCATGGTGTGTGTGTGTGCGTATGTGTGTGTGTGTGTTTGGATATTTGTGGCCCATTTCCCAAAAGCTCTTCTTTTGTTTATGTAGTCCAAAGCCCTCCCCCCACTCTGGCTGTATGAAACGACCATTTGTGCTGCTTGCTTTGGCATTTTTGTTTTTCTATTCTGCTACGTTTAGCTGTTTTTTTTTTTTCATTTTGCCTTCTAAGGAACGGGTGCGTCAGACAAAGTGCTATTAAAGTGTGCTGGCGTTATGTTGTTCTCCTTGTTGTTGTTGGCTCTTTGTTGTTAATTTTTTTGCTGTAGCACCTGGGGAGCGTTAGGAAATGACAGGGCATGTTACACAGAAAACAAAACTTAAAGACCCTCAAACTCAAACCCAATGTTGGCCACAGCCAGGATGACTGCCGTAGGATAGGTTAATCGACCCAAGAGTCTCTATATTAAAGGTTAAAAGCGTTCTACATTTTTGTGTTTTTGTTTTTGTTTTCATTGTGGTTCCTGCTAATTTTGAATGAAAAATCCTTCAAAATGATTAAAGTTGTATAAAATTTTATGAAAGCCAAATTGGTGGTAAACTCCATCCCAAGAAAAGCCATAAAAAGAAATCTTGCCATTAAGGGTGGCAAGAAGACCATGGGAGGTGGGGAGGAAAGAGTGTCGGCAAGGGTCATAAAGGTTGCCCCCAAGAGCAAAAAGACGATATAGACAATGGCAAAAATGGCGTCGTCGCCGTTGGGTGCTGTTTTAGATGGGTTTTTATGTTTTCACTGTTGTTGTTGTTGTTGCTGTTGCCCACAGCATTTAGCGAGCCATCCATAGAAGACGATTACAACGAAGTAGAAGAAAACACACCCTAAAAAGAATTTCCGCTTGAAGGAAATCGCAAAAGGCACATTTATCTCTGCTTTAAGGTGGAATGAAGAACAACCCCACCTCAATAGTGCTGCAAATATCACAAACACACAAAAACAAATCACATATCAGCCAAAGATGTAACCCCAGGAGAAAAACACACAAAAGAAGAGACAAAACCAAAACACAAAAAAAATGAGAGGAAAATGATATACATAAAGAAAATGGCGTAATCTTTGTGTTTACAATCAAATGAGATTAAAAACAAATTGATTAAAAGATAAAAACGAAACAAATACTGATATGGATACTTAAGGGTAAAAGCAATATTCCTACTGTTCCCAACTACTATACAAAAAATATTTTTGTAATTTATATAAAAATCTCAAAACGACAAACTTAAAATGGAAATCAAATATAAACACAAATTTGGATGAAAATTAAATTTTGGAAATATTTTACGATTTCCAAGAAGGAAAATTTTAATTTTTAACAAGTAACACCCTCCACCATGGATCGCATTTGTCGAGTTCTTTTCCCGGCATCACTTCTTAGGCAAAAAAGGATATAAGGAAAGATTTGCTCTGCTATTAGAGCGATATCAAAATATGGTCCAAAATATGGGAGCTCTATCAGGCTATAGACCGATTCAGACCATAATAAACACGTATGTTGATGGTCATGAGAGGATCCGTCCTACAAAATTTCAGGCAAATCGGATAATAATTGCGACCACTAGAGGCTCAAGAAGTCAAGACCCAAAATCGGTTTATCTAACAGCTATATCAGATAATGGACCGATTTGAATCATACTTGGCACAGTTGTTGGATATCATAACAAAATACTTCGTGCAAAATTTCATTCAAATTGGATAAGAATTTTGCACTCTAGAGGCTCAAGAAGTCAAGACCCCAGATCGGTTTATATGGCAGCTATATTAGGTTATAAACCTATTTGAACCATACTTGGCACAGTTGTTGGATGTCATAACAAAACACGTCGTGCAAAATTTCATTCCAATCGGATAAGAATTGCGCACTCTAGAGGCTCAAGAAGTCAAGATCCGAAATCGGTTCATATGGCAGCTATATCAAAATATGGACCGATTTAAATCATACTTAGCGCAGTTGTTGAAAGTGATATCAAAACACAACGTGCAAAATTTCAATAAAATCATATAACAATTGCGCCCTCTAGAGACCCAAAAAATCAAGACCCAAGATCGGTTTATATGGCAGCTATATCAGGTTATGGACCGATTTGAACCATACTTGGCACAGTTGTTGGATATAATAATAAAACACGTCGTGCAAAATTTCATCCCAATCGGATAAGAATTGCGCACTCTAGAGGCTCAAGAAGTCAAGACCCAAGATCGGTTTATATGGCAGCTATATCAAAACATGGACCGATATGGCCCATTTACAATACCAACCGACCTACACTAATAAGAAGTACTTGTGCAAAATTTCAAGCGGCTAGCTTTACTCCTTCGGAAGTTAGCGTGCTTTCGACAGACAGACGGACGGACGGACAGACGGACGGACGGATAGACGGACGGACGGACATGGCTAGATCGACATAAAATGTCGCGACGATCAAGAATATATATACTTTATGGGGTTTCAGACGAATATTTCGAGAAGTTACAAACAGAATGACGAAAATAGTATACCCCCACCCTATGGTAGAGGGTATAATAAAAAATTTTAAAATTTTGTTGAATTTTTATTTCTATAAAAAACTTTATTAATTTTTTGGTACTAATAGAAGGGATATCAGTAGGAACTTCGTCATTCTGACTTAAGAATTTTTATCAAAATCTATGTCTTTTTGTACCCAACACCAAAGGACGAGGGTGCCAGATATGGAAATTTAAGTTTCCGACCCCATATGGTTGTAAAATCATAAGACGATTTGGACATGTCCAACCGTCTCTTCGTCCGTTTGTCCGCCTGTCAAAATCACGCTACAGTCTTTAAAAATTAACATAATGAGCTGAAACTTTGCACAAATTCTTTTTTTTTTTGGTCTGTAGACAGTTTCGAAGTTGGGCTATATCGAGCTATACTTAGATATAGCCCCATATAGACCGATCTTTCAATTTAAGGTCTTATAACCCGATTTTACTGATATTTCGCACAGCGAGTTAAGACCCTTGATATCTGTTCATAGCATGGTTCAGATTGGACTATATTTGGATATAGCTGCCATCTATACCGATTTCCCGATTTAAGGTTACGGACCCAAAGAAGCCTCATTTATTACCCGATTTTACTGAAATTTGGCAAAGCGACTTATGTTAAGACCCTTGATATGGTACAGATCGGATAATATTTGGATATAGCTGTCACATATACCGATCTCCAGATTTAAAGTCATGGGCCCATAAAGGCCTCATTTTTTACCTGATTTTGCTAAAATTTGAGGCATAGTGAGTTGTTTTGGAAACCTCGAAATCCGTATAAGGTTCAGATTGGAAAAAATTTTAATACAGCTCCCATATAAATCGATCTCTTGATAAATGGTCTAAGGCCCATAGAGGCCGCATTTATCACCCTTTTTCGCTGAAATTTGGCAAAATGAGTTGTCTTAAGGCTTTCGACATTGCTATCGAATATGGTCTAGATCGAACAATGGCTTGATATAGCCCCTCTATTCCCCGATCACCCGATTTAAGGTATAAGGCCCATAGAATCTGCTGAAATTCGTTATTGTGAGCTGTGATAGCCCCTTTGTCGTCCATGCAAAAAGTGGTTCAGATCGGATTATAGTTGGAAAAAGCTGCCATATAGACAGATTTACCGATTTATGGTCTTTCACCCATAAATGAGTTATTTATTATCCGATTTCGTTGAATTTTGGAACAGTGAACTGCGCTGAACCCTTGAAGCCCGTACTGGGTTTGATCATAAGCAGACCATATTTCGATATAGCTAACACGGTTTCTTGAATGGTGAATTTTCACCAGATTTTGTCCAAATGTGGTTAATAAATAAACTGAGGTGGTGGGTTCCAAAATTCGGTACAGGCGAACTTAATGTGCTCCGTCCGTTGTTAACCAGAAATTTTTTCCATTTTTATGCGTTTTTTACTCGCTCCTCATTGTCCGTACAACAATTTCAACGACAGTCTTATAGGTTGGGTTAGGTAAGTGTGGCAGTTCTTTATACCACAGTAGCGACAGACCAAGGCTTCTGGCGGGAATCGAACCCACGACTCCTACACTGGTAATCCAAGCACGCTACATTCTTATAACCATAAAATTAAAGAAAAAAATACTTAATTTCGACTATAGTTTGATTTTAAACTAAAGTTTCGCAAAACATTTGAGCATTTGAGGAAGTCGCTTTACAGGAACAAAAATAAAAAGCAAAAATCATAAAAAGGACATCAACTCAATGAAAGAAAGACCCAAATGCTAAAACAAGTACTCAACTGCGAATGTCGAAATTCCTACAGATCTCATCTACTATCAACAAAGAAAAAAAAATCATTTAAAATATATTTCATGGCAATCAAATATTCGAGGAAGTTACTGATAACAACAAAAACTATGAACTTGTTAAAGAGAAATCACAAGAAAACAAGTAAAAGCGTGCTAAGTTCGGCCGGGCCGAATCTTATATACCCTCCACCATGGATCGCATTTGTCGAGTTATTTTCCCGGCATCTCTTCTTGGGCAAAAAAAAAGGATATAAGAAAAGATTTGCTCTTCTATTAGAGCGATATCAAGATATGGTCCGGTTTGGACCACAATTAAATTATATGTTGGAGACCTGTGTAAAATGTCAGCCAGTTCGAATAAGAATTGCACCCTTTGGGGGCTCAAAAAGTAAAATAGAGAGATCGACTTATATGGGAGCTGTATCGAGCCATAGACCGATTCAGACCATAATAAATATGTATGTTGATGGTCATAAAGAATCCGTCGTCCAAAATTTCAGACAAATCGGATAATAATTGCGAGGTTCAGGTTATGAACCGATTTGATCCATACTTGGTACAGTTGTTGGATATCATAACAAAACACTTCGTGCAAAATTTCATCCCAATCGGATAAGAATTACGCACTCCAGAGGCTCAAGAACTCAAGACCCAAGATCGGTTTATATGGCAGCTATATCAGGTTATAAACCGATTTGAACCATACTCGGCGCAGTTGTTGGATATCATAAGAAAACACGTCGTGCAAAATTTCATTCCAATCGATTAAGAATTGCGCACTCTAGAGGCTCAAGAAGTCAAGACCCAAGATCGGTTTATATGGCAGCTATATCAAAACATGGACCGATATGGCCCATTTACAATACCAACCGACCTACACTAATAAGAAGTATTTGTGCAAAATTTCAAGAGGCTAGCTTTACTCCTTCGGAAGTTAGCGTGCTTTCGACAGACAGACGGACGGACGGACGGACAGACGGACGGACATGGCTCGATGGACATAAAATTTCACGACGATCAAGAATATATATACTTTATGGGGTCTCAGTCGAATATTTCGACTAGTTACAAACAGAATGACGAAATTAGTATACCCCCCATCCTATGGTGGAGGGTATAATAAAAAGGCATTAACTTCTTAATAGCAATAAAATAATTTAAAAAAAGTAAATACAAATAACAAAATACTAACACTTATAACTGGGTGCGAATGACGATATTCCTACTGATCCCATCTACTATCAACAAAAAATCATTCAGAAGTTGTAAAAAAAATTCAATTATGACAAAATTTTGCTATTTAAATCAAATAAATAGAGAAATTTGTTTTAATTTAATTTTCATACAATATTTAAATGATTTTTTGTTGATAGTAGATGGGATCAGTAGGAATATCGTCATTCACACTCAGTCATTTGTATTGGTATTTTTTTTTTTTATTTCGTTGATATTAAGAAGTTCCTGTCTTTTTATTTTCTTGTGATTTATTTTGCCTTAATCAAGAGTTTCCATGAAAATTTGCGAAAAAAAATTTTAGTCAAAAAATTCAGTCTTTGTCATTTTCGGTGAGACCAGTATCCAATTTATAAATGGTTTTTTCTTTATTCCTCCAATTTCGTTTGGATCGATTAGTTGCATGGCGCAGTTTACAAACAACACTCGAGTATATTTGCTTTAGTTTAATGTTTTTTATTTTTGTTTTTTTTTTTTTTGTAGAAATTTCCAATATTTTAGCTTATATATTGCAGTTCTTTAAATTCATCTATTAAAACTTTTTTTTTTTTTGCCCAAAAATCACCACCTCAATTTGCAAAATTATGATTATTTTGTTGGTACTTTGTTTCTCAATATTCACTCAAACTGCGGCATATTTTTACAGCTATCAAACTTGAGCCGAATAAATGCTAAAATTGCTCTAAAGTGAAAGAGAGAGAGAGAGAGAGGGAGAGCAAGAGCGAGAGTGAAAGAAAATTGTTACCTTTATTGCCAGCGCCTTTCAAGGTCATCTGGTCAATGTAAAAAAGGACTATAATCAACATAAATACATAACGGTTCTAAGACAATCAGACAGAAGGAGCAGAAGTGAAGCGAACGAACGGCCAGACAGCGGCAGGCATGGAGGTAGAGGAGGGACGGACAGTAGATAGGCCAACTTCAAATTGAAGCCTTAACGCAAATTGAGCCCCATAGCCGCTGGGAGGAACCTGCGTGTTTAAAAAAAGGCCATGGCAGTATAAGACGCATACACACACAAAGACACACACACACACACACACACACACACACACACAGGCATATATTCTGCCGAAACTTCAGCTACATGGAAACAAAATACAACATACAAAAAGCAACTCTAAAGTGTATGAAAATTGGTAACAAATTGTTAACAACTACATTCAAAAGAGGCCTATTAGTCTGAAATAAAGCAAAAAAATCATCAACAACAATGAACCACAAAAAGGGAGTGATTTTGAAGGCAATCTCTTTGTGAATTCCCACAGAAATTTGCATTTGGTTTTCATTCTACCGGGAAGGGGGTTTAGAATGAAAGCGAAACGCTTTCAAACGCACATTTGATGAAATTCTGATGGGTAGTTTTTTTTTTTTAAATTGAAGGTAAAGTTAGACATTCATTCTGAAAGAACGAGATTTTCTAGGAAAACTTATTAAGGACCAGATTTTTGAAAGAAAAAAATAATTTTGGACGAAATTTGCGAAAAAAATCAAATTTGCATCTACTATGAAAAATAAATTTTGGTGATATTTTCAGAGAAAATCAACTTCGGACAAAATTTATATGAAAATCAAAATTTTTCCATAAAATTCGAATTTGGATAAAATTTTCTAGAAAAACACATTTGGACAAAATTCTTTATGAAAATCGAATTGTGATGAAAATTTCTAAAAAATTTAAATTTTGACTAAATATTCTATGACAATCAAATTTGAATAAAATTTAGATGGTCCGAGGCAGGTTTCGGTCGACGATTATCGAGATCATGGAAGGGTCACTGAGGAGGTTGTCGCGATGGGCTAACAGAAATGGGTTGACGACCAAACCAGGGAAGACGGAGCTGGTTCTCTTCGCACGCAGATATAAGTAACCGGAGTTCAGACTCCCGTCTTTGGACGGGGTCACCCTGCGGCTGTCGAAGGAGGCGAAGTACACAGGGATAGTTCTCGATTCGAAACAGTCCCGGAAGTGGAACACCAGGAAAGAGGGCGTAAAGTACTGTGAGCTTTTACCTCCTGCAGGTGGATGTTCGGTAGGCAGTGGGGGGTAAACCCCGAGATGATTTATTGGATATATACTGCCATCGTGAGACTAGTACTGACCTATAGTGCAGTGGTATGCTGTAGAGAAGAGGACGCGAGCGAGGGAGTTCAAGAAGGTCCAGAGACTTGCCTGCATCGGGGTCATAGGAGCACTGCGATACGCACCGCAGGCAGGTATGGAGGCAATGTTGGATATGCAGTCCATTGGGGCCTATGTTCGGAATTGCGCCGCCAAGGTCGCGCTTAGGCTGAGGGAACTCGGCATGCTAAAGGAGGATGCTTGCGGCCACGGTTCGATTCTGGGTGTTATGGATGTGGCGGGTAGACTGAGGGAGGGAGTTCGGCCCAGGCCGAATCTTATATACCCTCCACCATGGATCGCATTTGTCGAGCTCTTGTCACGGTATCTCATTTAGGCAAACAAAGTATAAAAAAAAATTGCTATTTTATTGGAACAATATCAAGTTATGGCTCATTTCGGACCATAATTGATCTGTATTTGGAGACCTAGAAGAAGTCATTGTGTCAAATTTGAGCCAAATCTAATAAGAATTGCGCACTTTAGGACTGGAGAAGTAAAATAGGGAGATTAGTTTATAGGGGAGCTTTATTAGGCTATAAACCGATTCATGCCATATTCGACACGTATGTTAAAGGGCATGAGAGAAGTCGTTGCGCTCTTTAAAGGCTCAAGAAGTAAAGACCCTATATCGGTTTACATAGCAGCTTTATCAGGTTATGGACCGATTTGAACTATTCTTAGCACAGTTATAACAAAACACCACATGCAAAATTTCAGCTAACTCGGATAATAATTGCGCCCTCTAGTGGCTTAAGAAGTCAAGATACAAGATCGGTTTATATGGCAGCTAGATCAGGTTATGATCGATTGGAACCATACTTAGCAAAGCTATTGGAAGTCATAACAAAACATTTCTTGGAAAACATCAGCTTAATAGGATAACAATTGCGCCCTCTAGAGGCTCAAAAAGTCAAGATCCAAAATCGGTTTATATGACAGCTATATCAGGGTATGGACAGATTTGAACCATACTTAGCACAGCTTTTGGAAGTCGTAACAAAACACTTCATGGAAAACTTCAGCCAAATGGGATAACAATTGCGCCCTCTAGAGGTTGAAGAAGTGAAGATCCCAGATCGATTTATATAACAGCTATATTAGGTTAAGGACCGATTTTGACCATACTTCGCTCGGTTGTTGGAATTCATAACAAAACACTTCATGGAAAACTTCAGCCAAATGGGATAACAATTGCGCCCTCTAGAGGCTGATGAAGTTAAGATCCCAGATCGATTTATATATCAGGTTAAGGACCGATTTTGACCATACTTCGCTCGGTTGTTGGAGGTCATAACAAAATACTTCGTGCAAAATTTGAGCCAAATCGCATGAGAATTGCGCCCTCTAGTGGCTCAAGAAGTCAAGATCTAAGATCGGTTTATATAGCAGATATATAAAAACATGAACTGATATGGCCCGTTTACAATTTCAACCGACCTACACTGATTAGAAGTATTTATGCAAAATTTCAAGCGTTTTCGTCCATTGTGATACCACAGGAACAAAAGAAGGAAGATGTCTTCTAGTTCCTTCCGTTGAACCATCCAGATTGCTTTGAAAAGCCCAATAACTAGCGAATGTTCATATCCGCTAAATCGGATAGGTTCTCAAAGAAATGAGAGCCTAAAGTGGAACTCCTTCTGACTGATAGTGTGGGACACACACTCAGAAGGTGTTCTCTAGGCTCTTCTTTTTCGATGTCCTCACAGCTTCTGCAAAAGTCGTTGCTGGCAACCTTCAGTTTGTTAGTATGTTTTCCGATTAGACAGTCACCTGTCATGACAGACACAATGACTGAGACGTCTGTTATAGCCAATCACAGTAAAGCAGTAGACCTCTTCAAGTCTATATTAGGCCACATAGTTTTGGAATGCTCACAGCCCCCTCTTTGTGGCCATCAATCATTCGTTGTTCTTTGGGCCTGGTCCCGAAAACTTAGCTTACATGTGGCTAGAGGCATTCCCACAGATTCCAGTACCCCTGGAATGTGTAGGGTAGTTCCTAGTCTCGCAAGCTCGTCCGCTTTACAGTTCCCTGGGATATCTCTGTGGCCCGGCACCGAGAACACGTGAATTTTTAACTGTCCGTCCAACTCGTTGAGAGATCTGCGACAGTCGAGTATAAAAAATAAAATCGTTAATATTTGTTGTCAATAACGTATAAGTTGGAATGATTAGATTCCTACTGATCCCATCTACTATTGAGTTGCCCAAAAAGTAATTGCGGATTTTTTAAAAGAAAGTAAATGCATTTTTAATAAAATTTAGAATGAACTTTAATTAAATATACTTTTTTTACACTTTTTTTCTAAAGAAAACTAAAAGTAACAGCTGATAACTGACAGAAGAAAGAATGCAAAAATCCGCAATTACTTTTTGGGCAACCCAATATCTTTAAAAAATTGCACAAAATATTTTTTTTTTGTTTATGGAAAAAAATCAAATATTCAATAGTTTGTGACAATAAAATCTAAAATAAAAACTTTATAAACATTTAATTTGGACATTATATAAAATTTTTGAAAAATCAATTTTGACTCACTAACTAAAAAAATTTTGAATGCTTACAGAAAAATTGTCTTTTTCCAATTTTTTGCTCCAGTTTTGTTGGTTTTTTCCTTGAAATTTTGACATACTCCCCGGCAAAATGGCAACAATCTTTCATACAACATTTAATGTTCTTGTTGTCTTTTTTTCGTTTTTTTTTGTTTTTTTGCTATTTCTGATTGCATGGTAGGAAGTGAAAAAAGAATAGTGGAGTGTCAGTCAGTCAAACAGTCCGTGTTGACGGTCGGTCACGCTAGTTTTAAGGCTAAAATAAAAACGTCAACATCAGCTCGAAGTCAAACGAATGAAATACCAACCCCGATGGTCGGCTATGGCAAATATTATCATAAATTGCGTGACTTGAAAGTGATTTCTGTGGAAAATAAAACAGTTTTTAAGTTTTTCACACAGATTTTTAATGGATTTTTTTTTGCCAGCTAGCATAACTATTAAATTATTTTTAAGATTTGATGGGATGTAGTTTTGACAGAATAAAACAAAAAAAAAATGCTTTTGAGGTAAATACTCCTTTTCTTATTGAAATTTCAACATTTATACCCAATTTCCAGTAAATTTCCCATATAATTTTGTTTTTCTTAAATTATTTATGTGTACTCACCTTGAAAATAACTTTTTGTCCTTAAATAACTAACAGACAGCCTTAATATGCTCAGTCGATCCAATTTACTTAAAATATTCTGTTCGAATGGCAACAATGACGCCAATAAATCTAATTCGGCATTTAAACGCTCTCGATGACGTTTTGAGGGATTACTTTTTGTGACGCCATCTTTGGGGGGTGGTTTTAAACTGTGAATTAAAAAGAAAAACCAGAAGAAGAAAAACGTAAGAATAACTCATTAAATGGAACATAATTACAATATGTAATGTTATAATTTGTATTTTTAAATCATTTTGAATGCCACCATCACATACCAAGGCAACAGTAGTGACAAAATTTTAATTTTATTTTTAGAATTAATTGTGGTACTTTTTTTCTGTTATGGGAAACAAGATGGTTGAAATTGAAAACGAAGAAAAAAGAAAACCATTCAAAGGTCGTCCTTTAATGAATACGAAATTAATTTCTGACGATTAAAGTCACCAGTTGTTATAAAAATTAAAAAAAAAAATTAAAATTTTTTGTTAAAAAAAAAATTAAAAAAATTTTTTACAGAAAAATTTTTAATAAAATTTTTAGGCCTATACCACCATCAGATGATATTTAGCAGAGGCTTTCAGATGGGTGACACTCACATTCTATACCGAAATTCGCGCAAATCAGTTGAAAATTGTGTTCACTACATCCTTATATGTATAAATCGGGCTATAAAAATGTATGGCAACAAAGCCCAAAGACAGATATTTTTCTTTTTTTGGGTAGAGAGGTGGAGAAACCCCCACCTCCCCCCCATATTGGCTCAAAAACGGGTTTTCTTAAATGTGGCATTAGAAAAAATTATGTCGCACAGAGACCCCCTCAATCGGTGGAAAATTATGGTGACTACATTCTCATATGCGTAAATTGGGGCATAAATATGTGTGGCAATCAGGCCCGTAGCTTGAATTTCTTTTCGGGTGGGGGATGGTGGTTAGTGGGATCCACCTCGCTATGGCTCCAAGTATTTAGAATAAAATTATGGTCCTCAACTAAATTTATTTTGTATAAATTTTTAGCAGAATCCATGGTGGTGGGTTCCCAAGATTCGGCCCGGCCGAACTTAGGACGCTTTTGCTCGTTACTTGGGCTAAATTTTCTCCCACAATCCATGCTTATGTGGAATTCTATTATTCTTTCATTCATCTGTTTCCATACGGTGTGTTATAGGTTTCTTATGATTGATTTGCTTCAATTCATTGGCTGCCCAGCCATCTGTCTATCTCGCATCTTTCCCGTCTGTCTATTGTAGTGCCTCCTATCCTTCACTGAATCTGGCTTAATAATACTCAAAGTTCAAATGAAAATCTCTTAAGCCTTTTTATTTAAACTCAAAATATGCCGTTATGCATTATTTAATTGAAAGAGCACTTAACTAACTAAACTGTAAAATTTTTGCCATGGGGAATTTTGTATAATTTTATATTAGAAAATCACAGTTGAATTCATTGAGTTTTTATTTAATGATTTTTGGATTGGGCTCTGATAATTGGCCATCAAATGATTGTTCTTCAACATAATAACAATCCATGCTGGGTGTGAGCGAGTATGAAGACAACCAAAGGATAATGAAGAATGAATGAAATTCAAGTCATGGCCAATGATTGTGCTGCACGGTGTTATGGAACATCATCACTCATGGCACCCTCAATCCCAATGAAATGAAATTAGTGACTCGTTTATTCATTTAATTAAATAAATTAGCAGAAATAAGAGTATGCTACCCTAGAGAAGGCTTTTGGAAGAGCTTCAAGTTTATTGGGATTCATGCACGTATCGATTTTTTTTAAGTTTTTTTTTCGTATGTCTGATTGCTTTGGTGGCGTTTATGGCATTTCTTTCTTATGCTTCTAATGGCCCCAAATTCTTGGTCTAAACTGATGCGGGGGCTAACATTACTGTGAGCTTTATTGTGGCTCTTTTTTTTTTTTTTTTGCTTATTATTGCCTTCTTTCAAATGGTCTCAATGACGGAGTGTCTGTCCATTTGCCATGGATATTTCGTTGCGGTGGGTATTCCTTTGTTGTGGAAAAAGAATAAAGCGCACAAACATAAGTGAATAAAAAACAACATTTCATAAATATTAGGGTAGTAACAGGAAAGCAGTTTCTTTAGTAAATACGCTCGAAAAAATAAAGAAAAATTGTTTTTATTACTAAGAAGTTTGGCATATGAAAAATCCTTAATTCAACATAGCACACATTGGGGGAAACGAGTTTGTTCTAACAAAAGTTGAGCAATAACATTCTAATTTCTGCTTGAACAAACTTTTTTCTTTGAGTGTGTTGCTTTACTTTTGTCCTAGCTATGAAAGCCATTGTTAATGCTCCTGCAAATATTTTATGCAATTATAAAAACCGTTTATTATCAAACTTTTATGAGGGCCAAGTGGAAATTTCTCAAGAATTAAAACAAAACCAAGACATATTATCAAAATATAAAAGGGGGAAGGGATATACATATACCCGTATCTATATGTGAAATCTGTAGTACAAAAAAAAACAACAGAATAAAAAATTAAAAAAAATATAAAAAAAATAATAAAGGCATTTGGATACCCGCGACCTCGGTTATATATGTTAACCCCCTATCGAAATAATCCGGTGAAAATTGGATAACTTAAGCAACCAAATTCAGCACGGATATTGAGTGGTGTAATATGTATAAGACACTACATGTTGTAGATCAAAATATTTGTCTTTATGTCACCTATATCCAAATATATACCGATCTGAACCATATTAAGGTCGGATATCAGAACAACTGAACTGTTTCAAATTTCAGCGAAATCGGTTAAAAAATTTATGGGCTTCAGACCCTTTATCGGGAGATCGGTCTATATGACAGCTATATCTAAATATAGTCCGATCTGAACCATATTTGGGTCGGATGTTGGCAGGCTTTAAACTAAGCACCGTTCCAAATTTCAGCGAAATCGGTTAAAAAATAAAGCCTATATGGGCTTCAGACCCTTTATCGGCAGATCGGTCTATATGGTAGCTATATCTAAATATAGACCGATCTGTACCATATTTGAGTCCGATATTGGGAGGCTTAAAACTACGCACCGTTCCAAATTTCAGCGAAATCGGTTAAAAAATAAAGCTTTTATTGGCTCCAGACCCCCTATCGGGAGATCGGTCTATATGAAAGCTATATCTAAATATAGACCTATCTGTACCATATTTGAGTCGGATGTTGGGAGGCTTAAAATAACTCACCGTTTCAAATTTCAGCGAAATCGGTTAAAAAATAAAGCTTTTATGGTCTTCAGACCCTTTATCGGGAGATCGGTCTATATGACAGCTATATCTCAATATAGACCGTTCTAAACCATATTTAGGTCAAATGTCGGGCGGCTTAAAACTACTCACCGTTTCAAATTTCAGCGAAATCGGGTAATAAATAAAGCTTTTATGGCCTTCAGACCCTTTATCGGGAGATCGGTCTATATGACAGCTATATCTAAATATAGACCTATCTGTACCATATTTCAGTCGGATGTTGGGAGGCTTAAAATAACTCACTGTTTCAAATTTCAGCGAAATCGGTTAAAAAATAAAGCTTTTATGGGCTTCAGACCCTTTATCGGGAGATTGGTCTATATCGCAGCTATACCTTAATATAGACCGAACTAATCCACATTTGGGTCAGATGTCGGGGGGCTTAAAATAACCCACTGTTCCAAATTTCAGCGAAATCCGATAAAAAATAAAGCTTCTATGGGCTTCAGACCCTTTATTGAGAAATCGGTCCATATGGCAGCTATATCTAAATATAGACCGATCTAATCCATATTTGGGTCAGATGCCGGGGGTGCTTAAAATAACCCACTGTTTCAAATTTCAGCAAAATCAGGTAATAAATAAAGCTTTTATGGCCTTCATACTCTTTATCGGGAGATCGGTCTATATGGCAGCTATATCTAAATATTGACCGATCTAATCCATATTTGGGTCAGATGTCGGGGGGCTTAAAATAAACCATTGTTTGAAATTTCAGCGAAATCGGATAATAAATAAAGGTTTTATGGGCTTCATAGCCTTTATCGAGAGATCGGACTATATGACAGCTATATCTAAGTATAGACCGATCTAATCAAAATTTCTGTCAGATGTCGGGGGGTTTAAAATAACCCATAGTTTCAAATTTCAGCGAAATTGGGTAATAAATAAAGCTTTTATGGTCTTCACACCCTTTATCGGGAGATCGGTCTATATGGCAGCTATATCTAAATATGGTCCGATTTGGCCCGTTGAAGAACTTAATAAGCGTGCATCAAAAAAACGTATCTGTGCCAAATTTCAGTTCAATATCTCAATTTTTGAAGACTGTAGAGTGATAACATCAGACGGACGGACAGACGGATAGAAGCACAGACGGATAGACGGACAGACACACGGACATCGTTAAATCGTCTACGACGATCCGAAATATATATACTTTGTAAGGTCGGAAATTGATATGTGTTGCAAATGGAATGACTAAATGAATATACCGCCTATCCTACGGTGGTGGGTATAAAAATATTTAAAACAAGTAAAAGCGTGCTAAGTTCGGCCGGGCCGAATCTTATACACCCTCCACCATGGATCGCATTTGTCGAGTTCTATGCGCGGTATCTCTTTTTAGGCAAACAATGAATATTGAATAAGAACTGTTATGCTATTGGAGCTATATCAAGTTATAGTCCGATTCGGACCCTAAATGAATGCTGAACATTGTAGAAGTCATTGTGTAATATTTAAGTACCATTCGGATAATAATTCCGCTTTGAAGGGGCTCAAGAAGCAAAATCGGGAGATCGGTTTATATGGGAGCTGTATCAATCAATTGATCAATTCAGATCATGTAAGACACGTATGTTGTCATGAGAGAAACCGTTGTACAAAATTTCACACAAATCGGATGACAATTGCACCCTCTAGAGGCTCAAGAAGTCAAGATCCCAGATCGGTTTATATGGCAGCTATATCAGATTATGGACCGATTTGCAAAACAACTCGTGCAAAATTTCAGCCAAATCGAATGAGAATTGCGCGCTCCATTGGCTCAAGAAGTCAAGATCCAAGATAGATTTATATGACAGCTATATCAGGATATGAACCGTTTTAAATCATACTTAACACAGTTGTTGGAAGTGATACCAAAACACTACATGCAAAATTTCAGCCAAATCGGATGAGAATTGCGCCCTCTAAGGGCTCAAGAAGTCAAGACCCAAGATAGGTTTATATGGCAGCTATATCAGATTATGTACCGATTTACGCCATACTAAGCACAGTTGTTGGAAGCCATAATAAAACACCACGTGCAAAATTTCAGTCAAATCGGACGAGAAATGCGCATTCTAGAGGCTCAAGAAGTCAAGACCCAAGATCGGTTTATATGGCAGCTATATCAGGTTATGGACCAATTTAAAGCATACCTAGCACAGTTGTTGGAAATCATGTCGAAACACGTTGTGCAAAATTTCAGCTAATTCGGATAGGAACTACCGCGCACTCTAGACGCTCATGAAGTCAAGACCCCAGATAAGTTTATATGACAGCTATATCAGGTTATCCACCGATTTCAACCATACTTAGCACAGTTGTTGGAAGTGATACTAAAACACCAAGTGCAAAATTTCAGTCAAATCGGACGAGAATTGCGCCCTCTAGGGGCTCAAGAAGTCAAGACCCAAGACCGGTTTATATGGCAGCTATATCAAAACATGAACCGATATGGCTCATTTACAATCCCAACCGACCTTCACTAATAAGAAGTATTTGTGCAAAATTTCAAGCGACTAACTTTACTCCTTAGAAAATTAGCGTGTTATCGACACACAGACGGACGGACGGAAAAACGGACGGACAGACGGACGGATGGACAGACAGACGGACGGACATGGCTAGATCGACATCAAGAACATGACGATCAAGAATATGCTTGCTTTGTGGGGTCTCAGACGCATATTTCGAGGTGTTACAAGCAGAATGTCGAAATTAGTATACCCCCATCCTATGGTGGAGGGTATAGAAACTTAATTTTAAGAAAACTTAAACTTAAAGTTAAAAAAAATTACTTTAAATTAAAAAAAAAAAATAATATAAAAAATATTTCAATATTATCCATTATAGTCATAATTCCCCATTTCACATTGCTCTGTTCAGCAGCCTTCATGTTATGTTGACAACCTCCAAAATAACGCTCTTTAAATTCTTGTAGTTATTACCTTACATTTTGTGTTATGCCTTAACCTTTTCAGTTGTGTGCATTAAGGTTTCCAAGTCGATTATTCATGGCCACTTGATCTTTTAATTGTTTGTGCTTCAAGAACATTTGTTACAAACACCCTCAGAGGAAATTAGGGCATGTATCCTTCTAAGTTTCCATGGTGTAAGGCCTTAATAGGCCAATTGTGCAATTTGTGGATGATTCAGAATGGTGCTGCTCATTTATCTCAATTTATTGTGTATTCTTCTAAGGGTTGTTAGGCTGTGAATGAAGGTAGCAAATATGCTTAACAAGCATTTTCAACCACCATTATAGCCATAAATTTATTGTAACGAAGTTGTAAAAATAATTAAGAATCTTTTTATACCCTCCATCATAGGATAAGAGGTATACCCGTTAAGCCATTCCGTTGGCAACACATCGATATATCCATTTCTGAACCTACAAAGCAAATATATTTCTGATCTCTTAAAAGTCTAAGACGATTTTGTGGTGTCCGTGTGTCTGTCCGTCCGTCCGTCAATGTGTCCCCGAGTTGTTTTCACTCTACAGTCTTTAAAAATGGAGATATTTAGCAGAAATTAGGCACAGACTCGTACATCTTCCATACTTAGGTTAAGTTCTTGAATGGGCCAATTCGAGTCAGATTTACATATAGCTGACATATAGACTGATCTGCCGATATAGGGCCTTAAGTCCGTAAAAGCCGCATTTATTATCTGATTTCCAAGAAATTTGGATCGGGGTGCTTTATTAGGCCTATCGATATCCGAGCCGAATATGAACCATATATCCAGTCATACTTATATAAAGGGTGATTTTTTTGAGGTTAGGATTTTCATGCATTAGTATTTGACAGATCACGTGGGATTTCAGACATGGTGTCAAAGAGAAAGATGCTCAGTATGCTTTGACATTTCATCATGAATAGACTTACTAACGAGCAACGCTTGCAAATCATTGAATTTTATTACCAAAATCAGTGTTCGGTTCGAAATGTGTTCATTCACCGTAACGTTGCGTCCAACAGCATCTTTGAAAAAATACGGTCCAATGATTCCACCAGCGTACAAACCACACCAAACAGTGCATTTTTCGGGATGCATGGGCAGTTCTTGAACGGCTTCTGGTTGCTCTTCACTCCAAATGCGGCAATTTTGCTTATTTACGTAGCCATTCAACCAGAAATGAGCCTCATCGCTGAACGGTGAATGAACACATTTCGAACCGAACACTGATTTTGGTAATAAAATTCAATGATTTGCAAGCGTTGCTCGTTAGTAAGTCTATTCATGATGAAATGTCAAAGCATACTGAGCATCTTTCTCTTTGACACCATGTCTGAAATCCCACGTGATCTGTTAAATACTAATGCATGAAAATCATAACCTCAAAAAAATCACCCTTTATAACCGCCATATAGACCGATCTGCCGATTTGGGGACTAAGCCTATAATAGTCCCATATTTTGTCCGATTTCGTTGAAATTCGGAACAGTGAGTTATTCCAAAGCCGCCAATATACGACTCGAATATGGTCCAAATTGGCCCATATTTGCCTTTTTAGGGTTTTAAGACGAATTTATTACCTGATTTTCCAGAAATTTTGTGCATGGAGTTTTATTAGGTCCGTCGATATCCCACCCGAATATGGTCTATATCGGCCCACATTTACATATAGCTGACATATAGACTGATATGCCGATTTAGGGTCTTAAGCCCATAAAAGCCCCATTTATAACCCGATTTTGCTGAAAATTTCAACAGCAAACTTATTGTGCCCCGCGATATCCGAACCTCTTACGGTCTAGTTCGGACCATATTTGGATACTGTTGTCATATAGATCGATTTGCTTAAGGTCTTAAGGCCATGAAAGCCCCATTTATTACCCGATTTCGCAGAAATTTGAAATAGTGTCTTCAATAAGGTCTCTCGACAACTAAACCAAATATGATCCAGTTCGGCCTATATTTGAATATAAATAAACATAATAAACAAGTAAAAATATGCCAATTTCGGCACCCTTTAAATAGCTATAAAGTTATCAAATTTAATATTGTGAAAACATTAAAAATTTTAAAATTCTGGGGGTTTCTTAAAAACAAAATTTTTATAATTTTTTTTTTTTTGCAACATCTTTTACATAGATGAAATTTTAAGAATTTCTGATAAAGATTCCACTGTCACTGATAAGTGAGTGGGTGGAAGATGTAATCTTTTGGTGGCATCGCAACCTGATGAGACCTCTGACAAAGGCCGAAATCGCGATCAGTACAGACATCCCCAATATATTTACACACCACTTTTACCCTTACCCTTTAAAGTGATTTTGTTGTTTTGCTTTTCTTTTTCAAATAGCGGTAGAAAAAAAGGCGTTAAATCGCACGATCTAGGCGACCAAATAAAATGTTCACCTTACTCCCCTCTCAATAAGTCCTCTGACAAAGGCCGAAATCGCGATCAGTGCAGACATCCCCAATATATTTACACACCACTTTTACCCTTACCCTTTAAAGTGATTTTGTTGTTTTGCTTTTCTTTTTCAAATAGCGGTAGAAAAAAAGGCGTTAAATCGCACGATCTAGGCGACCAAATAAAATGTTCACCTTACTCCCCTCTCAATAAGTCCATTGTTAAGCGTGCTGGGTGGCAGGTGGCACCGTTTTGTTGAAATCCCATGTCATGCAAGTCTAGATCCTGCATTTTGGGAAAAAAAAGTTGAATATCATCACGATAGCGCTCACCATTTAAAGTTACGTTACGATTCGTATCATCTTTGAAGAAGTACGGTCCAATGATGCCACCAGCCCATAAACCCCACCAAACTGTGACTTTTTCTGGATTCATTGGTAACTCTTGCAATGCTTCTGGCTGGTATTTAATCCAAAATCGACAATTCTGCTTATTTGCGTACCCATTGCGCCAAAAATGAGCTTCTTCGCCGTGCACTTCCTTTCTTTTTTTAACTTTTCTTAACGGAGCACGCGTTTTGATAATAAAATTCAATAATTTGCAAGCGTTCTTCCTTTGTAAGAAGATTTATGGTTAAATTATAGACCAAACTAAACATGTTTCACCAGTGTTGTCAAAAAGATAATAGCTAAAAAATCACCCTTTATGAACATGAAATTGCTGCGCTTTGTTTGTTTGTTTGTTTGAACTGATTTTCATGAAATTTTCACAGATGGTAGAGCTGAAGCCCTCGTTGAAAAAAGGGTACTACTTTTTTGATATACAAAGAGGGGGCGGACCGTCCCCTTTACCACAATTTTCAAAAACGACAGATCTCAGAGATGCGTGCACCAATGTAAGCGAAATTTTGTAGTCCAACTTATGGGACCCCAAAAACCCAAGGGTAAAATAAACTGTGGGAGCGCCCCATCCCAAAACTCATCCGAAGGGGCATATTTACCGATTGGGACAATATGGGCATCAAATGAAAGGTATTTAAGAGTAGAGTGCAAACTTAACATAAAAATGGTATATTAAGTGTCGGGGATACCCCCCATCCCCAAAAACACCCATCAACAGGACTCTTATACCGCTTTAGGCAATATGGGTATCAAATGAAAGGTGTGTAAAAGTAGAGTACAAATCTGACATAAAAATTTATTTCTTGGTGTCTCAGGAGCCACCCCATCCCCCCCCCCATACCGCCCAGAAGGACATATTTACCGGTTGGGATTATATGGGACTAAAATTCAAGGTATTTGGGAGTTCAATACGAATATGGTGTTAAAAATTAGGTCCAAGTACCTAAGAGACCGCTTCAGGCCCGAAAACGCCCCAATAGTAGTGGCTGAAATCAAAACTGGGCCAGTACGGTCAATATGGGACTGAAATGGAAGGTATTTGGGAGTAGAGTAGGAGTATGATATTTAAAATTAGGTTCCAGTACCTAGAGAGCCGTGCCAAGTCCAAAACCGCATCAAAAGTATCGCCAAAAATCATAATGGACCAATCGGGACAATATGGGACTCAAGTGAAAGGCGTCTGGGAGTAGAATACGAATATGGTGTCAAACATTGGATCCAAGTATCTAGGATGCCGTCCCAAGAGTACTGCCCAAAATAAAAAGTGGACCGATCGGGACAATATAGAACTCAAATGAAAGGTATTCGGGAGTAGAGAATGAATTGGCTCCAAATGCCTAGAGAGCCGCTCCAAGTCCAAAACCGACCCAAAATTTTCGCCAAAAATCAAAGGAAAGTTTTTCGGGAGTAGAATACCAATATAATGTCAAAAATTGAATCCAAGTACATAGGACGCCGCCCCAAGCCTACAACCGTACCAAAAATACCGCCTAAAATTAAAAGTAAACCAATCGGTACAATATAGGACTCTAATGAAAGGTTTTCGGGAGTAGAGTATGAATATGATATTTAAAATTGGGTCTATGTATGTAGGGCGCCGCCCCAAGCCAAAAACCACACCAAAAGTACCGCCCAAAATTAAAAGTGAACCAATCGGGACAATATGGGACTCTTATGAAAGGTTTTCGGGAGTAGAACACAAATATGGTGTCAAACATTGGATCCAAGTACCTAGGGCGTCGCCCCTAGAGTACCGCCCAAAATTAAATGTGGACCGATTGAGGAAATATAGGACTCCAATGAAAGGTATTCGGGAGTAGAGTATGAATATGATATTTGAAATCGGGTTCAAGTACCT
Organism: Stomoxys calcitrans; assembly: GCF_963082655.1. NCBI lineage: Eukaryota > Metazoa > Arthropoda > Insecta > Diptera > Muscidae > Stomoxys > Stomoxys calcitrans. The sequence goes on from NC_081553.1 coordinate 211,101,977, forward strand.
AGGGAGCCGTACCAAGTTCAAAACCGCCCCACAAGTACCGACCAAAATAAAAGTGGCCGATCGGGACAATATGGGACTCAAATGAAAGGTATTCGGAAGTAGAATACCAATGTGATGTCAAAAACTAAATCCAAGTACATAGGGTGCCGCTCCAAGCCTAAATCCGCACCAAAAGTGAACCAATGGGGACAATATGGCACTCTAATGAAAGGTTTTCGGGAGTAGAATACGAATATGGTGTCAAACATTGGATCCAAGTACCTAAGGCGACGC